>NC_086110.1:13366674-13670201 GCF_963921235.1 Mobula hypostoma | reverse complement strand
CCGATGGGTTACTTTAAGTACTGGCAGTGTTTCTCTGCGGTTTCCCGGTACCTGTCCGCCTATTCTCTACTGCGCCTCTAGCGGCTCGCTTACTGTTATGCCCTGGTGATCGCCAGTCATCAGCCGTATCACTCTGTTCCGTAGACATTTTTCCGTTTCTAAAATGAAAGAGGTTAGCTTTTTTTTAAATCTACAGACACATTTTATTTTCAGCCGCACCGAACATGGAGAACAGACGCTGACCAGAGCATTGCTGAATCTGGATACAGATGATATCTGGATTCTTTTTTTCAGGACCGGGATTAGGGGAGGGGCGTGGTTATTGTTACACAGAGGATGTCTTCTCCCCGAAACCGATGCCCCAGTTCCTCACCTGTTCTCCAAGTCGATGCGGCTGAATGACTCACCGTTCAAGAGGCTTTCCAAACTCAACCTCCTGCTGCCGGAGCAGGCGTTTGACTAATGATATATATAGGCATCCATCAGTCTCATGAGACGATGAATTTGCGCCTTGGACGGTTTCCAGGGCCCAGGCCTGGGCAAGGTTGTATGGAAGACCAGCAGGTGCCCATGCTGCAATCCTCTCCACTCCACGACACCAATGTTGTCCAAGAGAAGGGCCATAGGACCTATACAGCTTGGGACCGGTGTCGTCGCAGAGCAATGTGTGCTTAATGGCTGATTTATACTTCTGCATCAAATGGAAGTCGTAACCTACGAAAGTAACATACGGGCGTTGACAGTATTAATACTTGTGCGTTGGTGTGTCTGCGTAGCTCTGTAATTCGGGCACGTCGCGTATGCGCACACACCTGCCGTGCAAGGCTTCATGGTCATGGTAGTCTTTCTTGGGGTAAACAAGTTTAAAGCAAGCATCTTATTTCGTAAAAGCGAAATGTGTCCTTCATCATTTTGGAGATCTGTAAAGCTTTCTGGAAAACATTGCAGCCAGAGTTCCTTCCCTGCCCTTCAGTCGCCCAATGGGAAGTTATTGCAGCGTAGGAGGAAATGCGATGCTACTAAGCGGACCAATCACAGTTGTTGCGGTCTGCGTTGCCGCGAGGCGTAGTTACTTTTTGGGAGATTGCGTCAGGCTACGGCGTAGGGATTCGCGTAGGATCTGCGTAAGGTTCGCGGTTACGCCACCTACGGCATCTTTTTGACGCAGAGTTATAAATCAGTCTTAAGTGCCTTGCTCAAGGACACACCCACTGACTCAGCCAACCTTCAAATCACTAGACCAACGCCTTAACCGCTTGGCCACGAGCCAACACTGACTAATTATAACAATAATAACAATAATAATAATAATAATAATAATAATAATAATAATAGTTGGGAACAGATAGATTTCTTATAGCAATGAAGTAGATGTTTAATACAAAAAAATGTCGAAAATACTGACACATTGATGACGATAAATGCCAAGAGAAACCAGAAATATCCAACACATTACATAATCTTGCCGCAGTTTAAATCAATCTGATTACTTTCACAAGCACAATCCAGTTGCAAACACCATTCCCCAAACTCTCGATTTAAAATACAAACTCATAAAAGCCACGGTACCTTACGATAAATACAAGCCCAATCCAGTTTTAGAGTCAGAATTCCACAAATTACATTCCGACTAATATGTTATTACAGACAGAACAATCAATAATAACTGCCTGGAATAAACCAGTAAGAACAACTTAATGAACAGATATAGCCATTCGGAACACACACAGAGCATAAAGAATTTAACACCAGAAATAATGCTGGATTAAGACAGGAAATGAAAAGTCTATGGATTGAGATACATTGTCCAAATAGCAATATCCACAGCAGGTGTCATCCCAAAGTCACTACAAAATAGCATTAAACCATTAGGCCTACATAGCAATATTAATGTAAATCTTCAGATTCCGTAATTCTTCAGAAAGCCACTAGAATAGTCCGAAAGTTCCTAGCAGTTGAAAAACGGTCTGCTTAGTTATGCCAGTAGGTCAAGTTTTACCAGCTTGAGCTCAGAAAAAAATACAACAACTAGAATAATAATAATAATAATAAGAAATAATTATCGAGAACATAAGATGAGCAGTCCTTGAAAGTGAGTCCATGGCTTGTGGGAAAAGTTTTGTTTTGTAATGGATATATCTGGGCATAGCAATGATCATGTAATTACTGTAAAAGTACTGAAGTAACGTGAAAATAGGGGACACCTCCCCCTCCTTTACTAGGGAGAGAGTGAACCTGTGCTTTCTCCAATGCCGGATGAAATGCGATAGTCTTTGGGGCAACTGCAAGGTCTGTGACTTTGCTATGCCGAGCTCAGACTTGCGCATGGTAGCGGGTGAGCTTTTTTTTGCTGGGGTGCGAGGTGTGTGGGGGGGGGGGTGATCGCTGCTCATTGTCCTTTACGCGGGGGACGGGGAACTGGGGTGGGGGACTTTCAGATTCTCACGTTTAACTGTCCTTCATTCTTTGGGGCAGTTCTCTGCGTTCGTGGATGTTTGCGAAGAAAAAGCATTTCAGGATGTAGATTGTATATATTTCTCCGACATTAAATTGGAACTTTGGACTTTAAAGGCGGAGTTGTTTCTGGAGTGCGACGTTATAGTTTTACAGAAAGGACTCGATACATCTGTCCACGCGGTCATATGTACTCTTAGATGATGTGAATCGAATTGGATGCAACCCAGCTTCCGGAACGGTGATACTCTCAGAAGCAAGACAACAAGTTTTATGTATTCGCGCTTCGGAATGAATACTGTATAAATTGTTCAGCCTCCTCTTTAAGACTCAAATGCTTGGCCCTTATGCAATTGGAGGTGGGTCTTCAATAATTACTTTTGTTTTGTTAAATCACTGTAGTAACCAATTGTTTCATACGGGGAAATCATTTGAAGATAGGAGACGGAATAATAAAGACAAATGTACTTGATTTGAAACATGACAGTGTAAGCATAGCGCAAAAACGGAAACTATTTTACTTTCGAGTAATTCTACACATCACTCCACAAAAAAAGTCCGCCGTATGCGAGGCAACACGTTGGATGATATTTTCGGCATCGCGTGCACGAGGGGTTCGTGGTCAAAGAATGCTGCGAAATGGCGACGTTGCGGAAGAAAACGAAAGTGGCAGACAATCAGATAGAGACCGGAAGACTCACGGTCAAACATGTTGCACTTCCTTTCGGGGCGACGGGGCTGCCGGCTAAAGAAGGCGAGCGATTGCCACATTCCTCCGACCAACTGTTCGTCCACATCGCACACAGCAGAGTCTGAAGCATCAGCAGTAATGGTTATAGGTGCGCTGCGGAGCGGGTGCACCATAAGGAGCGCATGGAATGGCGTGTTTGGTGTTGTTAAATGCCCAGCCACGTCCGCTGACCAGTTAAGCACATGATTAGGGGTGTTGCCTTTACAGGGGAAGCTTCAGTTCAGCAGCTCACAGAATAAGGCGGTGACAGAAATTCACCACACCGAACACCGAATGTGCTTTCTAATACTACAGGGCGGTAGGAAACCATAATAGAGGCTACTTTCGATGGGGTGGGGGGTGGGTTTCGTACCTTCTGCGGAGATGCGATAGCGAGAAACGTCATAGTTGACAACCCAAACTGACATTTATTACGGTTAATAATCAATCCCTTGTTGGCAAAAATGCTCAGAGCGTGTGCGGAGATGAGATGTATATTCGGATTTGGATGCACTGGCAAGTCATCCAGGTAAACAAAAATAGAGTTTGCGTCTTTTAATGCAATGCCCGACAACAGCTGGAAAATCTGTGCTGCATTTTTCAGCCCAAACGGCATGCGCAGGAACTCTGAGTCCAAATTTGATTAACACAGCCGTTTTGGGAATATCCTCAGAGCACACAAGTACCTGATGGTAGCCTCGAACTAAGACATCTTCGGCAAAAAAAAATTACTTTCGGCTAAATGTGCCGAAAAGTCATGCGTGCGTGGGACCGGATAACGATCTGCGGTGGTCACCTCATGAAGGTGTCCGTAATCGCCACATGGGCGGCAACCACTATCGGACGTGGGGACATATAGAGAGGCAAGGCCCAAGGGCCATTCGACCGGCGTACAAAGCCAACTCTTTCCATTTTGTCAAACTCAGCCTTCGCGGTTGCCAGCCAGCTTTAAAGGATCCAGTCTACACACGCAGGCGTGGGCTGGAGGGCGATTTGTGGAAATATGCTGCTTGACCCCATGTTTTGTGACTGTAATAGAAACATGGAAACATAGAAAACCTACAGCACAATACAGGTTCTTGGGCCTACAATGCTGTGCCGAACATGTACTTTAGAAATTTCCTGGGGTTACCAATAGCCCTCTATTTTTCGAAGCTCCATGTACCTATGCAGGAGTCTCTTAAAAGACTCTATGGTATCCCCCTCCACCACTGTCGCCGACACCGCATTCCAAGCACTCACCGCTCCACTCACTGCGTATGTATGGGTTTTTTTTGTGTTAAATTTAAAATGGCTTCTTTGTTATGTTATACTTGGGAATGCTTCTTTGTTATGTTAAATGCTGAGAAAATCTCTAGCTAGACATTTTCTTGGGTGAATACAGATAGCAGGGTGCTATTAGCCGATGGGTATTCATGTTATCGTTTTTTTCAGGTGATAATGCTGTCTCATATGACTGGGAACGGGGTTTTTGGCGGGGAGTCAGAGGAGAGACGGAGAGGACAGCAGACGGTGCGAAAGGCTCCGGTCGATCACTCCGGGTGGTCCCAAGCCATGAGTCGACAGGATCAGGGTGGTCGTCAGGAATTTATTGAGCTCCAACTGTTGTGCACGAAGAACTTAGACTTTGATAAGACTGGCGCCTTTTTTCCCCCATTACTTCCTTTTCTGTATGGAATTTATACTAATTTCATAGACCTAGTGATATGTATACAATGTACTGGGTAAAACGTACTGTGTGTGCTGGCTGATGATTGATGTTTGGGATTGATTCGGGCGTTATTGGTGCAGCAACCGACTCAGTGGGAAGCGTTCAGGCAGGTGCCTGGTGGGATTTCCGCTAGACATATACGAGACAATATAACTGAGCGTTACACGTAAAAAAAACGCTGACATCTCCTCTGTACCTACGTCCAGACACTTAAAACTGTGCCCTCTCGAGCCATTTTAGGCCTAGGAAAAAGCCTCTGACTATCCACACGATCAATCCCTCTCATCATCTTATACACCTCTATCAGGTCACCTCTCATTCTCCGCCGCTCTAAGGAGAAAAGGACGAGTTTACTCAACCTATTCTCATAAGGCATGCTCCCCAATCTAGGCAACCTTTTTTAAAATCTCCTCTGCACGCTTTCTATAGTTTCCACATCCTTCCTCTAGTGAGATGACCAGAACAGAGCACAGTACTCCAAGTGGGGTCTGACAAGGGTTCAATAAAGTTGTAACATTACCTTTCGGCTCTTAAACTCAATTCCATGGTTTATGACGGTCAATGCACCGTACGCCTTCTTATGAACAGAGTCAACCTGCGGAGCATGTTTGAGTGTCCAATAGACTCGCACCCGAGGATTGCACTGATCCCCCACACTGCCAAGAGCCTGACATTGATACTTTATTCTGCCATCATATTTGACCTTCCAAAATGAATCTCCTCAGACTTATCTGTTTTGAACTCTATCTGGAAGTTCTCAGCCCAATTTTTTTTACCATATCGATGTCCTGCTGTAACCTCTGATAGCCCTCCACACTATCCACAACACCCCCGACCTTTGTATCATCAACAATTTTTTTAACCCGTCCCTCCACTTCCTCATCCAGGTGATTTATAAAAATTACGAAGAGACGGGGTCGCAGAACAGATCCCTGAGGCACACCAGTGGTCACGGGCCTCCATGCAGAGTATGACCAGTCTGCAACTACTCTGCCTTCTGTGGGCAAGCCAGTTCTGCTTCGGCAAAGCAAGGTCCCTTGGATCCCATGCCTCCTCACTTTCTCAATAAGCCTCGCATGGGATACCTTATAAAATGCATTGCTGAAATCCATGTACGCTACATCTACTACTCTGCCTTCATCAACGTATTTAGTCACATCCTCCAAAAAAATTAAACCAGGCTCGTAAGTTTCGACATGCCTTTGAGAAAGCCATGTAGACTTTTGCTAATCATATTATGCCTCTCCAGATGTCTCATAAATCCTGCTTCTCAGAATCTTTTCCATCAATTTACCAACCACAGAAGAAAGATTGACTAGTCTACTCCCTTTCTTGAATAATGGAACAACATCTACAACCCTCCAATCCTCTGGACCCTCTCCCGTCCCAACTGATGATCCAAAGGTCATTGCCAGAGCTCATCAATCTCTTCCCTCGCCTCCCACAGTATTCTGGAGTGCATCTCGTCCAGTTCCGGAGACTTGATACTTTCCAAAAACTCCAGCATATCCTTTTTCTTAATGTCTATATGCTCAAGCCTTTCAATCCGCTGAAGTCATCCCCACAATCGTCATAATACTTTTCCGAAGCAAAGTATTCATTAACTACCTTTGCTTTCTCCTCCAGTTCCATACACACTTTTCCATTATCACACTTGTTTAGTTCTATTCTCTGACGTCTTATCCTCTTGCTCTTCACATACTTGTAGAATGCCTTGGGATTTTCTTTAACCCTGCTTGCCAAGGCCTTCTCATGGCCCCTTCTGCCTCTCCTAATTTGATTCCTAAACTCCTTCCTGCTAGCCTCATAATCTTCCAGTTATTGATCATTACCTAGTTTTTTGAATTATCGTAAGTAATAATTTAAAGAAAAAATTTTCTTCATTGATCCAGCCTGTTAACTTACAAGACCAAACTCATAACAATAATTCGCTGGAGATTTTTCGAAAGCAAGGTAAAGCTGACTAATACCGATATGAACAAGAGAAATTCTGCAGATGCTGGAAATCAAAGCAATACACACAAAGTAATGGAGGAATTTCACAATACCGATATGAACATCAGATGAAAAAGAAAGTGTCGCCTGAGAATGTGACTGCATCGGCCATGATCGAGGGGGAGGATCTTCGTCCTGTTAAGCTACCCTGTTACTTGTGAGTATGCAGAGGAACGAATGAAGAAAAAAATGACGATCATAGCGATTTAGGAGAGAGCTGAAAAAAAACGAAGTTTTATGGTCTTCTGTAAACTGCTTAGAGTAGTCAATATTGTGCATTCTACCATTCGAAGCTCCTAATCTTGGAGTATACGTGCAAATAAAATTCCAAATATTTGTAAGTGGGCCGCTGACGCGGGGGAATTTGTTTAAATGCGGGATACACCTGCAATATATCACATGATCTAGAGCTGTTAGTTCACGCGTGTAAAAAAATGGAATTCTTCACTGCTGAAGTCGTCTGACTTCTTCAGTCTTTGTTGCTTCCATCTATGACTACCAGACTCATGGATCACACTAAATCTCGCCCCTTTTACTGGCTGTCACCTCCTCACCTGGATCCACCTATTAATCTCCAACTATTGCTCAGCTTTTTCGTGACCTTTTAACACTAACTTTCCTCTTTCTTTTCAGTCCTGATCGAGTCTAGTCCAGAAAAGTCGACCTTCCACTTCGCTACATAGATTTTGCTTGACCCAATTTAGAGAGACTTGGCTGTACTCCTTCCAAAAAAATATTCAAAATAGTTTGTAAGTGCTAAACCAATTCATTGTATCATGCTGCAGCATGTCTTTCTGGTCATACACCAAGTCCTTTTCAATGAAGGTTAGCATTTTGTGGCTTATATCTAGCTTCATATTCCACCTATATATTCTACAAACCACGAAATTACACACTGTGTTTGCTGTTGTAGGTTAATTGCTATTAACACTTTCTTACCTCAGTGTCTACGTACTCGTTTTCGTTATCGCCCCCTCCTAGTTCCATCCATTCACCACACATATATTTCACACAAAGTCTTCCCCGTCCCCATCTGCCCCTGGTTTCAAGCAACACACGTAAAAGTTGCTGGTGAACGCAGCAGGCCAGGCAGCAGCTCTAGGAAGAGGTGCAGTCGACGTTTCAGGCCGAGACCCTTCGTCAGGACTAACTGAAGGAAGGTTTCATCTGGCTTTCACTTCTCCTCTAATGGCTCCCATTATCCCTCTCCTTTATTTGTTAGATTCCAGCACTCCATAATCTGTATCTAGGAACCCAATCATCGTTTCACGCCATGTGCCTCAGCAGATGAATGTTCTTCCAAATGGCGTACTTAACTCGCGGATCATTTAAACCTGCGGAGATCAGGAGCTTTATGGATTACGGTAGAGTAAGAACCAGATATTAAAATTCCATATTCAATGAATATTAAGTGGCCTAACAAAATAGATAAGTAAATAGAGTTACGGTTCAGCTTGCTGACTATTGAATATGGAATGTTATGAATATGTGCAAGGAATTCTGTTTCTGGAGACCCAAATTCAAACCCCACATCCGTGAGTCATGAATCGAAGCATTTACTTTAACATATTAAAATATTTAAATGAGTGTATCCGTGGGTACCTTGGTATTTTCCTTTTCTATTTCCACTGCCCATTTGAAATGCAATCAGATTACATTACTATGTTCCTTTCCGATGAGTTGTCATATCCTCTCAAAGCAGATATCTGCTAACTTCCTGTTCTTAATTTGCAAATGCGAATGTTTGCCTGCGAGCTTGTGCAAGTTTTCTATAAAAAGCTGGTCGGAATGCAGGTTTTAATTAAGTATCAGTTTACCAAGAAGGTCATTATAATTTGCGTTTACGGGAACTAACACACCGTCTGAGAACAGAACTGCACGCGCGAATCTGCTTGTGACATCATGGAAGATCTGTGGTCAATGATTGCGCCTCTCTGAAACACGTATTTTGCAGACTGCTCGTTTGCGTTTAAGAGAAGGACAATAAGTTAAAAATAACTCTTTTTTGAAAGCCTGCTTCTGTCAGTTAAATGTTCCTGAAGCTGTGCAGCGGCGTCTATGCTTCCTGATTCTACGTCATGTTCAATATGGAGATAACTACACGAAACAATGTTTTTAAGAATAGCTAAATAGTTGCTATTCATGTGTGACTCATTCTCTGAGAAAATTGAATGATGAAGAAATAACTTCACAAATTAAAAGGCAATGTGAACTTGATCACGGTAGTGGGGTAACACATTTTCCTTTCTGATTACTTAAATAAGGAACTACATGTAAACATAGACAATAATTTTACTTTACTTTACTTTATTGTCGCCAAACAATTTATACTAGAGCGTACAATCATCACAGTGATATTTGACTCGGCGCTTCGCGCTCTCTGGATTACAAATCGATAGTAAATAGTAAAAATTTAAATTATAAATCACAAATATAAAATAGAAAAGGGAAAGTAAGGTAGTGCAATTTTTTTTCTCTCATCCGGATAAGTTAGCCCTCAGGATAGTTTTTTGCAGCAATACATAGAGGTACCAACGAGAGAAGGGGTAGTGTTGGATCTGCTGCTAGGGAGTGAGATTGGTCAGGTGAAGGAGGTTTGTGTTGGGGAGCACATCGGGTCCACTGATCACAATGTTATTAGTTTGAATATAATTATGGAGAAGCATAGGTCTGGACACAGGGTTGAGATTTTTGATTGGAGAAAGGCTAACTGTGAGGAGATGTGAAAGGATTTTAAAGGAGTGGATTGGGACAATTTGTTTTATGGGTAGAAAGTAATAAAGAAATGGAGGTCATTTAAAGGTGAAATTTTGAGAGTACAGAATCTTTATGTTCCTGTTAGGTTGAAAGGAAAGATTAAAAGTTTGAGAGAGCCACCATTTTCAAGGGATATTGGAAGATTGGTTCGGTAAAAGAGAGATATCTACAATAAATATAGGCAGCATGGAGTAAATGAGGTTCTCGAGGAATATAAAGAAGGTAAAAAGAATCTTAAGAAATAAAATTAGAAAAGCTAAAAGAAGATATGAGGTTGCTTTGGAAAGTAAGGTGAAAATAAATCCCAAGGGTTTCTACCGTTATATTATTAGCAAAGGGATAGTGAGGGATAGAATTGGTCCCTTAGAGAATCAGGGTGGACAGTTATGTGTTGAGCCAAAGGAGATAGGGAAATTCTGAACAAATTCTTCTCTTCCGTATTCACTGAGGAGAAGGACATTGAATTGTGTAAGATAAGGGAAACAGGTAGGGAATTATGGAAACTATGATTTTTAAAGAAGAGGAAGTACTGGAGCTTTTAAGGAATATAAACGTGGATAATTCTCCGGGTCCTGACAGGATATTCCCTGGGAAATTGAAGGAAGTTATTGTGGAAATAGCAGGGGCTCTGACAGAAATATTTCAAATGTCATTAGAATCGGGGATGGTGCCGGAGAATTGGAGTATTGCTCATGTTGATCCATTGTTTAAAAAGGGTTCTAAGAGTATACCTGGCAATTATCCGCCTGTGAGTTTGACGTTAGTGGTGGGTAAATTGTTGGAAAGTATTCTTAGATATGGTATATATAATTATCTGGATAGACGGGGTCTGATTAGAAACAATCAACATGGATTTGTGCATGGAAGGTCATGTTTGACAAATCTTATTGAATTTTTTGACGAGGATGCTGGGAAAGTTGACGAGGGTAAAGCGGTGGATGTTGTCTATATGGATTTCAGTAAGGCCTTTGACAAGTTCCCACACGGAAGGCTGGTTAGGAAGGTTCAATCGTTAGGTATTAACATTGAAGTAGTAAAATAGATTCAGCAGTGGCTGGATGGGTGACGCCAGAGAGTGGTGGTGGATAACTGTTTGTCAGATTGGTGGCCAGTGTCTAGTGGGGTGCCTCAGGGATCTGTCCTGGGTCCAATGTTATTTGTCGTATACATTAATGATCTGGATGATTGGGTGGTAAATTGGATGAGTAAGTATGTACATGATACTTAGATGGGTGGAGTTGTGAATAATGAAGCAGGTTTTTAAAGGGTGCATAGAGATTTAGGCCCGTTAGAAGAGTGGGGTGAAAGATGGAGTTTAATGCTGATAAATGTGAGGTGAAACATTTTGGTAGGACTAATCAAAATAGGACATACATGGTAAATGCTAGGGCATTGAAGAATGCATTATAACAGAGGGATCTAGGAATAATGGTGCATAATTCATTGAAGGTGGAAAGGGTGGTGAAGAAAGCTTTTGATATGTTGGCCTTTATAAATCAGAGCATTGAGTATAGGAGTTGGGATGTAAGGTTGAAATTGTACAAGGCATTGGTGAGGCCAGATTTTGAGTATTGTGTACCGTTTTGGTCACCGAATTACAGGAAAGATGTCAACAAAATAGAAAGAGTACAGAGAAGATTTACTAGAATGTTACCTGGGTTTCATTATCTAAGTTACAGAAAAAGGTTGAAAAAGTTGGGTCTTTATTCTTTGGAACGCAGAAAGTTGAGGGGGGCTTGATAGAGGTATTTAAAATTATGAGTGGGATAGATAGAGTTGACGTGGAGAGTGGGGGAGATACAAACAAGTGGACATGAGTTGAGAGTTAAAGGGCAAAAGTTTAGAAGTAACATGAGGGGAAACTTCTTACTCAGAGAGTCGTAGTTGTGTGGAATGAGCTTCAGCAGAAGTGGTTGATGCAGGTTCGATGCTGTCGTTTAAAGTTAGATTGGACAGCTTTATGGCCAGGAAAGGAATAGAGGGTTTTGGGCTGAATGCAGGTCGGTTGGATTAGGTAAGAGTTCGGCACGGACTAGAAGGGCCGAGATAGCCTGCTTCCGTGCTGTAATTGTTATATAGTTATATGGTTATATAGGATGTCGGTATAACTTTTATGTGTATTAGACAATATCTTTCCAAAGTGATGGTGGTGTAAATCATGTCAGATTTCGTAATTACATGAAATAATATCCGTTTCGGGTCACTGAGTATTAGATTGTTAATTGATGACTTTAAGGTGTTCCAGACTAAGACGAGTTGGAAAAATACATTTGACAATTATTTGAAAGTCCTGTCCCTTCACTTAACCGGAATGATTTTTTTTCTACGGACGCGCAGAAAAACGTGTCAAATTGTTACAAAGACTTCAATTCGCATGAAATGCAGGAGCGCCGGGAATTAGAGCGACCTTACCCTCAGGAATGGAACAAAACTCCTTGTACATTAAAGAAAATGAAATCAGAAGAAGATATTGTAATAAAGAGGCTTTTGGATAGAGACACAAACGTGCAGTGACTTGAGAGTTGCAGATCATACGCAGCTAGCAAGCATTTAGTTTGATTTGGCGAAGGTCATAATCCTGTGCTGTACTCGTCCATTTTATATTAAAAGCAGTGTTAATGGGGTAAGGAGCAGGTTGACAAATAGCATGATGAGACAATGTCGAGAGCTGTCTTTTAACCAAAATATTTCCACGATGCATTTAAAGACGAATGAAAGTGGGAGGAAGGTCATGCCTTCATGTGTTCAACTTATATCTAGTTAGATCGTTCATGAAAAGAAGGGTAATAACGTTAAATAGCACTGCCGATGTTTGTAAGCCGAAATTAAGCAGAAAACTCTGGAAATCCTAGGCCCGTCAGGAACGTTCTCTGAAGAGGGGAAAACTATCAAGGAAGTGGTATCACGATTTCTCTCTCAGACGATGGAGCCTAGCGTTCTGGGATATTCCCGTCACCTGGCCCAAGAGTATAAAACAATAGCTTTAATTTTGCAGTCAGAGTACTCCAACACAGCACCCTATTATTTTACCAAAATAATAATGAAAATTCAGTTGAAATATTTATGCTATCACGAGAAGCAGCATAAACTTGGGTCGTTTTCTTTGGCGCGTTGCATGCTGAAGGGAGATCTAATAGAGATTTACAAGGTTATGAGAGGCATAGATAAAGTGTACAGAGAGCATCTGTTACCCAGAGTTGAAATGTCTAATACCAGAGGACAAACATTGACAGTGACAGGGGGCAGGTTCAAAGGGGGAAAGTCTTTTACTTACAGAGTTGTGGATGCCTGGTATGGTCCTAGCGGCAAGGACAATAGAGGATTTCAACAGTCATTTGGATAGGCATATGGATGTAAGGATTAACATGGGTCAGGTGGATGTGATTAGTGTTTGTGTGTTTTGATTTGCTTTTTAGCTGGTTTGGCGCAGCATTGTGGGTCAGTGGCCTCTTCCTGTTCTGTTCACTTATAGAAAGATTTTGTTGAGAACATTTGGGATTATGTTTCCAATGAAGGTAAAGACATTTAAAGGCGCGACGTTACAATGGATTTCGTCGTGAAGTGGACAGAAGTGTCTCATAAATTACAAATCTAGATGCACAGTCAGCCCGTAGACATAGCCAGAGCTGTGCTTAACAGTTGGAAATCTCTTGATTTTTCTGACATTATCAGAAATATTCAAGCATTTGAATTAATAAACTGATAAATTAAATACTTAAAAAACACATTTTTTCTTATACTGTCCTGTGCTTTTCCAGGCCAGTTAACAATGAACAATATATATGCAAGCTAAACTCAAGAGATACAGGGACTATTTCCAAAGCATTTACAATTAATGATGCATGTGCCGTCTTAATTAATTGTCACCTAACAGCAACCACGACAATCTCACAAGTGCTCAAACCAGGTTATTTTTTTTTCAGCCAGCTTATTTTTAAATGATTAGTGATCTATCCAAGTTACTGTTCAATTCCTACACGCCATGAAGAATCGACCAATAGTGAACAGACGGTGGTTCATGGGAAATTAATCACAGTCCTGTCACCTTTGGTATTTATGTGTCGAAAAAAGGAATATCTGAAGATGAAGACCAGTCCCCCAACCCTCCCCACCCCCACCGCGTCTCGGCTGAAAACTTACCTACTGGAAGCGGTGTTTTAAACCGCAGTCGCATTTCTGTGTTAGGCATCTGAAATCACTTGAAAGGTAATATTGAACTGTCTCTTATTAGTTTTTTTCCCCCCTTACACATCATCCAGATCAACAGCAGGGTAAAATTAACTAAGTCGGTGTCCTCATCCGGCCAGCCTCCTCAACTTCCCCACCTCAATTACATCCAGCTGTACCAATGGACAAAATATGTGTTTCTGCAATCGATTTCAATTCTGAGAGGACATCAGATGGAATTCAATGATGGCGACAATGTGTCCATGAAAGTAGCATAACATCCCAAACGAGTCGTGGAAATTCCCAATACATAACTGGGTAAAATGGTGTGGTGATTGGCATGGAAATCAGAATATTGACTCTGAACGTAGGAAGCACATGGAAGCTGAGCATTGATTTATCCTCTACTCGACAAACTCCTCAACAACCCGAACTTAATTACGTCCAGTGGGATCCAATGGACTAAATGCGTGTTACTGTGAACAACCTCACGCTCGATACACATAAAAGATTTCATTTCTGACAGGGCAGGAGATGCAATTCAATGATGGCGATAACGTGTCAATGAAAACAGCGCAACGTCCCCGCCAAATCGTGGCAATTCCAGACGCATAACAACTCAAAATAGGGCGGTGATCGGCATGATAATCAGAGTCTTTACTACTTTCGCGAGAAATTCAGTATAGTTTGACCGCCAACCACGATGATTTGAAGAATATTCGGTATTCTCATATTGGAAACGGGTAAGCGTGTATGCGCTGCCGAGTCAGACAAATGATTATCATTCCGATGCCTGTTTTGTCTGTACCTGGTTAAACATTAGCTCAGATTGATTCTGCATCTTTTACTTTGTGCACATTTAAGAGATATTTGAAATAGCAGCATTACCCACAATTCCGCTCGTGCTGATTGGACTTAAAATGGAGCCTCGGAACTGCATTCTATCAGTTGAGGTGTCCTCCATGCTCGCTTTATAAATTTTCTCGCAATGCCTCCTAAATCTCTGTGTTACCATAATCATTAAACTGAATAACGTATAGTTTCAACTCTAAGCACGCTCTTCTCTGTGATTATCATCCGACATCCGGTATAGTTTTCCATCAGAGACAACACTTGCTGTTGCTTCTCGCCGAGTTCTGCGTGCGAACTAGCCAGAGCAGCAAGCGAGGAACCTGAGTACTATGGGGGCAACTTGGTACAAAAAAAACGACAAATCCATCGGTGGAATAAATTTATGAAGTAACATTTAGTATTAAGTTTTTATTTCATAAGAAGTATGTAGCCTCGAAATGATCAAGTATTTAAATTAGATGAGAATTGCTGAAATAACAGGCCTACTCCTCGACCATATGTCGCTTCCCTTGTGCAGTTTCATGAATGCTCAGAATCCAAAATCACACATTGTACCGGAGACGTGTGAATGACGGTGTCCGAGGTAATGTACTTACTGTTCAAACCAGTCTCGTCCATCAGTTTCTTTTCGGTTGTTTTTCCAGCTATTAAACAGTAATTCATCAGTCGGACTTTTATAAACAAACCCTAAAGGAAATTATCAGGACAGAAAAACCGTTAAAGCCATTCTTGCCGTAAAAGTGCACCTGCCCTCCCCGTTTTCTGCAAATCTTACTGCAATGGTGATTGTAAGAACAATAGAATTCATAGCTATCAAATTTCAGTTTGGAGGTCCAGAATGTCTTTGCAGGAGCAGCTAGAGTTCGAACAAGAGAGGGAGACGAGCTAAAATATAATCAAGAGAATGTAGAGGACGTGAAGTGGGGGTTTGCGTTTGCGGTTTGCAACCAGCGGGATGATAATTGACCGATGGTATATGATAGAAACGGAACAACACAACGAAGATAAATAGTGAAGGAAGGTTGTTACTATTTTTGTCCGATTGAACATCAACGTACATTTGCTATCAATTATGTAAGCAATATACAACCCTGAGATTTGTTTTCCCGCAGGCAGCCGGTAAAAAAAAATAAACATCATGGAAACTTTAAAAAAAATATATCAAAAAACCAACGAGGATAAAAGAGCAGTTCGTGCAGACGGCAAAAAGGAACGAATAACACACAGACTAGTAAACATCAAAGCCGAGTCCTTGAAACACTCTCGGAACGTTCAGTGTCTTTGAGTTCGGTGTAAAATTTCGCTGCAGGCCGCAGGACCAATTCGCGTCGAAGTGCTCCATCAAAATCGTGCTAAATAGCAATATAAACGGTGTAACCAAAAATACACATAACCTGAACTAACAGACCTCAGAAAATGACTCCAATCTACAAATCTTGCCCATGATCCAAGTCTCCATGATCTTCTTCGGGCAACCGAGATGGAGAGTGATACAAGTCAAACGCGGGCAGATGCTTTGAAAACTCGTTCGCTTTGCGCTATTGTCCTTCTTGACTTTTAATCTTGCTCGACGCTTTTATTACGAGATGTGGGAATAACTGAGCCGATTGGATCCACTTTCCGCTAGTAAGCCGCATACTACGTTCTCAAACACGCCGAATCCAGTCGGAGAGACCAAAAGCGCCAGATCCCTCAGTCGGCCTAAAGGCACATTATCAAATTGTTTATTACAGGCTCCAATCGCGCACACATTAATAACATTTAGATGCTTTTTAAAAGAAGGAAAAGAAGAAGAAAAAAATCGTCGACGTTTGCAAGAATTTGCCGTTAGTCGCATTGGTCGCTAGTGCCATCTTACCCACCCAATTCAAAACCGCAAATTTTATTAGATATTTATGACTACAATGCGGATTTCCACATCTGGAATTACTTGGCAGAGAACAGATTTGAATTTAGTTCGAAATAAAGAAATGGATAATTCCTGAACTCAACATAGTGCACAAAATCTGAACACAATTTTGAAAGCACTAGATAGTCCTTTAACAATTGAAAAGGGAAGAGATCTCACTGCCCTGTCTGCCCAGTATAAGGATCTTTGAAACACCTGCTTCTGTCTTGTTGAGGCGTCATCCTACGTCATGATTACACGGTTCATATATTTACTCTTGAATTTCTATTCCTTCCGCAAACTCTTCAGAATATCACTTGTATCCCAAAATTGCTCGGTTCGGTTTCTGTAATATGTCAGAGAAATTTACGGTTTCGTACATGGCGCTCCTGGCTATTACTTGTCTATGTATGCTAAGTTAAATGTTCCGTTTCTGAACTGAGTATTTTATTTAAAAAAATTTAAACCTGGGTTCGCGCTGCATACCTAGTTTCAGCGGTTGAGCAATTCAGTCGTCTTTGTCTCTTTGTTATCCAGTAATATCCAGCACGTCTTTAGGTTCTTATTTATTCCCTGTGTGTAGCTGTTATTAATGCTCTTGTTTATTTTTCCGGCAGTAGTCGAAGTGCCTGCGTTCAGAGTATATCAATTCCCTACGGACTTGGACGTTCCGGGCGGGACGAATGTTACCTTGCACTGCAATACTCAAATATCAAAAGATACTGTTAGCTTTCTTTGGTGGAGGGAAGGCGAGAATGCATTTTTAGAAAGTGACAGCAGAAAACAATTTAGTCTCGAAAAGACAAGAGGAACGCTTGTTCTTCTGGATGTGAAATTCGCCGATTCCGGAATTTACTACTGTGGAGCAAAGTATCGGGAACAATCTTTCTGGAATGGAACTGGCTCCAAGCTCACTGTGTTCGGTTAGTGCGGCTGCGAGGAGATTTTCGCTTTTGTGCAATTTAAATTAAAGCTCATGATGAGATTAATATGTAATGTTACTATTTGATAAAACAAAAAGCGAGAGTGGATTTGTTTCACTCGTCAAAGGAAACCCCATTCTACAAGCTGCAATTGTAGAGTTAAAAAGAACAGAATAAAATAATCACATTTTAGGCAGGGTCAGCTGGACGAGAAATAACGCTGATTCTGTTTGTTGTATCGTATTCCTTACAACTGCTGTCAGTGCAGACCTATCGATCGGCAATCTCCTATTTAAAGCTAATGTCCAACGTTAGTGATGCCCTTCGATTTTAGCATTATTATCGAGAAGGTGCTTCAAAAACAAGGAATTAATTTTCAAGTGAAGTAATGTTTGCTTTGCAGGCAAGATGTTGAAATAATATTGTTACTAATGTGAGTGGCTGTAGTTGGAAAGCTCGATTTCCCATCACACAGGATACAAATCATGAACAATTTTATCAACTCTCTTATAGGATATGTCAAGGTTACAAACTCACCCAGATCCAAAAGAATTAATAGCAATATAATGCACCTATTTGTCGCACGCGCTGCAAATTATCAATTCAAATGTGCTTTGCAAAATTTCTGAATACCTATACCTCTTTTCCCATTCAAAATAGGGAGAGAAATAGTAATCGTAATATCGAGATCAATTTTGATAGGGTTATAATGTAAAGGGTAGAGAGCTGAGCACGAATGGAATTCGAAAGCGAATGAATTCCAGCTGTCATTTTACAGCCCATTTTACAGCTGTCTGCATTCGTTACCCACTGTGCAGATCTGAAAAAAATTCTGAATCAGTTTAATCCATTGTCATAAAAAATTAATTAAGAAGTATCAACGTAGCCAGCACCGATCCCCGCAGCCGTCGACAACCACTCCCTGGCTTTCCCGCCAAGCCAATGTTGAATGCAGTTTACTACTACATCATGAATGCCAACCGAACCTTCTTGATCAGCCTCTCATTACGGACTTTGCCTAAGGGATTGCCACGTAGACAACATCCCCTGCATTTCCTTCAACATGATCTCTGGTAAACTCCTCGATAAGCTCTTCAAGATTAGCCAGACACTACTTACCATGCACAAAATCCTGATGGCTATTCCACCTTCTATCTAAATAGTTATGTATCTTGTCACTTGGAATATTTGTAACAAGTTATCATTTACAATCGTCAGTCTTACCAGCCTAAAAGATCCCAGCGTCTTCTTAGAACTTTTCTTGAACACCTAAAAAACATTAGTCATATCCAGTCCTCCGGCTCCTCACCCGTGGGTCAGGATATTTTGAATACCTCTATCAAGGCACCTTCAAATTATGCACGAGCCTCCCAAGACTTCGGATGGGACTCCATCTCGGGCCATGAGGATTTATACAAACTAATTTGCCTCATGGCAACAAGCACATAAACATCTGCCATCTGTATATGGTCCATGGCAGTGCTGTGGGGGCAACCGTGATCTCAGGATGGCCATTGTAGGCAGAGTGAAATGCTAAATGTTGTGAAATATTTATAAAGAAATCTGAAAATAGACTTTCCTAAGTTAGATACGGACCATAGTTGCAGCGGAAGCGGTCCAAGTTTACAAAATCGTGAATTTTGGGCTTATCTTTCAGTGAAATCTCTGTAGGGAGAAGCGGAGTTCGTTCAGTTCCTCGGTTGCCTCTCTGCAGGGCACCATCGTTCGTATAGCAGTGCCAGGTCATTTTCGACCATTTTGCTGCAGGCCGACAGGTTTATGAAAGAATAGAAATGTAGAATAAATGCGTTTAACATCATCTCCGCTTTCCCGTTCCTAGTTGTTTCATGGAGGGTATGATTTGCCAAATTCAACACATTAGATGCGGGAGAAATTTTCTAGCAATGATATACATTCCGAGGAAAACTCTATCAGTGAATGTTTATAACTGGAAAGCTCCAACGTAAGCTCTGAAAAGCTACCTGAACAAATGAGTCGCCAGAATATTAAACCAATTTGCAAGAGCTTCTTGCGTTCGTAGTGTGGACATCTGTATATTTTGGGTTTTATCGGTCAGTTTTTATTGGAACTAAAAAAAAATGCAGAAAGGAATATTTTCCAAAGCCAACGCGCTGCCGCAAAGAGAATCATGTGGTAAAGCTGAAAGACCATTCAAAACAGAAGGTCTTTCTCACCTTTCACCCCTTCGATTCGCCTTCTCGCTGCCTTCTTCGAATTCTTCCTTTCATCTGTCTCTGCACGGTGCCTCGATTTTGCTTCGTTTATTTTTCACTGGATCTGCCGGATGGTGACTGCACGTGCTGTGTGTGAATACATGGACTGCATTTTGCAGTTGACCCCAGAAGACAATGTAAGTATATAGTATAAAGTATAAAGAAGGATGTTTCATTTAGCCATGTACATCTGTGTGGTTTATTAACTATGAACTTGAACTTGAACTTAAAATAATTTATAAAATGCTGTGAACCTATGGCGGGTAACTAATTTGATAGTGAGATGTCATTGTAATTGACGGGAAGATAAAGGAATTTATTTGAACTAAATGGATGGTAACACCCAATATAACTCTCTTTTTATTCAAGCTCCCCCAACTCCATTGGAAATCGTTCCTATTGCAGAGTTTTCGTCTCCTCGGAAGCTCCTTTGTAAAACAGCTGCCTTCTACCCGAAGGAATTACAAATCGTCTGGCAAAAAAATAACAGGCAAATTCTCACTGGAATAAAAACAGATATTAACCGGACGGCGGAGGGTTTATATGAGGCTTACAGTTTATTGGAAATTAATCAGTCTGCTTGGGGAAAAGATGTTTACATCTGTCTGGTGTTGCATGTCTCCCTCACGGTGCCTGCTTGTTTCAGCCACATCCTGGAGCAAGGTAAGATGGTGTCTTGATTGCGTCCTGACATCAGGTCTCGGATCTAAACGTCGTTACTTTATTCCTCTCCTGATCTGCTGCGTACCTTCAGTATTTTATGTGCTACTCTGAGTTTTCAACACTTTCAGAATCTCTAGCGTTCCGAGAAGTTTGAAACGATACAGGTGGGTAGATCAAACCTGGTTAAGAACAGGGGCGGAATAGCTAACCAAACAGAGAAGGGCGAAATTTTAAGATTACTTGTTTGCAGTAAACATTCAATGTGAATGGTGTTACAAACAAATTTCTTATACCCTCATTTTAAATCGTGTTGGATGAATTAAGAAATTAAATTCGTGTAGTACTTGTAAGCTAACAAAATTCTGGATATTAGTCAAAGATGAGGCAAAGTAAAACAAACTCTGAAACTCATGGTGATATAACAACGGGGGAAACCATCTGCTGATGAGCGAAGGTGTACTTAATTGACATAGCTTTACCGGAAAAAATGTGGAGATGGAGCAAAATCTGAATCAAGATAGGAATTCCTGAACACTGAGGCGTGACACTTAATTGCCACCTGACACGAATGCATAGGGAGCGAAACTGTGGACAGACTTTGTCAAAATTTAGTCTCCGCGTAATACCTTCCAATAATAGTAGGCAACACAATTCAAATGGATGACTCGAGTTTGGTCTATGTTTTCATTACGCAGTTTTCCATGAACTCGGGTTTGTCACTCCTAAACCTGTGGAAACCATAACAGTCGGAATATACGTTTAATATGCTCGATGCACATTCAGGAGACTTAGAGAGTACAGTGTTATAAACTCATGAAGTTAACGAGTAATTTCAGCATGTAATGCGGAAGCGAATTGTTGCTGCACCGGGACTCCTGTGGCGAGTCAGCGAGTTACCTTTAGGTTTTGATCATACGAAAGAATCTTCGTGACAGACATGATTTAACCGGTTGAATCGAGATCAGATTCGTATCTGGTTTGATGTTTACACGTTCTATAGTTTTGCTGATATCTATTGTCAAGAGAAGTATAGGAAGATGCAGCCGAGCCTATTCTTAGTCTCAGAAAATAGCTCGTATGTGTCTGGAGAAACTAAAAATCGGATATCTTTGTTCTATATTGTATATTCTATGTTTTTTCCAATCATTGTGTGGTGAGATTTGAAAGGAGCCTAAAAAATAGTTTGCACTATTGATTGTCATGTGTGGATTTATGTTTAGTTGTATGAATGGTTCACGGTTTCTTTTTCAAGGCGCTGATACCATATTGATTCTCGAATGTGCAGCGGGCGGATCGGCAATTTTAATTCTGATAATACTTTCGCTGAGACTGAAGTTAAAGAGATCACACGGTAAGGAAACTGATCGCTTCTAAACATCACCTCTATTCGTATAAAATAGAAGCTTTGATGTTATTTAACTTCAAAACAGTAAATGACATTTACAGAATGATTGGACATGGATCACGATTTTCGAAGTCGGATTTCAGTGATAATATTCTGTCACAATACATGCCTGATCTTAAAATTTAACTATTTCACCATTCCACTGGAAGTATTTCATATCTCATTTATGAATGCCGTTATATCCCTTTGGAGTTCTTCAAATGTCTTTTCCATACAATGGTAGATCCGTATTTTGAAACATTAACGTCTTGGCGTATATCTAAATTCCCTCTGATTGTGCAAAGAACATTGACCAACTTATGCACGTCTCATTGCTTTTAATTTCCATTTTGTTTGCCATACTTAAATACAGCACCGCCGCTGTTATGCTATGATAACTTTACAACCTCGTTGGAAGTCAATGCCTTTTGAGCTTAGCACCAACTTAATGCGAACACAGTATATTAGCACGACTGTTACCAACAAATATTTTCTGCAAGATCCGTACCTTCAGCAGTTCCACTTACAGTATTAATTCGATTGGTATCAAATGAATAATGTTCAGTGTTTACAATGCAAATCATTTATTTTTGTTCTCTTTTCTGAAGGGGGTAACACAAATTCTTTGGAGGGATGTCAGAATGAAGACCCGGTAGGTGAAGTGACTCGTCTTGTTTCAGAGCGGGATATTTGCAAAGCAAAGATATTATGAATGTATTTTATTGCATAACACTTTGGAGCGTGGTGGGGAAAATAAAACAATTTTCCCCGTCAATTATTTATTTTCAAGTATGCATCCAAGATTTATTTGAATATTCTCCTTGCATCTGCTTCCTGTAACCTTTCAAGGTTCCAGACCAGTTCATAACCGGTTGGATTGCCAGGTGAACGGTAATATTTACCATTGAAAGGTAAGTTGTTTTGACGAGTAATTCAACACATATCTGAGAGTGTGAGAAACTACTTAATGCTAGTTTACGAGAATCACAGTTGACTGGACAATGGGAAAGTACCGTACGTGCACGAATCAATTCGTAATGTATGTTATATTTGACTGACGGACAGCATCAAGGTAAAAATGTAACGGAATCTTGTTTTATTGAAATGGTTCTTGCAATATTAAATAGTTTTAACCCCGATCTGCAAAAAGATACGCACAGCAGTGCGTAACCTGCAATGGCATCGAATATACTTGCAACAAGACCTTGTAGTATGTGGTGAACAATGATAACCGCATGTTAAACGAAACCCCACATGACACCTTCTAGTTCACGATGCTACGCTGAATGATTATCATCCTCAATTTGGGAAGCAAAGCCTAAAACGGATAAAAGTATTGTCCTCTCCCATTTGGATTCAAAGCAGAAAATAATCTGTAGCTACCGACCGATTTTGGAAAGGGAACCAGTTGACACTCTAGATTGACGACCGCAGAATGCAAAGTGAACGTTAACTATTTCTGTTTAACTGGTGTTTCCTGATCTACAAAAATTTTCTGTATTCTATTTCTCTGTTTTACTTCATGTTTCCCGCACTTCAATGTTTTTTTTTCTGCCTGGATTCATTCTCCTGATAACATTTGTCTTCTAGTGTTTCATTAATCACTTTCCCCAGTTCAACAAATTTCGTTTTAATTTTACCTAAAGACTTCAGGTGCAAATGAAGCGACTGCAGCAGCTAAGATAAGGTAGTCATGCACACATCACTGATTTCATAATGGTAGAATACCGCTAAAATTTCTAGCAGTGTTTGTAAAACTTCCAGAAATTTAGGGCTACTTCTTACAGTAATATTTAAGTTGAAGCTGAAGCATTTATGATTACATTTTTACTGTTACTTTATTACTCTGGAATGCTATGCCATTATTTCAGCAAAGCAATTACCATTTTTATCATTTACTGCAACGACTACGTCCATTGGCTCTACCTACTTCGATCGCAGTTTAAGTGATTTACCAGGAAAACCAATGAAATCAACAGAAGCCCAGGATGCCGCTCCCGTGTTATGGGCTTGAGTTAAGCGACACTTAGCATCAGGACTTGCCATTTGTTCCAATATCCTTAACTTAAATAATATGAGCGGTAAGGGTCAGAGTTTCAGACGAATTCTGATTAGGACAATGAGTACAATAATGCGACGCATGCGTAAAAGATAGAACCTGTGCCAAGATAGGCCTGTGCCCATGCACAGAATTTAAAGCGATGTAAGAGATAGGATTTAGGAGATGAAGAAAACAGAGATGGCCAGAACTGAGAACACCATCCTCTCCCTAGGACTGTTATAAGCGGTGTTCTGAAAATCTAAACATAGCGATTTCCAGCCTGAAACGGTCGAGATCGCACCTCCGGTATAATGTATGGACAGTATCATTGTGCGCAGACAAAATGTTATTCCAACATATTTTTTTATCCTCGGTTTTACAACTCTAATTTAGTTTATGATCACTAAGTTCCGTCTCAGTTAGCTGTATTAAATATTTTTTTCTAACAGGCTGAACAAGCACCGGTTGAGCACACCACTGCCTACGCTTCACTAAACCACAGCGTCAGCAAACGATTTCGCAAAGATCGACAACCGGAGGAGCGCGTTATCTATTCCCAGGTAAAGCAGGGAGATCAGCATGATTATGATATAGACTTACGTCAGAGATGTAGCACAGTTACAGGCTCTTCCGGTACAATTAGCCCATGCAGCTCAGTAACACCCATGTGATCAATTGACATCCTAACCGCTAAGTCTTTGGAATCTGGTTGGAAACCGGAGTACCCCAAAGGGTTCATATATAAAATCATCATCCAAGAGGAAGTTAATTTTACAAACTTAAGCATACCACTGACACTGTAACAAAATATAAAACGCGTCATAGCTAATCCCCTTTCAGTGAAAAGTAGCCTATCTCCTCATACAATTTAATATTGTGGTAAAAGCATAATATTTTCTTCCATCTCGGGAAACTCCAACCTGAAGGCATAAACTTCGATTTCTCTAACCTATGGGAATTTCCCTATCATTCCGTTCTTTTTCCTTTATTCTGCATTTCACATTTTCTCTTCTCGTCATGTGCTCATCAGGCTGTGCCCACCCTCGGGCTCCTCCTTCTTTTGCTTTGCAGGGACCACAGTCCTTCCGTATCCGATTCCTTCAGACACGTGTAGCCTCCTGCTAAGCCTCAGGCTCGCTCAGCTCGCTTTCGTCTAGGGGGAGCAGTGTTCGGCCCCGCCAAGCTGGGTAATCTAGTTTGTGTGGATGCTGTGTGATGTACCCCACCCCGCCAAATAACAGACCATACACCATATGTGATTAACTGATTACACTTTATAGATGTTACTGGAACTATGTAATTAATAGAAATAAAAAAAATGGAAGTAAAAGGCGCCAAACCTCTCAAAGCTCAACTACTTCGTGCTCAACAGTTGGAGCTCAGCTAAGGTAGTCTTCTTTCCACCGTTCGATCCTCTCCTCGAACCGCCGCCTGGGACCAACCACGGTGGCGACCAGACGCTACACACGAGTCTGTCTTCGTCTCCTCTCCTCGCCGAAGACCCCGGGCCTCGGACTCCCACTCGGGGTCCGTCCCGCCGCTAAATTTACAACATCGCGTCTCCTGTCTCTGTCCCCACAGCGCATTCTCGCCCAAAGCCCGCGAAAACAGTAGCTTACGTACACACAAGAAAGAATAGCATATATCCCAATTGGTTAGCAAATGAATACAATTTTCTTTATAACCCAAACAAACTGCGAGAGAGAGAAGCACTTTCTCAGCAGTAACATAACAAAGAAACCATTTTGATTAGCCTAAACAGTATCATAAAGGAGAAACCCATTAAACACGGTTTACCTTTTCCACCCGTCACCTCCCAGCTTCTTACGTCATTCTTTCACCAATCATGCACATACCTTAGCATTTACCTGGTTTCACCTGTCACCTGCTATTTTTCCCGCACCCCCGCCATAGTTTATATTCTAGGTTCTGGCCCCTTTTTTTCCAATCCCGATAAAGCGTCTTTGCCAGAAACAACCGGCAGTTCATTTACCTACTTGCATGTTGTCTTACCTAATGATTTCCTTCAGTATGTTGTTTGCAGTCTTCAAGATTTCCAACATCTGCAGAATCTCTAGAGATTACTTTTTCCTTTCCTTTACGAATTTAATTTCACATGTAATTTTCACGTGAGGAAACGCCAAATAGCACGAAACTGGGTATGTCGTCCATCCCAACGCCCATTATCAGCTGCATAACAGTTCTATCAGTTATGCGCTGTCCATTGACGACAACGCCCATGTGCATTTGGAACTGCGTTGGCAGGTGTAGCTGAGTAAACACCTGTGATCTCTAGAGATGAAACAGGATGCGGTAATCAGACTCAAATGACAGAATATGCGATGTTATTATAAGTTAGCCAGTTAGTTTGTACCATTACTGCTACTTCAAGAATTTCTTTGCTGTCCTAACTTGATTTGGTTAAAGTTCTTTTTAAGTAAGGAAAGAAACTCTAATATATAAATCATAAAGTGAAATCTTGAAACAACATTGACATAAATTGTATACAAAGTGAAAGCAACCTAAAGTTCATTACTTATGAGTACATCTCTAAATTATTTTACAATCGTGTGATTCAATTAGTCACTAGGTGCTCGACTGACCACTGATTTTGCATTAATTTCACAGACTACTGGAAGTGGAGCTGACAAACTGACTTATGTCGCTCTGCAGATTCCCGATTCGAAATACGCACCGGCATCCAAAGATCAAAGCAAACATACATTATACGCAGATGTAAATACATCAAAGAAGCTGTGAAGCTGAGAATCCAATTGCGGTTCAGAGCTATAGATTATCGATGAGTGCAGGCCAGAGCATCGCTGCGTTTCGTTTCTTGCATTCATCGAAGACGGATATCACATGTAACAATTGGCAAGATAAATGGTTATTTTTCCGATTCATTAGAGACAATTGTCATAAAATAAAATAAAAGAAAGAAAATTAAAAGAACACCAACAAGCCATTCCGTCCCTGTCTACTGCCCGGCCGTTCAAGGTGATAATGTCTGATATGCTCAGTCGGAATCTCCTCTTCCGGTCTATTGCACAGACCCAATCATTCCTTTTTTTTCTTATTTTTTCTTTTATTTTTATTTGGATAAGGTATTCACAAGTAATACACAAACTTTTTTTCATACATAACCTTTTCTATTTTTATGTGAGTAAATCTATATTAATTTGTACATTCACAAGTGCACATTGAGATCAAAGAGAAAATAATTAGACAATCAAATAGATGTTTATGTGCAATTGTAATTCCACGCTATTAAACTAAATAATGATAATAGTTGTTACAAAATATTAATAATAGAGGTTGAATATTAATTTTCATGTGTCTCTTCTGGTCCAAAATTTCCACAGATCTTTTCTTTACTTGTATTAATTCCACATTTTCCAAAAAAAAAAAAAAAATCGGTAGATATTTGAGCGAAGGGTCCTTACGTTAACATTATTACTATGTTGCTGCATTAAACAGTATAAACCATTAGGAGAGTCATCTAAAGTCTGATCGCTCTGTGGTTATAAATTCAATCCATTTATTGCCGATTTGATTTTTTTTCTTTTGAATTCTCTGTGATTAGGTCATCTTTTCCATGTTAAATATTTCTAAAATGATTTCATGCCAATCTTCTGCTGTAGGTGATGTTGGATTTAACCACTTTCTGGCGATTGATTTCTTACTTGCCTTTAAAAAGGCATGCAGCAGCTTTATATCTTTCTTGAGTTTCAAAAAACAATACATGCCTCAAAGTTCAGAGTTATCTGAGTCTTAAATACCTTAATTAATGTTCTGTGAATACCTTCACAATATAAACGTAATTTAGGGCAATCCTAAAAAATATGGAAATGATTTGCCTCCTTGGAGCCACACCTTCTTCAACACGACACGTTTGTGTCTTTATATTAGTCATAGTAGTCATAGTCATACTTTATTGATCCCGGGGGAAATTGGTTTTCGTTACAGTTGCACCATAAATAATAAATAGTAATAGAACCATAAATAGTTAAATAGTAATATGTAAATTATGCCAGTAAATTATGAAATGGTACAGGACCAGCCTATTGGCTCAGGGTGTCTGACCCTCCAAGGGAGGAGTTGTAAAGTTTGATGGCCACAGGGAGGAATGCCTTCCTATGTCTCTCTGTGCTGCATCTCAGTAGAATGAGTCTCTGGCTGAGTGTATTCCTGTGCCCACCCAATACATTATATTTTTTCCTGGTATAGCGTCTTGAAGTATCTTATAATATTTTTCCAACAAGGTTCTCTACAAATCAAAGAGTTAGTCGAAGACCACTGGAAGTTGCATAGTTTTTCCCCAGCCTCCTCTGAAAGTACCAACACTGCATTTTCTCCCACTTCTCTTTAATATACAATGTGTTTCCTTTTCTTTCTGGCATGTGAGAGGGCATTATATAATCGAGAAACTGATTTACTTAGTATTGAACTGTAAGCCGAATTGTGAATTTTGAAAAAATTCTAATCCTACTGTTGATAAGTCTGTATATCTACAACTCTGGTTAACATGATGTCGTACTTGAAGGTACCTGAAAAGTCATTCTTTTCTAGGCCATGTTTGTCCTGCAGGGATTGGAAACTTTGCAATACACTTTTATGTGTGAATAAGAGGTAGGTTGTAAGTCCTTTCCTGATCCACAGTTCAAATCTTTTGTCTCCTCTGCTGGGAGGAAATTCGGTATCATAACCACACCATTTGAAAAGTTTTGTATGTTATTAATTCCAGATGAATTAGCCACCTTCTGCCATACTTTCAATATGAGATTTATGCAGCTGTTTTTAATCTTTTCCAATTGGGCCATCAATCCTTTGTTCGCTATTGAGGCTTGTAGAGGAAAACTGTCAATCAATCCAAATTCTATTTCCTTCCATCTAGCCCTATATACACTATTGCACCAATATAACAGAGGGGTTATCCGTGAAGCACAAAAATAATTTCTCAAACAAGAAAATGCCATACCTCCTCCTTCCTTTCCTAACTGTAAGGTGTTAAATCGGATTCTAGGTTTTTTTTTCCCTTGCCAGAAAAAGCGGGAAATCCATTTGTCCCATTCTTTAAATTGATTATCGTCCACCTCCGCAGGTAAAACCCGGAAAAGGTTAAGTAAACGAGGGAGAATATTCATTTTATGGTATTTATCGTTGAATTTAAACTTAAAAAGGGGATAAGTTTCCACCTATGTATACCTGCATTTATCTCTGAAATTAATTTACCTGTGACAATGTTGAAAGATCTTTTGGCAGGGTTATTCCTAAATATTTTAATGATTTAGCTTCTCACTTAAGATCATATGTATCCTGCAGTTTTTTGATGCTGTATAATTTAAGGACAAAACCTGTGTTTTCTTTACATTAATTGTATAAATTGATATATTCCCGAACTCGTCCAACAGTGTAATCAATCCTCTAAATGATTTTTCTGGTTCACTCAAATAGACTAAAACTCCATCTGCGAATAGCGCCATTTTCTTTTCAATCCCTGCCACCTTGATACCTTTCACAATTTCGCTCTGTCTTACTTGTTGGGCAAGAGGTTCAATGTTTAATACAAAAATGAGATGCGAAATTGGGTATCCCTGTCTAGTTCCTCTCTCCAAAATAAAAGAGTTAGAGAGGTCTCCATTTATCTTAATTAGAGCTGCAGGGCTGTCATATAAAGTCTGGATTACTTTAATAAACTTTCCTGAAAGCCGAATCTTCCTAACATTCTCTAAAGCAATACCCAACTAACTGAATCAAAAGCTTTCTCAGCGTCTAATCCCAACATCACTTTCTCTGTCCCGTTCTTAAAAACCTGTTCCAGTTGGTGTAAAGTTCTCCTTATGTTGTCCTGATTTTGTTTTGCTGAATGAATCCAGTCTGGTCTAAGTGGATGAGGCCAGGTAGAAGCTTGTACAGTCTACACGCTAATATAGATGTAAGTAATTTGTAGTTTGTTTCCAGAGAGCCGCGACTGTCACGGCTCAGCACTGCCCTCTACCTGGTCGGTAGACACACCACATGCCAGTCGACATTTCACCCCTCCCAACTAATCAATACACACTTAAATATTGGGCACCTTAATTGTATTAACCCGTTTCGCACCAAGCCGTTGCCCCCCGCACCCCCCCCCCCGTGAATCATCTGGAATTTCTCCCCTCTGCAAGATCCAATTAAAGGTGTTGAGTAATAATGGAACTAGCTGAGTCTTCAGCGATTTGTACCACTCTGAGGTAAACCCATCTGAGCCTGGAGATTCTCCAGCCTTTAATCAGAGACGGCCGCTTTCAGTTCTTTGGCAGTTATTGGTTCTAATAGGCATTCATTTTGTAAATCCATGAGGTTGGGTAGATCTAAAGAATTCAGGGAAGTGTCTGTATGGGGGTCATTGGAGGCCCGGGGTTGAGAGTACAGCGCTCGATAATATGTTTCAAAACTCTCTTAAATTTTCCCTAATGTATTCTCCACAAGCTTTGTTTTTGGATTCTTTATTCTATGAATTGTATTGTCTGCTAGTTGCTTATGTAACTTATATGCCGATTTTCCTCCTACTTCATAATTCTTTTGTCTCGGGTAAATAAAGTTTCTTTGAGTTTCCAATGTGTATATAATCAATTTCACTTTGTACTTTCTAAATTTCCTGTTTTAAATTAGAAATAATTTTGTTGCTATCCACAACTTGAAGTTGTTTTAATTTTCCTTGAAGGACTGCGAACTTTTGTGCATCGAATTTTTCATGTAGGTAGGAATGGAAATAATTTCCCCTCTCAGTACAGCCATCAGTATATCTTATAAGATCACTGCTGATGTTTCGCCTGTGTCATTATGGTCTAAGCATTCTTTGACTTCTGTCCGGAATTTCTCCATTACTTTCACGTTATTGTGTATATGTGAATTTAACGTCCAAGCTTCCTTGCCCCCTTCTTAAAAAGCAGAGTGATAATTGCAATCGTCCAGTCCTCCGGAACCATGCCAGAATCTATCGACTTTTGAAAGAACATCGCTAACACCTCCGCAATCTCCACAGCTATTTCCTTCAGAGTTTCTTATTTTCTTTTCCAGAATTAAAGTCATAGAGACTGGACTATGGTCCGACAGGTAAATTGTTGCAATATTATACTGTTTCCTCCTTAATCTATCCTTGTTAAATAGAAAAGGAGTCTATCCTTGAATAAGCTGAACGAGGGAAAGAATAAATGCGTATAGTCTTTACTAGTGGGCTGTAATTCCCTCCACATATCTATAATTCCACACAGCTCCTCCATCAATGGATTCACTTTCCTAGTCATAGGTTTATTCCGAATAGCTGTTCTTGAAGAATCTAATACAGGGTTTAACCTAATATTAAAATCCCCTCCGCAGATTACTACCCCTTGAGTGCTGACCATTAGGACAAAAATGTGTCGAAAGACTGATCATTCACAACTTGGTGCAGCATAAACATTCAACAGGGTTATTTCGGTACGTTTTATACTTCTTGTAATTTTTACAAAACATCCATCTTTGTCTTTAGTCTCTGAAATATGTTCACAATTAAGAGCACTTGATATTAAAGTAGCTACTCCTCCTTTGTGGCACAATTTATATGATGAGTAAAATGAATGCTTAAATACCATTTAAAAAAAATTTTTGCAAGTTCAGTGTGGCTCATGTGCGTTTCCTGAAGGAAAGTTATTTGTGTCATCCCTTTCTTCAATTTAGACATTATCTGATTTCTCTTAATTGGATTCAAAACCCCATTTACATTAGAGGAAATTATTTTTACCAGTTCAATTTGTGTTTTTCTCCAATAGAAAAAAAAAACACGCACCTTCTCTAAACCCACAGTAAGCAAACCATTCTCAACAGTAAACCAGAAAAGAAAACCAAACCCGAGGCATTTTTGAACATAGAACATTTGAACATTTCCCCGACTTCCAACGTTGAGGCCAGAGCACGGACTCGCCTCAGTACAGAGGGATAACCCCGATCTCCAATCTGTGTGAGAGGGCCCTCCGCAGTGTGAACAGTCATAGAGAACTCTCTCCTTTTCATGTCTCGGCCATATTGCTATCATTCAATTTATTCAGTCTAGATTATTTTCAACTATCAGCTTTCATTTTAACTTTAAGGACGATTTACTCTTTTCAGACATTTCTGAAATATTCTGCACTCTGTAGGTTCGCGTCTGAATACTTGCAGCTTTTTCTTATAGCTTGGCACTGTGGTTCGAATGGACCATCCTCGCCGCACTGGCTGCCATGTCCACCGCGGAATCTACTCCAGTAACCACTCCGCTTGGGTGATAACTTCTCTGGGTAGCCCTGAACCGCCAAATCCATCGTTGCCTCCTCCACTGCAGCGTAGCTTTTTGTCCCCTCGTCGTTAAAGACTCTTAGCCGAGCTGGATACAGGGCCTGAAATCTGATGTTGTTTTCCTTCAGGACCCTCCGTGTTTCCGCGTATCCCTTCCGTCTGGCAAGGATGCCCGGTGTGTAATCCTGGTCTAAACTGATTTTACAGATGTTCTACATAAAGCCTTTCTTTTGTCATGCAGTTTAAGCACTTCTTCCGTCGTTCTGTAACTGAGAAATCTGACTAAAATCGATCTGGGCTGGGCATCAGCCGGGGGATCTGGTGCCAAGGCGCGGTGGGCCCTTTGTCCCTGTAGGTCTTTTGCGTCTGGTATTTCAAGGTTCTCTCGAAACAGCTTCTCCACGAATGGAATCACCAATCCGGGTTTACTTTCAGCTCCTACGGGAACTCCTTAGATCCTCACATTTTCCCTTCTCGAGCGGCCCCCTTGGTCAATTAGCTTCCACTGGAGCTGGTCTTGTAGCTTCAGCATTTCTCCTATCACCTCCTCTGCGTTTTGTAGCCTCTCCACAGTCCCTACAACCCTCGCTTCGGCTTCATCTAAACTCAGATTGGTTTTCCCTATTTATCCTTTAATATCTTCCAGCTGTTTGTTGATATCTTGTCGGAAATCACGAATCTCTCTAAGAATCAAAGTCAGATTCACCGATTCTTTCACATTATCTCCGTCCTGGCTAGCCTTCAGGGGAGCTAGGCCCCTCGTCTTGCTGCGTCTGTTTACAATATATTATTAGCCTACTGAGCGGACTTTTTATTCTTGTACTTAGACTCCATCCATGCCCCTTTGATTGATATAGTTATACAATACTAAATATTTGTCTAATTTCCACTTTGGAGTAGTTTACGTTCTTTTTTGCTCGAAAGATTTTCCCTACGCTACTATTCTCTTGGTGACCCTGAAATCCTCCCCACAGACCCGATCTTTCAAACAAAAAAAAACTTACTTCCCCTCGAACGTCCCAATAGTTTTGCCCCCACAGACCCCACAGGATGAAAAAATAAATCCAGAGATTCGCCACCACCGGCGAGAATTAAAAAAAAAAGTTTGACAGGGAAAACCCGCCAATTAAAAAAAAAATTCTTGCACACTAATGCCAACGTTCAACCGAGGGAAATATAGATTCGACGATTTTCGAATATTCGCAACGTGTTATCGTGACAACACTTCTCTGTCTGAATTTTGATGGAGCAGGAAAGATAACAGATTTATGATTAGTAACACGGTGAAAGATAAATCTAAGGCTTTAGATAAAACCATAGAAAACCATAGAAAAATTACAGCCCAGAAACAGGCCTTTTGGCCCTTCTTGGCTGTGCCAAACCATATTCTGCCTAGTCCCGCTGACATGCACACGGACCATATCCCTCCATATACCTCCCATCCATGTATCGGTCCAATTTGTTCTTAAGTGTGAAAAAAAACCCAGCATTTACCACCTCGTCTGGCAGCTCATTCCATACTCCCACCACTCTCTGTGTGAAGAAACCCCCCCTCCAATGTTCCCTTCAAACCTTTCCCCCTTCACCCTTAACCCATGTCCTCTGTTTTTTTTCTCCCCTTGCCTAAGTGGAAAAAGCATGCTTGCATTCACTCTATCTATACCCATCATAATTTTATATACCTCTATCAAATCTCCCTCGTTCTTCTATGCTCCAGGGAATAACGTCCTAACCTATTCAACCTTTCTCTGTAACTGAGTTTCTCAAGTCCCTGCAACATCCTTGTAAACTTTCTCTGCACTCTTTCACCCTTATTAAGATCCTTCCTGTTATTTGGTGACCAAAACTGAACACAATACTCCAGATTCGGCCTCACCAATGCCTTATACAACCTCATCATAACATTCCAGTTCTTTGACTAATAAAGGCCAATGTACAAAAAGTTCTCTTTACGACCCTATCTACCTATGACGCCACTTTTAGGGAATTTTGTATCTGCATTCCCAGATCCCTCTGTTCTACTGCACTCCTCAGTGCCTTACCATTTACCCTGTATGTTCTACCTTGGTTTGCCCTTCTAAAGTGCAGTACCTCACACCTGCCTCTATTGAACTCCATCTGCCATTTTTCAGCCCATTTTTCCAGCTGGTCCAAATCCCTGTACAAGCTTTGAAAACCTTCCTCATTGTTCACTACACCTACAATCTGTGTATCATCAGCAAATTTGCTGATCCAATTTACCACGTTATCATCCAGGTCATTGATATAGATGACAAATAACAATGGACCCAGCACTGATCCCTGTGGCAGACCACTAATCACAGGTCGCCACTCTGAGAAGCAATCCTCCACTGCCACTCTTTGGCTTCTTCCATTGAGCTAATGTCTAATCCAATTTACCACTTCTCCATGTATACTTAGAGACTGAATTTTCCTAACTAACCTCCCATGCGGGACCTTGTCAAAAGGCCTTACTGAAGTATATGTAGACAGCATCCACTGTCCCGGTAAAATCCTCGAAAAACTCCAACAAATTGGTCAAACATGACCTACCACGCACAAAGCCATGTTGACTCTCCCTAATATGTCCCTGTCTATCCAAATGCTTGTAGATTCTGTCTCTTAGTACTCCCTCCAATAAGTTACCCACTGCTGACTTCAAATTTATCGGCCTATAAATTCCCGGATTACTTTTCAATCCTTTTTTAAACAACGGAACAACATGAGACATTCTCCAATCCTTCGGCACCTCACACGTAGACACCAACATTTTAAATATTTCTTCCAGGGTCCCCGCAATTTCAACACTAGTCTCCTTCAAGATCCGAGGGAACACCCTGTCAGGTGTTGGGGATTTATCCACTTAAATGTGCCTCAAGATAGCAAGCTCCTTATCCTTTTCAATCTGTACAGTTTCCATGATCTCAGTACTTGTTCCCGTTAATTCCATAGACTTCATGCCAGTTTCTTTAGTAAATACAGACGCAAAAAAACCCATTTAAGATCTCCCCCATTTCATTTGGTTTCGCACATAGCTGACCACTTTGACCTTCAAGAGGACCAATTTTACCCTTACAATCCTTTTACTCTTAATATACCTGTAAAAGCTCTTTAGATTATCCTTCACTTTGACTACCAAGGCAACCTCATGTCTGCTGTTTTCCTTCTTAAGTATCTTCTTGCACTTTTTATACTCCTCAAGCACCTTATTTACTCCCTGTTTTCTATACATGTCATACAACTCTCTCTTATTCTTTATCAGAGTTGCAATATCCCTTGAGAACCAAGGCTCCTTATTCCTATTCACTTTGCCTTTAATCCTGACAGGAACATACAAGCTCTGCACTCTCAAAGTGGCTCCTTTGAAGTCTTCTCTCTTATCGATCACATCCTTGTCAGAGAACAACCTGTCCGAATCCACGCTTTTTAGATACTGTCTCATTTCTTCAAATTTCGCGTTCTTCCAGTTTAGAACCTCAACCCTAGGACCAGATCTATTTTTATCCATGATCAAGTTGAAACTAATGGTGTTTTGATCACTGGAAACAAAGTGATCCCCTACACACACTTCCGTCACTTGTCCTAACTCGTTTGCTAATTGTAGATCTGATATTGCATCCCCTCTAGCTGGTACCTCTATATATAGATTTAGAAAACTTTACTGAACAAGTTTTACAATCTCTAACCCATTTAGACTCCTAACTGTATGGGAGTCCCAATCATTATGTAGAAAATTAAAATCCCCTTTCACCACCACTTTATGTTTCTTGCAGTTGCCTGCTATATCTCTGCAGATTTGCTCCTCCAATTCTCGCTGACTGTTTGGTGGTCTATAATACAACCCCACTAATGTAGCCATACCTTTCCTGTTTGTCAGCTCCACCCATAAGGACTCAATAGGCAAGCCCTCTAATCTGTCCTCTCTGAGCACTGCTGTAATATTTTCGCTGATAAGCAATGCTACCCCCCCCCCACACACTTTTCATTCCTCTGCCTCTATCACATATGAAACATTGGAACCCTGGAATATTAAGCTGCCAGTCCTGTCCCTCTTGTAGCCAAGTTTCACTAATTGCTATAACGTCATTATTCCACGTGTCAATCCAACCCTCAACTCGTTTGCCTTCCCCGCAATACTCCGAGCATTGAAATATATACACCTCAAAAGATTTTTACCACCACTCACAACCTTTCTATTTGCTGCTTTGCTTGAACTTTCAACATCATTTATTTTCACCCCAGCCCCATTGTCAGCTCTGGCACTCTGGTTCTCATCCCCCTGCAAATCTAGTTTAAAGCCTCCCCAACAGCAGTAAAAAACCTCCCTGAAAGGATATTGGTCCCCTTGTAGTTCAAGTATAACCCGTCCCTCTGTTTTAAAAAAATACTTTTTGTACCCGATTTCTTCACTCCTTTTTTCACAGCTGCTTGTTTCGACTGAAACAAGAACCGTTGAAAATTTCTCTTTTTAAACCTTGGCGCCCTACGTCACGCGCCTGCGCAGTGCAGACTCTTCTCCCCGAACAGTGTTTAAAAAATACTTTGTGTACCCGATTCATTTACTCCCTTCTCTGCTGCTTGCTTCGACTGAAACAAGAACGGTTGAAAATTTCTCTTTTTAAACCTTTATTTTGACTTTGTTTCTCCCTAGAAGCTTTTAAGTTATAACCGGAAGTATCGTGGAATTTGCAGTAATTGCAAGAGGTTTGTTAAAAAAAACGCTTCAACTATGTCATCGATCCCGATGGCCAGGTAAAGATTTTATGTGATAAAACCATGCACATGAATAATATTGCATAATTCATGGGCTTACATCAATAGTCCGATACGAATCTTGAGAAAATTAGTTCAGTTGTCTCCAGTGTTAACTCGGGCTGTCAAATCGAAATCGATTTAAACGGGTGATTCTTTTTTTGGGGGGCTAAATTAAAAGCTTCCAAAATTTTTCATCCCAACAGGAAAATAGATTTTTTTTTGTTATCACTACTTTCAAAGACCAAAATACATTTTTTCCAGTACAAGTTTCAATTAACAAGCATCTGTTGAATTAAAAAAATCTGGTCGATATTTGTAACGTGTATTTGAAACTGATGAGGAATCTGTACTCTATTTTCCCCTTGAATGTGATTCCCATCATTTCCTTCCAGTCTAAGAACAAACCTTGCAGTTCTGAACTCCAGGTAGGTAGTTTTGCACTCCAATTGATTTCATAGGTGGGGGTCCACTTTTTACTTCTTCACTGGACTCACTCTCTCTCTCTTTCTTTCTCTTTCTCTCGAATAAGAGCAATAGAGCAGACTTTAACATCGTAACTCTTCGAATTGTTTGCTTTGTTGTTCCCCTCTGTCGATGTGTGACAAATCTTTGTCCCTTTATTAGGGACAGAGGGAGATGGGGCACGTTGAATTCGTTGGCAGGGCGATTAGTTTTTTTTGTACTGCAAATCATGGATTTCTTCGGTTGTCACACTACGGTGCTGTGAACGATCCCAAATACGAGACATAGACAATGAAGTACAAGGAACAGGACTTGACTAGACTAGGGACGTGACAGGATACAGGCAGGGAGCAGGGACAAGAATGCAGACTTGGGCTCGTGAAAGCGGGACCAGGAAGAGAAACCAGAGATTAGGAGAAAAGACTACGACTCCGAGCCCAAGATTGGACAAGGACCCAGAACCTGGGTCTTGCCGCGGGCTCGGACACCAGAACCAGGCAAAGACATAACATGGCTTCAGGACAGGACGCGTCTGGAGTCTAGAGGCCTGAGCTTGGAGACAGGCTGGAGTCTTTACTCTTGAGGCTTGAGACTGGGGCCTTGGGTCTTGAGCTTAGCTGCGGGCTGGGGCCTTGGGTCTTGAGCTTGGAGGCTTGGCCGCGCGATCTTCCACGCTTGGGATCTTGGAGGCTTGGCCGCGCGATCTCCCACGCTTGCGATCTTGGAGGCTTGGCCGCGCGATCTTCCACGCTTGGGATCTTGGAGGCTTGGCCGCGCGATCTTCCACGCTTGGGATCTTGGAGGCTTGGCCGCGCGATCTTCCACGCTTGGGATCTTGGAGGCCTGGCCGCGCGATCTTCCACGCTTGGGATCTTGGAGGCTTGGCCGCGCGATCTTCCACGCTTGGGATCTTGGAGGATTGGCCGCGCGATCTTCAACGCTTGGGTTCCTGGAGCTTGGCTGCGGGATCTTCGACGCTTGGGTTCCTGGAGCTTGGCTGCGGGATCTTCGACGCTTGGGTTCCTGGAGCTTGGCTGCGGGATTTTCGACGCCTGGGTTCCTGGAGCTTGGCTGCGGGATCTTCGAGGCTTGGGTTCCTGGAGCTTGGCTGCGGGATCTTCGAGGCTTGGGTTCCTGGAGCTTGGCTGCGGGATCTTCGAGGCTTGGGTTCTTGGAGCTTGGCTGCGGGATCTTCGAGGCTTGGGTTCTTGGAGCTTGGCTGCGGGATCTTCGAGGCTTGGGTTCTTGGAGCTTGGCTGCGGGATATTCGAGGCTTGGGTTCTTGGAGCTTGGCTGCGGGATCTTCGAGGCTTGGGTTCTTGGAGCTTGGCTGCGGGATCTTCGACGCTTGGGTTCCTGGAGCTTGGCTGCGGGATCTTCGAGGCTTGGGTTTCTGGAGCTTGGCTGCGGGATCTTCGAGGCTTGGGTTCCTGGAGCTTGGCTGCGGGATCTTCGAGGCTTGGGTTCTTGGAGCTTGGCTGCGGGATCTTCGAGGCTTGGGTTCTTGGAGCTTGGCTGCGGGATCTTCGAGGCTTGGGTTCTTGGAGCTTGGCTGCGGGATATTCGAGGCTTGGGTTCTTGGAGCTTGGCTGCGGGATCTTCGAGGCTTGGGTTCCTGGAGCTTGGCTGCGGGATCTTCGAGGCTTTAGTTTTTGGAGTTTGGCTGCGGAATCTTCGTCTTGAAATGCGAAGGCTGATAACTTGGAGGCTGGAGCTGAGATACCGACTGGAAACTGAACATCAACACAGAGCCGGGAATTGTCCCTCGAAAAGCCAGGACTCATCGTTAACACAACACCAACATGAGACAGGACAGTACATAGACATAGAGCCGGGGCTTCTACTAAGACAAGCCGGGACTCGACCTCTCCACACCAACGTGGGACAGGTCCACCTGTTGGGCAACGGCAGAATGGCCGGACTTACTACACAGAGGCGAGGATAAGAAGAGACGAACACCAAAGAACGACAGACAGTTCCATCTCTGCTTCGGGGTTTCTCCGAGCCGCAGTTACAGACAGCAACCTCCGATGGCTACAGAAACAGCCGGATCCCTACCTAGCTCGGAGTGGTTGACGGCAACTCAGCTGGCCCGGGAAACTGCCGAATCCATACTGCCAAGACTACGCCAACGAGTGGCAATAAGGCTCTCTGAAGCGGTGGTCCTCCAACCAGGCCTAGAGATCACAAATAGTTTCACCAACCATCCATCAGCAGCTTGCTCCAAGGGGGACTGACAAGACAAACCAGAAGCCCACACTACTTATATTCCAAGCCCAAAGACGGGAATCAGGTGCCTATGATTAAGTCAACCAAACGAGGGACAGCTGGAAAACCCGGAGTCCTGCGTCCGAAGACCGGACGGTGAACCGGAATGCAGATTTCATGGACCAGACCATGACAGGGGTGTTTGCTATTGTTTGCTTGTAGGGGTAGAAGTAACATTGGAGGAAGTGGTACTTGTGGGTGGGAGGGGGAGGAGAAGTTTCCCCAAAGCCTTCTAACGTTTTCTAACGTTTTCTGACCACAATTCTAACGTTTCTGCTGTCATTGATTGTTTGGGGGTACTTTCCTATTTCATGGATGTCTGCGAAGGCTAAGAATTTCAGGTTTTATATTGTTTTGTATTCAGTGATATTAAATTGGAACTATTGAACTATTGCACTATTGAAAACCCCAATTGGCCCTATTTGGCTGCGTTTGGATCTCAGCACAATTAAATGTTCTACCCATGTACCAATCCAAATGTACTTCACACAATGGAATCCTACCCAGTTATACAGATTCATTTGGTACTCTGCTGCATTTAGACCATAAAAGGAGCAGAAGTCGGCCATTCGGCCCATCGAGTCTTCTCCGCCATTTTATCATGATCTGATCCATTCTCCCATTTAGTCGCACTCCCAGCCTTCTCACCATAACCTTTGATGCCCTGGCTACGCAGATACCTATCAATCTCTGCCTTAAATACACCCAATGACCTGACCTCCACTGCCGCCAGTGGCAACAAATTCCATAGATTCACCACCCTCTGGCTAAAAAAAAAATACTTCGCATTTCTGTTCTGAATGGGCGCCGTTCAATCCTTAAGTCATGCTCTCTCGTACTAGACTCCCCCATCATTGAAACAACTTTGCTACATCCACTCTGTCCATGCCTTTCAACATTCGAAATGTGTCTATGAGGTCTTCCCTCATCCTTCTAAACTACAAGGAATACAGTCCAAGAGCGGACAAACGTTCCTCATATGTTAAACTTCTCATTCCCAGAATCATGCGAGTGAATCTTCTGCCTTTGACAAGGTCCCGCATGGGAGGTGAGTTAGGAAAATTAAATCGCTAGGTATACATGGAGAAATGGTAAATTGGATTAGATATTGGCTCAATGGAAGAAGCCAAAGAGTGGTAGTGGAGAATTGCTTCTCTGAGTGGAGGCCTGTGACTAGTGGTGTGCCACAGGGATCAGCGCTGGGTCCATTGTTACTTGTCAGCTATATCAATGATCTGGATGATAATGTGGTAAATTGGATCAGCAAATTTGCTGATGATACAAAGATTGGAGGTGTAGTAGACAGTGAGGAAGGTTTGCAGAGCCTGCAGAGGGACTTGGACCAGCTGGAAAAATGGGCTGAAAAATGGCAGATGGAGTTTAATACAGACAAGTGTGAGGTATTGCACGTTGGAAGGAGAAACCAAGGTAGAACATATAGGGTTAATGGTAAGGCACTGAGGAGTGCAGTAGAACATACGGATCTGGGACTACAGATACAAAATTCCCAAAAGTAGCGTCACAGGTAGATAGGGTCGTAAAGAGAGCTTTTGGTATATTGGCCTTTATTAATCAAAGTATTGAGTATAAGAGCTGGAATGTTATGATATGGTTGTATAAGGGATTGGTGAGGCCAAATCTGGAGTATTGTGTTCAGTTTTGGTCACCAAATTACAGTAAGGATATAAATAAGGTTGAAAGAGTGCAGAGAAGGTTTACAAGGATGTTGCCGGGACTTGAGAAACTCAGTTACAGAGAAAAGTTGACTGGGTTAGGACGTTATTCCCTGGACCGTAGAAGAATGAGTGGAGATTTGATAGAGGTGTATAAAATTATGATGGATATAGATAGAATGAATGCAAGCAGGCTTTTTCCACTGAGGCAAGGGGAGAAAAAAACCAGAGGACATGGGTTAAGGGTGAGGGGGGAAAAGTTTAAAGGGAACATTAGCGGGGGCTTCTTCACACAGAGAGTGGTGGGAGTATGGAATGAGCTGCCAGATGAGGTGGTAGATGCGGGTTCTTTTTTAACATTTAAGAATAAATTGGACAGATACATGGATGGGAGGTGTATGGAGGGATGTGGTCCGTGTGCAGGTCAGTGGGACTAGGCAGAAAATGGTTCGGCACCGCCAAGAAGGGCCAAAAGGCCTGTTTCTGTGCTGTAGTTTCTATGGTTCTATGGTTCTATGGTCTCAGTGATGGCCACAATATCATACCTGCCAATCTGCAGCTGTACGACAAGATCATCCACCTTTTTCCTTATGCTGCCTGCACTTAAGCACAACACCATAAGACCAGTATTTGGTACTTTTTGCTTTGATTTCAGTGAAGCTTTATTGCGCTGCAACTCATTCCAATGGCTATAAATTTGCCCCATCACCTGCCTGTCTTTCCTGACATCTTCACTGCTCGCTATCTTAGATTTATTTCTGTTTTCCCCTTTCTCCGATCTATCATTCCAGTTTCCATACCCATACCAAATTCATTTAATCCCTCCCTAACAGCTCTAGTAAACCTTCCCGCCAGGATATTGGTGCGCTTCTGGTTCAGGTGTAACTTGTCCATTTTGAACAGGTCATAATTTCCCCAGAAGATGTCCGAATGATCCAAGAATCTGAAGCCCTGCCCCCTGCACCAGTCTCTCAGCCACGCATTCATCTGCCTGATCCTACGGTTCTTTCCCTCACTAGCACGTGGCACAGGTAGCAATCCCGAGATTACCACCCTGGAGGTCCTGCTTTTCAGCTTCCTTCCTCACTCCCGGAAAGCTCTCTTCAGGACCTCCTCCCTTCTCCTATCTATGTCATTGGTACCAGCATGTACCAAGACAACTGTCTGCTCGCCCCCTCTGTTCAGAATATTCTGGACCCAATCCGAGACATCCCGTACCCTGGTACCTGGGAGGCAACACACCAAGAGGGTATCTTTATCAGGCTCACAGAACCTCTTGTCTGTTCCCCTGACTATGGAATCTCCTATGACTACCGCATTCCTCTTCTCCCTCCTTCCCTCCTGCACAACAGCACCAGGCTCAGTGCCAGAGAACAGGTCACAGTGGGCGTCCCCTGTAAGGTCATCCCGGTCAACAGCATCCAGAACAAGATATTTGTTGCTGAGGGGGACAGCCACAGATGTGCTCTCCACTATCCGGGCATTTTCCTTCCCTCTCCTGACAGTCACCCAGTTTTCTGACCCCTGTAGCCTAGGGATGACTACCTCCCTGTAGCTCCTGTCTATCACCTCTTTACTTTCCCTGATAAGCAGTAGGTCATCAAGCTGCAGCTCCAGATCCCTAACACGGTCTCTGAGGAGTTTCATCTCGGTGCACCTGGCGCAGATGTGGCCATCAGGGAGGCAGGAGGTCTCCCAGGATTCCCACATCTGACACCGTAAACAAAGCACTAACTCTGCAGGCATACGATCTAATTCTACAGGAATGAAACAGGAAAAAAAGTCTACTCACCCACTTACCTCGCCAAACTGACGTACTTTTTAAACTGTTAGCTCCTACCGTTCGCTGCGTAAGCTCTGCTGGTCTTTTCTGTCAGGGCCGATTTGCCAAGGTGGAAAAAAAAGAGCTGGTGCTTCGCTCTCGCCTCTTCCCGTTACCGCCGAAGCCTGTTGAAGCCAAAGCACTAAACTCTGCTGCCACTCAATTCGCTGCCCGCTCTGACAGCATTTACAAGCCTCTTTTGTTGAAAAACTTTCCCGAGACTCCTTTTGAATATTTTCTCTATCGCCTGGAATCGAAGTATTCTCATTGTCAGTTAACCAATTCTGGGTAAAAGACTGTAATCTAGAGAGCCCTTCCTGACATTACCTATGTATGGTTGTCGCACAACCACCTGTGCTCGAGGGATGAATAGCCCCTGTCACGTACGCCGTGACGGGATAAAGATCCAGCAAAAATGGAAAACACTTTTGAGTCTGGTAATGGTAACAACTAATGGTATTTATTAGTAACTCCGCAAAACAGGAATATAAAATCAGATAAATCCACAGGTTAGCAATAAATATAAGTGTGGAAATATAAAAAAACAAACTTCTTCAAGCCTAGGGGTAAATGGATGCAGTCTCACGGTGATGAGTAAAGTTCATTTCAGTTCGTGGTATTGAGTTGAGTAGAGTTGGAGAGAGAGAGAGAGGTTTGAGTCTTCCAGTGACCTGATGCCGTCGATCTTCCCATTGTCCTCCGAAATCCTCCAGAATTCACCGAATGCGACCACAACAAAGGGGACCGTTCTTATGTCGTGGAATTATCAACCCAGGCGGGGTTGGACACACGAACAACTCCCCAACGGTCACACCTTTTCCACACTGCGAGAACCACTGATCGATTCTCCTGATCGATACTCCAAAAACCCATCCTTTCTGTGGGCACAACAAAGCTCAGCCAGCGTCCAAAATCATGTGTCTTTAAGTCTATCATCTGACCTTCTCTTTATCTTACCATTTTGAACACCAGCTGGTCATCAAGTAGCTCCTCTCTTCTCTGTCTGTAAGAAGTTAGAAGCAGCCAATATCCTGGCAGAAGTATAAACATGCTGCAGAGAAACCATAACACCATCTGAAGCATACTTCGTTCTCTCTCTTAATAACAAGGTGTCTGTGTTGGACACCTCTCTCGCTCTCTCTTTTTTAAAAACACAGTTCATAGGGATTATTCAGGATCCCGTTACACTTCCTTCCTTTTAGGATAAAAAACTTGACGAAGGCAAAATTTTTCATTAACTGTAGATTACAAAAATTCAACAATATCTGTATAATCAACAGATAACAGCAAAAATGTGTACAGTTTCTAACTTAACATCTCGATTAACAATCAGTAATAATGTTGTCAGTACCTTTCACATGTTTTATTTGCCCGTCATATTCTTGCAATATCAGACTCCAGTTTAATAACCTTCTATTCTTATCCTTCATCTTAGTTAGAAACACTAACGGATTGTGATCCGTGTAAAGCACAAGTGATTTCTGGGCAGGAGAAACATAGACTTCAAAATGTTGTAAAGCCAAAATTAGTGATATCAACAGTGGAATAATTTTTATGATGCATATTAAATTTCTTTGAGAAATAAGCTACTGAGTGTTCAATGTCTTCCTCACCCCTCTGTAACAGTACTACCCCAGAAGTTTCGTCAATAGCGTCTGTCACTATAGAAAATGGCTTGGAAAAATCAGGTGCTTTGAGCACAGGATGATAATACAGGATGGTTATCCGACGTTAAGATGTCTCCTACATACACTACACTGCAATCACTACATACAAATCTTTCAGTCTTTCCTAGGAGTTTTGTAAGGGGGAGAGCGATATCTGCGAAGGTCCTACAAAACTTTTGGTAATACCCAACCATTCCCAAAAACCTTCTTAAAGCTTTCTTTCCCGGTGGAACGGGAACCTCAGCAATAGCTTGAACCTTGGCCTGTACAGGAGCCAGTTGGCTCTGGCCTACTACGTCGCCCAGGTATGTAGCTGTGGCATGACCAAACTCACTTTTATCTGGTTCACAGTAACATTGGCCTTGGAGAGCCTTTCAATCAGTTTTTCGACTGCTGCAATATGCGCTTCCCACGTGTCATTACAGACCGCTAAATCATCAATATAAGCCCCTGTGTTTTCTAGACCTCTAATCATAGAGTTGATCATTCCTTGAAATGTCCCTGGAGCATTTTTCATCCTGGAGGGTAATACATGGTACTCATACATTTCAGATATATGAGTTTCACAAGTATAGATATTTCTCTAGCCCTCTCTGTTAAAGGAACATCCCAGTATCCTTTTACCAGGTCAATCTTTGTAAGGTATTTAGCCATTCTCAATCTAGCAATACAGTCATCAAATCTCTTTCCTTGTTCTTTGTTGTTTCAAATTTCTTGTTCAACCATTTCGCTTGTGACGACAAACCAAATTATCAGAAGATTGATGCTGATGAGAGAGATAAGAGAAACAATGGAGAAACATTCAGAATGCTAATAAGAGAGAAGAGAGAGAGAGATTAACGAGAAAGAGACGTATTTCAGAATATTGACAGACCGGTTGCTTTGAACCTGAGCTGTTTGAAGTTTGATGGACAGGCGATACCCCAGCAGGGGAACAAGTTCGCTAAGGCACGAGACACCACGAGATCACGAGATAACGAGACCCTGGAAAAGCGGTGTTCCCCCACAAGTTGGTGGAAGTTTGGAGGTCTAGTCGCGGGAACCGACCATTGACGCAAAGGGTGACGCAAAGGGTGCGATCGGCGGGAACCTGGTGTGTGTGTCCGCCCTTGCCTGGGTGCCGGGTTCACCGCGGAAGAACGGTCGTGTCCGGAACGGAGGGGTCACAGTCGGTGACCACGGAAGACATAAAAGGATTACCCGGAAAGCTAACTGCGAAGAACATCAAGGTTTGCTGAATCAGATTTGCATATCGTTCTCTCTCTCTCTCTCTCCAACGGCAGAACAGCGATTACTGCGAATTGTACTAAGTTGAACTGAAGTCTGCGTCACTTGAGACTGATCATTTTACCCCTAGACTGCGATAGAGCTTGATTGATTCCTATTACCCTAGTTCTGTGTACATGTGTGTTTTTTATCATTGCTAACCTGTTGCATTTATATCCTTACGATTAGAGTACTGTGTTACTTATTTTTTTTTAATAAAACTTTATTAGTGCTGTTAAACCAGACTGCAACTAAGTTGTCCATTTCTGCTGGTTTTCCCAACCCGGTTACGGGGTACGTAACATAAGTAGGGATCTCGTCCGCGATTTCGAACACCAAATTTGGGAATGGGTAAATTGATTGGGTTAAAATTCCCGAAAGAAAGAAAGGGCAAACAGCAGAAATGGAAATTGAGGAATTTCTGAAGGCACCAACCTTGGAGGCATTAGACGATGCCAGGAATTCAGAATTGGCAACTGTGGCCAAACGGTTGAATCTTTTTAAGGGGAAGTCGATAATGAGGAGCGCGGAGATGCACAGAGCTATCATAGAGCATTATGTATCTAAAGGTGTGTTTCCACAAGGGGAGCTGGTGGTGGTATCTATGGGCAAACCTGGTGGAGAAGCAGTACAGCTGCAGATTGAAAAATTGAGACTCGAGCACGAGTTCCGGGTAAAACAGCTGGAGCGAGAATAGAGGGACTGGCAGTTAGAGCGAGAAGAGAGGGACAGGCAGTTCGAACGAGAAGAGAGGGAGAAACAGAGGGGAAGGGAATTTGAGCTGGGGAAGTTAAGGATGAGGCTAGCACAGGGGCCCATGCCGAACCAAGGTGGAGGGTTCAGGGCGACCCAGGAGGTTAGGCTGGTTCCCCCATTTGAGGAGGATGATGTTGATCGGTTCTTTCTACATTTTGAAAAGGTCGCTGCAAGTCAGGACTGGCCGAGGGAGAAGTGGGCTGTTTTGCTTCAGAGCGTACTTAAAGGAAAAGCCCAGCAAGCTTACTCGGCATTATCCGCAGAAGATGCCCAGAGGTATGATGTGGTGAAAGAGGCGATACTCAGGACTTACGAGTTGGTCCCGGAGGCATACCGGCAGAGGTTCCGGAATGCGAGGAAGCACGTATTTAGAGTTAGCCCGTGAGATGCAGATGTATAGTGAGCGTTGGTGCGCCTCGAAAGGGGTCAGTGGGGATTATGACAGACTGCTACAGCTAATACTGATTGAGCAGTTTAAAGGTTGTGTCCCTGAAGGTATGAGGCCATATCTAGATGAGAAAGAGGCAGAAACCTTAGCCGCAACTGCTAAGTTAGCGGATGAGTACGCGTTGACACACACAGCGAAGTTTACCCCGAGTAAAGGCTACCACAGGGGTAGCCGAGAGGACGGAGAGAGTTCGCTGGAAAAGCCAGAAAGTAAGCCAGGCACTAGTGAGAAGGATAAGGAAGACGGGAAGCAGTTTGGTAGGAAGTCTCCTGGGGTCGTATGCTATAATTGTGGGAAAGCCGGTCACTTTGCGTCTAGGTGCTTTGCCCCAAAGAAGGAGACGGGGAAAGGAAAACGACTCCGACTGGCTGTATTGAGCCGGCAAACAAACCGCTAGCGGAGAAGAGGTCTGATAGAGTTCAGGAAGGGCGCGAGAAGTTTATTTCGGCCGGATTGGTGTCGGTGAAGGAGGGGTCAAACCCAGTTCCAGTGCGGATCTGGAGAGACACTGGAGCTTGTCAGTCACTGATGTTAAGGAGTGTTTTAGACTTTAGTTCAGAGACCGAGACTGGGGAGGTCAGTGTGATAAAAGGCATTGGGAAAGGGACTGAAGCAGTACCTTTGCACCAGATACACCTAAAAAGCGACCTGGTCTCCGGACCGGTCACGATCGGGGTGAGGCCCGAACTACCGATGGAAGACGTGGAGATGTTACTCGGTAATGACCTCGCCGGCGGAGAGGTGTACCCAGCAGTAAAACTGACAAGTCAGCCTGCCCATGGACTCAGAGGCTTATCCCGTTTGCGCAGTGACTCGGCGCATCTCCAGAAAGGCTGCCGAAGCGAATGTAGATTTAGCAGAGACGTTTTTACCAGTCTTGTACCAGGAGGGGTTAGAAAGTGAAAAGAAGGGGCGTAGTGAAACGGAAGAAAGTAAGGGAGTTGAGTTAGACTTATCATTATCAAGGAAGGAATTTATACAGGCACAGGAACGAGACGAGGAGCTAATGGTTTTGACGGAGACAGCTCTCTCCGAAGCAGAATTAAAAAGGGAGCCAGTGGGCTATTATGTGAAGGAGGGAGTACTAAGGAGGGAATGGAGACCAACTACCGTGGCCGCAGATGAGGAATGGGGGGTGGTACCGAAAATTTATGGGGATGAGATTTTTAACCTGGCCCACAAAATACCCCTCGGTGGACATTTTGGTGTAAGGAAGATAGTCGAGAGAATCATGAAAGTGTTTTACTTGCCACACAGGAGGATGGATGCTATTGACTATTGTAGACGTGAGCTAACACAATTACAGGCTATTGATGTGCTAACAGCTTGCCACGATAGGCGAGCAGACCTAGTCGGTGTTATCACGAAAATTATTGAGGCTAGGGTGCCACCTGATAAGGGGAAAACCCATTTTGAAAAGGGAAGTATGGTGCCGACCAGATGGGAGAACTCTATTGTTTTGGCCAACTTTGTTGATGAGTTCTCTCACTTAACCCCCGAACAGAACGAGCCGCTGAGAAAGCTAATTAACCAGCACGCACACGTATGTCCGGATGTCCCGAGGCGATGCAAAGAGCCGGTACATGGTGTTGTTGTCACATCAGGTCAGCCTAGTAAGCAACATCCCTATAGGATGATTAATTCAGTGACAAAAGGGTTAGAGAATGCAGAAGCGTATATTGACGATTTAGTGGTCTGGAGTGACACGTGGGAGCGGCACATTGTGGCAGTAGAGGAGCTGTTTAAAAAGCTGTTTGAAGCCAGACTGACAGTGAACCACGCAAAAAGTGAATTCGGCCACGGAAAGATCACTTATCTGGGATTTGTGGTAAGACAGGGGCAGCTGGCCCCGATGCAGGCTAAGGTGCGGGCTATCTCTGAAGTCCCCACTCTGACAGACAAGAGAGCCCTGAGAAGGTTCTTGGGGATGGTGGGGTACTATCGGAAGTTTTGCAAAAACTTTGCGAATATTACCCTGCCTCTTACTAAGCTCTTGCCAAAGTATGCTAAGTTTGTGTGGGACGACCTTTGTTATATCTGTCCAGGACGGAAACCACTGAGAATTTACACTGATCACAACCTATTAGTGTTTTTGACCACTATGAGGGATAAAAAACAAAAATTGCTAAGTTGGAGCCTGGTCTTAGAGGATATTAAAATAAAACATATAAAAGGAATGGAAAATATGATTGCTGACTGTTTGTCAAGGTGTAGACAAATTAAAGTTCTCTGTATTAGCCGAATAGCTGATGACCCTGTATATTAGTGTGTATCGAATAATGCATTCATGCCTATAATTTTTACGCCGGTAAAAATCCTTTGAAGGATAAGGGTGGGACGACAAACCAAGTTATCTGAAGATTGATGCAAATGAGAGAGATAAGAGAGACAGTTCAGAAACATTCAAAATGCTAATGAGAGAGAAGTGAGAGAGAAATTAACGAGAAAGAGACACATTTCAGAATATTGACAGACCGGTTGCTTTGAACCTGAACTGTTTGAAGTTTGATAGACAGGAGATACCCCAGCAGGGGGATAAAAAGAACAGGTTCGCTAAGGCACGACACACCACGAGATCACGAGATAACGAGACCCTGGAAAAGCGGTGTGCCCCCACAAGTTGGTGGAAGTTTGGAGGTCTGGTCCCGGGAACCGACCATAGACGCACAGGGTGAAAAGGTACGATCGGCGGGACGTGGTGTGTGTGTCCGCCCTTGCCTGGGTGCCGGGTTCACCGCGGAAGAACGGTCGTATCCGGAACGGAGGGGTCGCAGTCGGTGACCACGGAAGACATAAAAGGTTTATCCCGAAAGCTAACTGCGAAGAACATCAAGGTCTGCTGAATCAGATTTGCATATCTTTCTCTCTCTCTCTCTCCAACGGCAGAACAGCGATTACTGCGAACTGTACTAAGCTGAACTGAACTCTGCGTTACTTGAGACTGATCATTTTACCCCTAGACTGCAATAGAACTTGATTGATTCCTATTACCCTAGTTCTGTGCACGTGTGTTTTATCATTGCTAACGTGTTGCATTTATATCCTTGCGATTAGAGTACTGTGTTACTTATTTCTTTAATAAAGCTTTACTAGTTCTGTTAAACCAGACTCCAACTAAATGGTCCATTTCTGCTGGTTTGGCAACCCAGTTACAGGGTACATAACACACTTTTCTCTAAAATCACTCTGTAAGGATGCTCTTTGATCGGGTGCCCTGAATTTACAATGACGTCTTGCACTGCGGCTGTATACCGTCTTGGAATGTCAGAACATAAATCCTTATGCTTGCTAATTAATTCTTTCAATTGTTTTCTCAGATGACTGCCTTTATCAGTAAGGTCTGTCAGAATATTGTAATTCTCATGTCTGGTTGTTATGATATTCAGCTTGTTAAAATGATCTTGCACCTCATTACTACATTTGTTTTCATAACAGTACTTCCTGGTACCATCTCAGAGTCATAATAAGGCTTCACCATATGTACATGCACTAATTGGGTAGCCTTTCTCCTGTCAGGAGTTTGAATAACATAATTCAAAGAATCAATTTTCTTAATTATTTCACATGGTCCATGAATTTGCGCTTGGACGGGGTTGGTCAACAGGGGGAGCAAGACCAATACTTTATCTCCAACCTCGAGCACCTGTTCCCTCGTTCTTTTATCATACCACTGCTTCATTTTAATTTGGGAGTTTTGTAAATTCTGTTTTGCAAGGTCACAAGCCTTGTTAAGTCTTTTCTGGAATTTCAAAACATAATCTAACACACTGACAAACACTTCTGGGTTAGACACTTCTAGTTCAAAGATCCTTTGGGCCTATGGCCGAAAATGAGCTCGAATGGAATAAACCCCAGGGATTCTTGAATGGGCACGCCAAAAAGTAATAAGTGTATCCCTTCATCCCAGTCCCTGTCATTCTCATGACAGTAGGTTTTAATCATGGTCTTTAAAGTAGAATGAAATCGCTCCAAAGCACCTTGAGACGCTGCGTGGTAGGCAGATGACACAATTTGTTTAGGCCCCAGTTCATAAATTATGAGCTGGAATGTTCCCGAAGTAAAGTTACTACCCTGGTCAGATTGAATTTCCTTCGGCAGACCTACCAGTATGAAAAACTTCATGAATGTCTTACCACAGTCTTGGCCTGGATGCTTCTGAGAGGCACGGCTTCAGGAAACCTAGGTGCAGCACACATAATTGTTAACAAATACTGATGACCAGCTGCAGTCTTTGGTAGTGGGCCTACACAATCCACTATGACCCTGGAAAAAGGTTCACCAAAAACAGGTATCAATTTAATAGGTGCTACATGAATAACCTGATTAGGTTTCCCCACACCCTGGCAGGTATGGCAACCACTGCAATAATTCACAACATCCCTTCTTAAATTAGGTCAATAGAATTCCTTCATTATGCTGTGAACTGTCTTCTTTACTAAAGGCATACTGTCTACCTAAAGGCATACCGTGAGCCAAGTTTAACATTTCAGCCCTGCAAACTTTTTGGAACCACTACTTTATGTTCAACAGCCCAATCCTCACATGCAGGCACAGTGGCTGATCTCAACTTCCTCAGTATCACCCCAGCCTTTAGGTAGTATCCTACTGACTAATTCTGAACTTCATCCTCAGAGACACCTGTCTCTTTTAAAGCCACAATTTCAGGATCTTTATTTTGCTCCTCTGTAAATTCCTTCCTCGATAAGGACAAGTCTTTCTCATACACACGTACTGTGTGTGCTGGCTGATGAGTGATGTTTGGGATTGATTCGGCGTTATTGGTGCAGCAACCGACTCAGTGGGAAGCGTTCAGGCAGGTGCTGGACGGGATTTCCGCTAGACATATACCAGCCAATATAACTGAGCGTTACACGTAAAAAAAAAATACCGCTGACATCTCCTCTGTACCTACGTCCAGACACTTAAAACTGTGCCCTCTCGAGTCATTTCAGGCCTAGGAAAAAGCCTCTGACTATCTACATGATCAATGCCTCTCATCATCTTATACACCTCATTCAGGTCACCTCTCATTCTCCGCCGCTCTAAGGAGAAAAGGACGAATTCACTCAACCTATTCTCATAAGGCATGCTCCCCAATCTAGGCAACATCCTTGTAAATCTCCTCTGCAACCTTTCTATAGTTTCCACATTCTTCCTCGCATGTAGTGAGATGACCAGAACAGAGCACAGTACTCCAAGTGGGGTCTGACAAGGGTTGAATAAAGTTGTAACATTACCTTTCGGCTCTTAAACTCAATTCCATGGTTTATGACGGTCAATACACCATACGCCTTCTTATGAACAGAGTCAACCTGCGGAGCACCTTTGAGTGTCCAATAGACTCGCACCCCAAGATTACAGTGATATCCCGCACTGCCAAGAGCCTGACATTAATACTTTATTCTGCCTTCATATTTGACCTTCCAAAATGAATCACCTCAGACTTATCTGTTTTGAACTCCATCTGGAACTTCTCAGCCCAGTTTTTTTTTTAACCATATCGATGTCCTGCTCTAACCTCTGATAGCCCTCAACACTATCGACAATACCTCCGACCTTGGTATCATCAGCAAATTTTTTAACCCATCCCTCCACTTCCTCATCCAGGTCATTTACAAAAATTACGAAGAGACGGGGACGCAGAATAGATCCCTGAGGCACAGCACTGGTCACAGACCTTCATGCAGAGTATGACCCGTCTACATCTACTCTGCCTTCTGTGGGCAAGCCAGTTCTGGAGCGACAAAGCAAGGTCCCTTGGATCCCATGCCTTCTCACTTTCTCAATAAGCCTCGCATGAGATACCTTATCAAATGCTTTTCTGAAATTCATGTACGCTACATCTACTAATCTGCGTTCATCAACGTGTTTAGTCACATCCTCCAAAAAATTAAATCAGGCTCGTGAAGCACGAACTGCGTTTGAGAAAGCCATGTTGACTATTGCTAATCATATTGTGCCTCTCCAGATGTTCATAAATCCTGCCTCTCAGAATCTTTTCCATCAATTTACCAACCACAGAAGTAAGATTGACTGGTCTACTCCCTTCCTTGAATAATGGAACAACATCTACAACCCTCCAATCCTCTGGAGTCTCTCCCGTCCCGACTGATGATCCAAAGGTCATTGCCAGAGGCTCATCAATCTCCTCCCTCGCCCCCCACAGTATCCTGGAGTGACTCTCGGCCAGTTCCGGAGACCTGACACTTTCCAAAAGCTCCAGCACATCCTTTTTCTTAATGACTATATGCTCAAGCCTTTCAATCCGCTGAAGTCATCCCCACAATCGGCATGGTACTTTTCCGAAGCAAAGTATTCATTAACTACCTTTGCTTTCTCCTCCAGTTCCATACACACTTTTCTATTGTCAAACTTGTTTAGTTCTATTCTCTGACGTCTTATCCTCTTGCTCTTCACATACTTGTAGAATGCCTTGGGATTTTCTTTAACCCTGCTTGCCAAGGCCTTCTCATGGCCCCTTCTGCCTCTCCTAATTTGATTCCTAAACTCCTTCCTGCTAGCCTCATAATCTTCTAGTTATTGAACATTACCTAGTTTTTTGAACCTATCGTAAGTAATAATTTGAAGAAATGATTTTCGTCATTGATCCAGACTGTTAACTTACAAGACCAAACTCATAACAATAACTCGCTGGAGAATTTTCGAAAACAATGTAAAGCTGACTAATACCGATCTGAACAAGAGAAAATCTGCAGATGCTGGAAATCAAAGCAATACACACAAAGTAATGGAGGAATTTCACAATACCGATATGAGCATCAGATGAAAAAGAAAGCGTCGCCTGAGAATGTGATTGCATCGGCCATGATCGATGAGGAGGATCTTCGTGCTATGAAGCTTTCCTGCTATTTGTGAGTATGCAGAGGAACGAATGAAGAAAAAATGACGATCATAGCGATTTAGGAGAGAGGTGAAAAAAAAAACGAAGTTTTATGGTCTTCTGTAAACTGCTTAGAATAGTCAATATTGTGCATTCTACCGTTCGAAGCTCCTGATCTTGGAGTATACGTGCAAATAGCATTCTAAATATTTGTAAGTGGCCCGCTGACGCGGGGGAATTTATGAAATGCGGTATACACCTGCAATATATCACATGATCAAGAGTTGTTTGTTCACGGGTGTAAAAGAATGGAATTCTTCACTGCTGAAGTCGTCTGACTTCTTTAGTCTTTGTTGCTTCCATCTATCACTATCAGCCTCATGGATCACACTAAATCTCGCCCCTTTTACTGGCTGTCACTTCCTCACCTGGATACAGCTATTAATCTCCAACTCTTGCTCCAGCTATTTGATGACCTTATAATACTAACTCTCCTCTTTCCTTTCAGTCCTGATCGAGTCTAGTCCAGAAAAGTCGACCTTCCACTTCGCTACATAGATGCTGCTTGACCCAATTTAGAGAGACTTCGCTGTACTCCTTCCAAGAAAATTTTCAAAACAGTTTGTATGTGTGGCTTAGCCAATTCATTGTATCATGCTGCAACATGTCTCTCTGGTCATACACCAAGTCCTTTTCAATGAAGGTTACCATTCTGTGGCTTATATCTCGCTTCATATTCCACCTATATATTCTACAAACCACAAAATTACACACCGTGTTTGCTGTTGAAGGTTAATTGCTATTAACACTTTCTTACCTCAGTGTCTACGTACTCGTTTTCGTTATCGCCCCCTCCTAGTTCCATCCATTCGACACACATATTTCACATAAAGTCTTCCCCATCCCCATCTGCTCCTGGTTTCATCTGGTTTTCACTTCTCCTCTAATGGATCCCATTATCCCTTTCCTTTATTTGTTAGATTCCAGCACTGATAGCCGTGGTGTTTCTGTTTATCGCCCTCCGTAATCTGTATCTAGCAACCCAACCATCGTTTCACGCTATGTGCCTCAGCAAATGAATGTTCTCACAAATGGCGTACTTAACTCGCGGATCATGTAAACCTTCGGAGATCAGGAGCTTTATGGATTACGGTAGAGTCAGAAACCGAGATTAAAATTCTATATTCAATGAATATTAAGTGGCCTATCAAAATAGATAAGTAAATAGAGTAACGGTTCAGCTTGCTGACTATTGAATATGGAATGCTAGGAATATGTGCAAGGATTCTGTTTCTGGAAACCCAAATTCAAACTCCACATCCGTGAGTCATGAATCGAAGCATTTACGTTAACATATTAAAATATTTAAATGAGTGTATCCGTGTGTACCTTGGTACTTTCCTTTTCTATTTCCACTGCCCATTTGAAATGCAATCAGACTACATTACTATGTTCCATTCCGATGAGTTTTCGTATCCACTCAAAGCAAAAATATGCTAACTTCCTGTTCGTAATTCGCAAATGCGAATGTTTGCATGCGAGCTGGTGCAAGTTTTCTATGAAAAGATGTTCGGAATAGAGGTTTTAATTAAGTATCAGTTTACCAAGAAGGTGATTATAATTTGCGTTTACGGGAACTAACACACCGTCTGAGAACAGAACTGCACGCGCGAATCTATTGGTGACATCATGGAAGATCTGTGGTCAATGATTGCGCCTCTCTGAAACACGTATTTTGCGGACTGCTGGTTTGCGTCTAACATTAGGACAATAAGTTGAAAATAACACTTTTTTGAAAGCCTGCTTCTGTCAGTTAAATGTTTCTGAAGCTGTGCAGCGGTGTATTTGCTTCCCGATTCTACGACATGTTCAATCTGGAGATAACTACACGAAACAATGTTTTTAAGAATAGCTAAATAGTTGATATTCATGTGTGACTCATTCTCTGAGAAAATTGAATAGTGAACAACTTACTTTACACATTAAAAGGCAATGTGAACTTGATCTCGGTAGTGAGGTAACACATTTTCCTTTCTGATAACTTAAATGAGAAACTAAATGTAAAAATGGACAATAATTTTACTTTACTTTATTGTCGCAAACAATTGATATTAGAGCGTACAATCATCACAGTGATATTTGACCCGGCGCTTCGCGCCCCCTGGATTACAAATCGATAGTATACATTACAAATTTAAATTATAAATCGTAAATAGAAAATAGAAAAGGGAAGGTAAGGTTGTGCAAAAAAAAAAAAATCGCTCATCCGGATAATTTAGCCCTCAGGATAGTTTTTTGCAGCAATACATAGAGGTACCAACGAAAGAAGGGGCAGTGTTGGATCTGCTGCTAGAGAGTGAGACTGGTCAGGTGAAGGAGGCTTGTGTTGGGGAGCACTTCGGGTCCGCTGATCACAATGCTATTAGTTTCAATATAATTATGGAGAAGGATAGGTCTGGACACAGGGTTGAAATTTTTGATTGGAGAAAGGCTACCTTTGAGGAGATGCGAAAGGATTTAGAAGGAGTGGATTGTGACAATTTGTTTTATGGGAAGAATATAATAAAGAAATGGAGGTCATTTAAAGGTGAAATTTTGAGAGTACAGAATCTTTATGTTCCTGTTAGGTTGAAAGGAAAGATTAAAAGTTTGAGAGAGCCATGGCTTTCAAGGGATATTGGAAGCTTGCTTTAGAAAAAGAGAGATATCTACAATTAATAAAGGCAGCATGGAGTAAATGCGGCGGTCGAGGAATATAAAGAATGTAAAAATAATCTTAAGAATTAAAATTAGTAAAGCTAAAATAAGATTTGAGGTTGGGCTTTGGAAAGTAAGGTGAAAATAAATCCCAAGGGTTTCTACCTTTATATTAAGAGCAAAAGGATAGTGAGGAATAAAATTGGTCCCTTAGAGAATCAGCGTGGACAGCTATGTGTAGAGCCATAAGTGATGGGAAAAATTCTGAACAATTTCTTTTCTTCGGTATTCATTGAGGAGAAGGATATTGAGTTGTGTGAGATAAGGGTAACAGGTAGGGAATTATGGAAACTATGATGATTAAAGAAGAGGAAGTACTGGAGCTTTTAAGGCATATTAAAGTGGATAAATCTCCGGGTCCTGAAAGGATATTCCCTAGGACCTTGAGGGAAGTTAGTATGGAAATAGCAGGGGCTCTGACAGAAATATTTCAAATGTCATTAGAAACGGGGATGGTGCCAGAGGATATGCGTTTTGCTCATGTTGTTCCACTGTTTACAGAGGGTTCTAAGATTAAACCTAGCAATAATCAGCCTGTGAGTTTGATGTCAGTGGTGGGTAAAGTGTTGGAAAGTATTCTTAGAGATGGTATATATAATTATCTGGATAGACAGGATCTGATTAGAAACACTCAACATGGATTTGTGCGTGAAAGGTCATGTTTGACAAATCTTATTGAATTTTTTGATGAGGTTGCTGGGAAAGCTGACGAGGGTAAAGTGGTGGATGTTGTCTATATGGATTTCAGTAAGGCCTTTGACAAGTTGCCACACGGAAGGCTGGTTAGGAAGTTTCAATCGTTAGGTATTAATATTGAAGTGGTAAAATGGATTCAGCAGTGGCTGGATGGGTGACGCCAGAGAGTCTTGGTGGATAACGGTTTGTCAAAATAAAGGCCGGTGTCTAGTGGTGTACCTCAGGGACCTGTACTGGTCCAATGTTATTTGTCATATTCATTAAGGATCTAGATGATGGGGTGGTAAATTGGATGAGTAAGTATGCATATGATACTTAGATAGGTGGAATTGTAAATAATGAAGTAGGTTTTCAAAGCTTGCAGAGAGATTTAGGCCCGTAAGAAGAGTGGGCTGAAAGATGGCAGATGGAGTTTAATGCTGATAAATGTGAGGTGCTACATTTTGGTAGGGCTAATCAAAATAGGACCTACATGGTAAACGGTAGGGCATTGAAGAATGTTGAGAACAGTGGGATGTAGGAATAATGGTGCATAGTTCCCTGAAGGTGGAATCTTATATGGATAGAGTGGTGAAGAAAGCTTTTTGATATGTTGGCCTTTATAATTCAGAGCATTGAGTATAGGAGTTGGGATGTAAGGTTGAAATTGTACAAGGCATTGGTGAGGCCAAATTTGGAATATTGTGTACAGTTTTGGTCACTGAATTATAGGAAAGATGTCAACAAAATAGAGAGTACAGAGAAGATTTACTAGAATGTTACGTGTGTTTCATCATCTAAGTTACAGAAAAAGGTTGAACAAGTTGGGTCTTTATTGTTTGGAATGTAGAAAGTTGAGAGGGGGCTTGACAGAGGTATTTAAAATTGTGAGGGGGATAGATAGAGTTGACGTGGAGAGTGGGAGAAATGCAAACAAGTGGACATGAGTTGAGAGTTAAAGGACAAAAGTTTAGGGGTGACATGAGGGGAAGCTTCTTACTCAGAGAATGGTAGTTGTGTGGAACGAGCTTCCAGCAGAAGTGGTTGAGGCGGGTTCGACGTTGTCGTTTAAAGTTAAATTGGACAGCTATATGGCCAGGAAAGTAATAGAGGATGAGTGCAGGTCGATGGGATTAGGTAAGATTTCGGCACGGACTAAAAGGGCCGAGATAGCCTGCTTCCGTGTTGTAACTGTTATATAGTTATATGATTATATAGGATGTTGGTATAACTTTTAAGTGTATTAGACAATATCTTTCCAAAGTGACGGTGGTGTAAGTCATTCAGAATTCTTACATTACATGAAATAATATCCGTTTCGGGTCACTGAGTATCAGATTGTTATTTGATGACTTTAACGTGTTCCAGACTAAGAGGAGTTGGAAAATACATTTGAGAAGTAGTGGAAAGTCCTGTCCCTTCACTTAACCGGAATGATTTTTATTTTCCTACGGACTCGCAGAAAAATGTGACAAATTGTTACAAAGACTTTAATTCGCAGGGCGCCGGGAAATAGACTGACCTTACACTCAGGAATGAACAAAACTCCTTGTACATTGAAGAAAATGAAATCAGAAGAAGATATTGTAATTAAGAGGCTTTTGAATACAGACACGAATGTGCAGTGACTTCAGAGATGCAGATCATACGCAGCTAGTAAGCATTTAGTTTGATTTGACGAAGGTCATAATCCTGTGCTGTACTCGTCCATTTTATATTAAAAGCAGTCTTAATGGGGTAAGGAGCAGGTTGAAAAATAGTATGATGAGACAATGTCGAGAGCTGTCTTTGAACCAAAATATTTCCATGATGCATTTAAAGACGAATGAAAGTGGAAGGAAGGTCATGCCTTCATGAGTTCAGCTTATATCTAGATAGATCGTTCATGAAAAGAAGGGTAATAACGGGAACTAGCACTGCCGATGTTTGTAAACCGAAATTAAGCAGAAAACTCTGGAAATCCTAGGCCCGTCAGGAACGTTCTCTGAAGAGGGGAAAACTAAAAAGGAAGTGGTATCACGATTTCTCTCTCAGACGATGGGGCCTAGCGTTCTGGGATATTGGCCCAAGAGTATAAAACAATAGCTTTAATTTTGCAGTCAGAGTATTCCAACACAGCACCCTATTATTTTACCAAAATAATAATGAAAATTCAGTTGAAATATTTATACTATCACTAGTGGCAGGATAAACTTGGGTCGTTTTCTTTGGCGCGTTGCAGGCTGAAGGGAGATCTAATAGAGATTTACAAGGTTATGAGAGGCATAGATAAAGTGTACAGAGAGCATCTATTACCCAGAGTTGAAATGTCTAATACCAGAGGACACACATTGACGGTGACAGGGGGTAGGTTCAAGCGGGGCAAGTCTTTTACTTAGAGAGTTGGGGATGCCTTGTATACTCGTAGCGGCAAGTACAATAGAGGATTTCAACAGACATTTGGATAGGCATATGGATGTAAGGATTAACATGGGTCAGGTGGATGTGATTAGTGTTGGTGTGTTTTGATTTGCTTTTCAGCTGGTTTGGCACAGCATTGTGGGTCGGTGGCCTGTTCCTGTTCTGTTCACTTATAGAAAGATTTTGTTCAGAACATTTGGGATTATGTTTCCAATGAAGGTAAAGACATTTAAAGGCGCGACGTTACAATGGATTTCGTCGTAAAGTGGACAAAAGTGTCTCAGAAATTACAAATCTAGATGCACAGTCAGCCCGTAGACATAACCAGAGCTGTGCTTAACAGTTGGAAATCTCTTGATTTTTCTGACATTATCAGAAATATTCAAGCATTTGAATTAATAAACTGATAAATTAAATACTTATAAACACATTTTTTTCCCTTATACTGCCCTGTGCTTTTCCACGCCAGTTAACAATGAGCAATATATATGGGAACGAAACTGAAGAGATACAGGGACTATTTCCAGAGCATTTACAATTAATGATGCATGTGCTGTCTTAATTAATTGTCACCTAACAGCAACCAAAGCAATCTCACAAGTGCTCAAGCCAGGTATTTTATTTTCAGACAGCTTATTTTTAAATGTTTAATGATCTGTCCAAGTTACTGTTCAATTCCTTCACCCCATGAAGAATCGACTAATAGAGAACAGACGGTGGTTCATGGGAAATTAATCACAGTCCTGTCACCTTTGGTAGTTATGTGTCGAAAAAAGGAATATCTGAAGATTAAGACCAGTCCTCCACCCCTTCCCACCCCCACCGCGTCTTGGCAGAAAACTTACCTACTGGAAGCGGTGTTCTAAGCCACAGTCGCATTTCTGTGTTAGGCATCTCAAATCACTTGAAAGGTAAAATTGAACTGTCTCTTATTAGTTTTTATCCCCCTTACACTTCATCCAGATCCGCAGCGGGATAAAATTAACTTAGTCGGTGTCCTCATCCGGCCAACCTCCTCAACTTCCCCAACTCAATTACATCCAGCTGTGCCAATGGACAGGGATATGTGTTTCTGCAATCGATTTCAATTCTGAGAGGACATCAGATGGAATTCAATGATGGCGCAGTGTGTCCATGAAAGTAGCATAACATCCCAAACGATTCGTGGAAATTCCCAATACATAACTGGGCAAAATGGCGTGGTGATTCGCATGGAAATCAGAATATTGACTCTGAACGTCGGAAGCACATGGAAGCTGAGCATTGATTCATACTCTCCTCGACAAACTCCTCAACAACCCGAACTTAATTACATCCAGTGGGATCCACTGGACTAAATGCGTGTTACTGTGAACAACCTGACGCTCGATACACATAAAAGATTTCATTTCTGAGAGGGCAGGAGATGCAATTATATGATGGCGATAACGTGCCAATGAAAACAGAGCAACGTCCTCGCCGAATCGTGGCAATTCCAGATGTATAACTACTCAAAATAGGGCGGTGATCGGCATGATAATCAGAGTCTTTACTGCTTTCGCGATAAATTCAGTATAGTTTCACCGCCAACCACGATGATTTGAAGAATATTCAATATTCTAATATTCGAAACAGGAAAGCGTGTATGCGCTGCCAAGTCAGAAAAATGATTATCATTCCGATGCCTGTTTTGTCAGTACCGGGTTAAGCATTAGCTCAGATTGATTCTGCATCTGTCTCTCTTTTACTTTGTGCAAATTTAAGAGATATTTGAAATAGTAGCATTACCCCCAGTTCCGCTAGTGCTAATTGGACTTAAAATGGAGCCCCGGAACTGCATTCTATCAGTTGAGGTGTCCCCCATGCTCGCTTTATAGATTTTCTCGCAATGCCTCCTAAATCTCTGTGTTACCATAATCATTAAACTGAATAACGTATAGTTTCACCTCTAAGTGCTCTCTTCATTGTGATTATCATCCTTTATCCGGTATAGTTTTCTGTCAGAGACAACACTTGTTGTTACTTCTCGCCGAGTTCTGAGTGCGAACTAGCCAGAGCAGCAAGCCTGGAACCTGAGTACTATGGGGGCGACTTTGTACAAAAAAAAACGACAAATCCATCGCTGGAGTAAATTTATGAAGTAAAATTTCGTATTATGTTTTTTATTTCACAAAATGTATGTAGCCTTGAAATGAACAAGCATTTAAAATAAATGAGAATTGCTGAAGTAACAGGCCTATTCCTCGACCATATGTCGCTTCCCTTGTGCAGTTTCATGAATGCTCAGAATCAAAAATCACACATTGTACCGGAGACGTGTGAATGACGGTGTCCGAGGGAATGTGCTTATTGTTCAGACCAGTCTCGTTCATCAGTTTCTTTTCGGTTTTGTTTTCCAGCTATTAAACAGTAGTTTATCAGTCGGACTTTTATAAGCAAACCCTAAAGGATATTATCAGGAGAAAAAAAAGCGTTACAGCCTTTCTTGCTGTAAAAGCGCACCTGCTCTCCCGCTTTTCTGCAAATCTTACTGCAATGGTGATTGTAAGAACAACAGAATTCATAGCTATCAAATTTCAGTTTGGAGGTCCAGAATGTCTTTGCAGGAGCGGCTAGAGTTCGAACAAGAGAGGGAGATGAGCTAAAACATAATCAAGAGAATGTAGAGGACGTGAAGCGGGGGTTTGCGTTTGTGGTTTGGAACCAGCGGGATGATAATTGACCGATGGTATATGATTGAAACGGAACAACACAACGAAGCTAAATAGTGAAGGAAGGTTGTTACTATTTTTGTCCGATTCAACATCAACGTACATTTGCTATCAATTATGTATGCAATATACAACCCTGAGATTTGTTTTCCCGCAGGCAGCCAAGAAAAAAAGAAACATTATGGACACTTAAAAAAATATATATATCAAACATCCAACGAGAATGAAAGAGCAGTTCGTGCAGACGGCAAAAAGGAACGAATAACACACAGACTAGTAAACTTCAAAGCAGAGTCCTTGAAACACTCTCGGAACGTTCAGTGTCTTTGAGTTCGGTGTAAAATTTCGCTGCAGGTCGCAGGACCAATTCGCGTCGAAGTGCTCCATCAAAATCGTGCTAAATAGCAATATAAACGGTGTAACCAAAAATACACATAACCTGAACTAGCAGACTTCTGAAAACGACTCCAATCCACAAATCTTGCCCATGATCCAAGACTGAATGATCTTCTGCGGGCAACCGAGACGGAGAGAGATACGAGTCAAACGCGGGCAGATGCTCTGAACACCCGTTCGCTTTGCGCTATTTTCCTTCTTGACTTTTAATCTTGCTCGACGCTTTTATTACGAGATGTGGGAATAACTGAGCCGATTGGATCCACTCTCCACCAGTAAGCCGCATACTACGTTCTCAGACACGCCGAATCCAGTCGGAGGGACTAAAAGCGCAAGGTCCCTCAGTCGGCCCAAAGACACATTATCAGTTTGTTCATTACAGGCTTCAGTCGCGCACACATTAATAACTTTTAAAATGCTTTTTAAAGAAGGAAAAGACGAAGAAAAAAATCGTGAACGTTTGCACGAATTGGCCGTTAGTCGCATTGGTCGCGAGTGCCATCTTACCCATCCAATTCAAAACCGCAAATTTTATTAGATATTTATGACTACAATGCGGATTTCCTTATTTGGAATTACTTGGCAGAGCACAGATCTGAATTTAGTTCGAAATAAAGAAATGGATAATTCCTGAACTCAGCATAGTGCACAAAATCCGAACATAATTTTGAAAGCACTAGATAGTCCTTTAACAATTGAAAAGGGAAGAGATCTCACTGCCCTGTCTGCCCAGTATAAGGATCTTTGAAACACCTGCTTCTGTCTTGTTGAGGCGTCATCATACGTCATGATTACACGGTTCATATATTTACCCTTGAATTTCTATTCCTTCCACAAACTCTTCAGAATATCACTTGTATCCCAAAATTGCTCGGTTCGGTTTCTGTAATATGTCAGAGAAATTTACGGTTTCGTACATGGCGCTCCTGGCTATTACTTGTCTATGTATGCTAACTTAAATGTTCCGTTTCTGAACTGAGTATTCTATTTTAGAAAATTTAAACCTGGGTTCCCGCTGCATACCTAGTTTCAGCGGTTGAGCAATTCGGTCGTCTTTGTCTCTTCGTTATCCGGTAACATACAGTATGTCTTTAGGTTCTTATTTGTTCCCTGTGTGTAGCTGTTATTAATGCTCTTGTTTTTTTTCGCCGGCAGCGGTCGAAGTGCTTGCGTTCAGAGTATATCAATTCCCTACGGACTTGGACGTTCCGGGCGGGACGAATGTTACCTTGCACTGCAATACTCAAATATCAAAAGATACTGTTAGCTTTCTTTGGTGGAGGGAAGGCGAGAATGCATTTTTAGAAAGTGACAGCAGAAAACAATTTAGTCTCGAAAAGACAAGAGGAACGCTTGTTCTGCTGGATGTGAAATTCGCCGATTCCGGAATTTACTACTGTGGAGCAAAGTATCGGGAACAATCATTCTGGAATGGAAGTGGCTCCAAGCTCACTGTGTTCGGTTAGTGCGGCTGCGAGGAGATTTTCGCTTTTGTGCAATTTAAATTAAAGCTAATGATGAGATTAATATGTCATGTTACTATTTGATAAAACAAAAAGCGAGAGTGGATTTGTTTCACGCGTTAAAGCAAATCCCACTCTACAAGCTCCAATTGTAGAGTTAAAAAGAACAGAACAAAATAAATACATTTTTAGGCAGCGTCAATTGGGCGAGAAATAACGCTGATTCTGTTTGTTGCATCGTACTCCTTACAACTGCTGTTAGTGCAGACCTATCGATCGGCAATCTCCAATTTAAAGCTAATGTCCAAGGTTAGTGATGCCCTTCGATTTTAGCATTATCATCGGGAAGGTGCTTCAAAAACAAGGAATTAATTTTCAAGTGAAGTAATATTTGCTTTGCAGGCAAGATGTTAAAATAATATTGTTACTAATGTGAGTGGCTGTAGTTGGAAAGCTCGATTTCCGATCACACATGAGGCAAATCATGAACAATTTTATCTACTCTCTTATAGGATGTCAAGGTTGCAAACTCACCCAGATCCAAAAGAATTAATAGCAATATAATGTATCTATTTGTCGCACGCGCTGCAAATTGTCAATCCAAATGTGCTTTGCAAAACTTCTGACTATCTATACCTCTTTCCCCATTCAAAATAGGGAGAGAAATAGAAATCGTAATATCGAGATGAATTTTGATAGGGTTATAATGTAAAGGGTAGAGAGCTGAGCACGAATGGAATTTGAAAGCGAATGAATTCCAGCTGTCATTTTACAGCCCATTTTACAGCTGTCTGCATTTGTTACCCACTGTGCAGATCTGAAAAAAATTCTGAACCAGTTTAATCCATTGTCATAAAAAATTAATTAAGAACTATCAACGTAGCCAGCACCGATCCCCGCGGCACACCTCTAGTTATAGGCCTCCAGTCAGAGGGAAGCCGTCTACAACCACTCCCTGGCTTTCCCGCTATGCCAATGTTAAATGCAGTTTACCACTTCATCCTGAATTCCAACCGAACCTTCTTGATCAGCCTCTCATTACGGACTTTGCCTAAGGGATTGCCATGTAGACAACATCCCCTGCATTTCCTTCAACATGATCTCTGGTAAACTCCTCGAAAAGCGCTTTAAGATAAGCCTGACACTACTTACCATGCACAAAATCTTGATGGCTATTGGAACTTCTATCTAAATAGTTATGTATCCTGTCACTTGTAATATTGCCAACAAGTTACAATTTACAATCGTCAGTCTCACCAACCTAAAAGATCCCGGCGTCTTCTTAGATATTTTCTTGAACAACTACAAAACATTAATCATATCCAGTCTTCCGGCTTCTCACCCGTGGGTCAGGATATTTTGAATACCTCTATCAAGGCACCTTCAAATTATGCACGAGCCTCCCAAGATTTCAGATGGGACTCCATCTCGAGCCATGAGGATTTATACAAACTAATTTGCCTCACGACAACAAGCACATAAACATCTGTCATCTGTATATGGACCATGGCAGTGCTGTGGGGGTAACCGTGAACTCAGGATGGCCATTATAGGCAGGGCAAAATGCTAAATGTTGTGACATATTGATAAAGCAATCTGAAAATAGCCTTTCCTAAGTTAGATACGGACCATAGTTGCAGCGGAAGCAGTCCAAGTTTACAAAATCGTGAATTTTGGGCTTATCTTTCAGTGGAATCTCTGTAGGGAGAAGCGAAGCTCGTTCAGCTCCTCGGTTGCCTCTCTGCAGGGCACCATCGTTCGTATAGCAGTGTCAGGCCATTTTCGACCATTTTGCTGCAGACCGACAGGTTTATGAAAGAACAGAAATGTAGAATAAATGCGGTTAATATCATCTCCGCTTTTCCGTTCCTAGTTGTTTCATGGAGGGTAGGATTTGCCACATTCAACACATTATATGCGGGAGAAATTTTCTAGCAATGATATACATTCCGAGGAAAACTCTATCAGTGAATGTTGATGACTGGAAAGCTCCAACGTAAGCTCTGAACAACAACCTGAACAAATGAGTTGCCAATGTGCAAGAGCTTCTTGCGTCCGGAGTGTGGACATCTGTAATATTTTAGGTCTTATCGTTCAGATTTAATTGGAAATGAAAAAAAAATACAGAAAGGAATATTTTCCAAAACTTACACGCTGCCGCAAACAGAATCATGTGATAAAGCTGAAAGACCATTCAAAAAGGAATGTCTTTCTCACTTCTCACCCCTTAGATTCGCCTTTTCTGTGCCTTCTTCGAATTTTTCCTTTCATCTGTCTCTGCACGGTGCCTCGATTTTGATTCGTTTATTTTTCACTGGATCTGCCGGATGGTGACTGCACGTGCTGTGTGTGAATACATGGACTGCATTTTGCAGTTGACCCCAGAAGACAATAAAGTATATAGTATAAAGTATAAAGTATAAAGAAGGATGTTTCATTTAGCCATGTACATCTGTGTGGTTTATTAACTATGAACTTGAACTTGAACTTAAAATAATTTATAAAATGCTGGGAGCCTATGGCGGGTAACTAATTTGATAGTGAGATGTCATTGTAATTGACGGGAAGATAAAGGAATTTATTTGAACTAAATGGATGGTAACACCCAATATAACTCTCTTTTTATTCAAGCTCCCCCAACTCCATTGGAAATCGTTCCTATTGCAGAGTTTTCGTCTCCTCGGAAACTCCTTTGTAAAACAGCTGCCTTCTACCCGAAGGAATTACAAATCGTCTGGCAAACGAATAACAGGCAAATTCTCACTGGAATAAAAACAGATATTAACCGGACGGCGGAGGGTTTATATGAGGCTTACAGTTTATTGGAAATTAATCAGTCTGCTTGGGGAAAAGATGTTTACATCTGTCTGGTGTTGCATGTCTCCCTCACAGTGCCTGCCTGTTTCAGCCACATCCTGGAGCAAGGTAAGATGGTATCTTGATTGCGTCCCGATATCAGATCTCGGACCGAAACCTCGTTACTTTATTCCTCTCCTGATCTGCTGCGTACCTTCAGTATTTTGTGTGCTACTCTGAATTTTCAACACTTTCAGAAACTCTAGCGTTCCGGGCAAGTTGGAAACGTTCGCAAATGATAGAGCTGGATAGATCAAATCTGCTTAAGAACAGGCACTGAACAGCTATCCGAACACGGAAGAAGGGAGAAATTTTAAGATTACTTGTTTGCAGTGAACATTTAATGTGAATGGTTTTTAAATCAAATTTCTTTTACCCTCAGTTTACATCGTGTAGGGTGAATTAAGAAATTAAATTCGTGTTGTACTTGTAAGGTAACAAAATTCTGGACATTAGTCAAAGATGAAGCAAAGCTACACGTAAACTCTGAATTGCATGATGATATAACAATGGGGGGAAACCACCTGCTGTTGAGCAAAGGTGTACTTCATTGACATAGTTTTTTTTTGGGGCAAAATCAGAATCAAAATAGGAATTCCTGAACACTGAGGCGTGACACTTAATTGCCACCTGGACCGAATGCATAGGGAGCGAAACTGTGGACAGATTTTGTCAAAATTTAGTCTCTGCGTAATTACCTTCCAATAATAGTAGGCAACACAATTCAAATGAATGACTGGAGTTTGGTCTATGTTTTCATTAAAACAGTTTTCTATGAATTCAGGATTGTCACTCCTAAACCTGTGGAAACCATAACAGTGGGAAAATATGTTTAATATGCTCGATACACATTCAGGAGGCTTAGAGGATACAGTGTTAAACTCATAGAGTTAGCGAGGAATTTCAGCATGTAATGCGGAAGCGATTTGTTGCTGCACCGGGACTCCTACGAGTTCTCTTTAGGTTTTGATCGTACTGAGAAATCTTCTTGACAGACATGATTTAACCGTTTGAATCGTGATTAGAATCGTATTTGGTTGATGTTTACACGTTCAATAGTTGTGCTGATAACTATTGTCAAGTGAAGTAAAGGAAGATGCAGCCGAGTCTATTCATAGTCTTAGTAAATTTCTCGCGTGTGTCTCGAGAAACTAAACACCAGATTTCTTTGTTCTATATTGTATATTCTGTCATTAATATGTTCTGTTTTCCCATCGTTGTGTAGGGAGCTTTGAAGGGAGCTTATAAAATGCTCTGCATTTTTGATTCTCACGTGTCGATTGGTTTTCAGATGTATAAATGCTTCACGGTTTCTTTGTTTCCTCCAGTAGATCTACAAGGCGCTGATCTTAGATTAATTCTTACATGTGCAGTCGGCGGATTGGCAATTTTAGTTCTGATAATAACTTCGCTGAAGAGAAAGAGATCGCACGGTAAGAACTGTGATCGCTGAGAAACATCACGTATATTCGTACAAAATAGAAGCTTTAATGATATTTAGTGTTGGCCCGTGGCCAAGTGGTTAAGGGGTTCGTCCAGTGATTTGAAGGTCGCTAATTGATCTTGGCTGTGTGTCCTTCAGGAAGGCACTTAACCACACATAGCGACAGCACCGGTGCCAAGCTGCATGTCCTAATGGCATTCCCTTCGTCAACATCCGTGGCGTGGAGAGGGGAGAATGGCAGCATGGGCAACTGCTGGTCGTCCATACAAACTTGTTTAGGCCTGCGCCCTGGAAACTTTCCAAGGAAACTTTCTAACACACCACCGATGTTGTTCAAGCGAGTGGCAAATCCATGGTCTCATGAAACTAAGGATTCCTATTATGATATTTAACTTTAAAACAGCAAATGACATTTACAGCATGATTGGACATGGATCGTGATTTTCGAAGCCGGATTTCAGTGATAATATTCTGGCACAATACAAGCTGGATTTTAAAATTCAACTATTTCACCAGTCCACTGGAAGTATTTCATATCTCATTCACGATTGCTGCTATATCCCTTTGGAGTTCTTCAAATGTCCTTTTCAGTAAAATGGCAGATCCGTATTTTGAAACATAAAAGACTTGGGGTTGATCTAAAGTCCCTCTGATTGTGTGAAGAACATTGACCAACTTATGTACGGCTCATTGGTCTTAATTTCCATGTTGGTTACAATATTTAAATACAGTACGGCCGCTGTAATGCTATTATCACTTTACAGCCTCGTTGAAAGTCAAAACTCTTTGAGCATAGCAGCAGATGAATGCAGAACAGAGTATATTACCACGACTGTTACCAGCAAATAATTTCTGAAAGACCTGTAACTTCAGCAGTTCCACTTAGATGATTAATTCGATGAGTATCAAACGGATAATGTTCAGTGTTTACAATGCAAATTATTTCTTTTTGTTTTCTTTTCTGAAGGGCGTAACACAAATTATTTGGCCGGATGTCAGAATGAAGACCCGGTAGATGCCGTGACTCGTCTTGTTTCAGAGCAGGGTACACGCATAGCATAGATATTATGAATCTATTTTATTCCATAAAACTTTGGAGCGTAGCAGGAAAATTTAAAACTATTTTCAAGTATATATCCATGATTTATTTGAATGTACCCGTTGCATCTGCTTCCTGTGTTCTTTCAAGATTCCACGCCAGTTCGTAAGCGGTTGCATTGGAAGGTGAGCGGTAATGTTTCCCAGTGGAAGGTAACATAGTTTGGCGAATAATTAAACAAACATCTGAGACTGCGAGAAACTAGTAGATGCTAGTTTACGAGAATCACAGTTTACTGCACAATGGGAAAGTACAGTGCGTTCTCAAATCAATTCGTAATGTCTGCTACATTTAATCTCAACGGATAGTAAACAAGATAAAAAAAATGCAACGACGTAATGTTTTGTTGAACTGGTCTTTGCAATATTACATGCAGTTTTAACGCCGATCCGCAACGAAAATCCACACAGCAGTGCATAACCTGCAATGGAATCGAATATACTTGCAACAAAACGCTGTAGTATGTGGTGAACAATGATAACCACATGTTAAATGAAACTGCACATGGCATCTTCTGGTCCACGATGCTATGCTGAATGATCATTATCCTCAATTTGGGAAGAAATACCGAAAACGGATAAAAGTATTGCCTTTTCCCATTTGGAATTCAAACAGAAAACAATCGGTAGCTACTGACGGCATTTTTGGAAAGAGAACCAGCTGACATTCCAGATTGAAGACCATTCGCCAGAATACAACGTTAACTGCTTCTCTTTAACTGGTGGTTCCTGATCAACTAAAGTTTTGTGTCTTCCATTTCTTTGTTTTATTTCAGGTTTCCAGTACTTCAATCTTATTAAATTTTCCCTACCTGATAACATTTCTCTTCTTGTGTTTCATTAGTCACTTTCTCCAGGTTGATGCAATTAGTTTTAATTTCACGTCACGTCTTTAGGTGCAAATGAAGAGACTGCAGTAACTAAGACAGGGTAGTCATACATACATCACCGATTTCATTATATAGAATTCCACTAAATCTTCTACCAGTGTTCGTAACACTTCCGGAAATGTAGGGGTGCCTCTTAGAGTGATATCAAGTTGAAGCTGAAGCATTCATGATTAAATTTTTACCATTACATTTTTCTATCAAACGCTATGACATAATTTTAGCCAAAACAAATGCCATTTTATTCATTTACTGTAACTACTACGTCCATTTACTGTACGTACTTCGATCGTAATTTAAGTGATTTACCAGCAAAACCAGTCAAATCAATGGAGGACCAGGATGCCGCACTCGAGCTTGCCTTCGTTAAGCGAGACTTACCATCAGGACTTCTTATTTGCTCCAATATCCTTAAATTAAATAATGTGAGTGGGAAGGGTCACAGTTTGAGCTTGTACGACGGGGACGAATTCTGGTCATGCCAATGATTACAATAATTCGACGCATGCATAAGAGGTGGAACATTGTATGATGTCCATGTACATAACCTCGTGGGGCGTAAGGTATAGGAATTAGTAGATGAAATAAAAGAGATGGCCAGAACTGAGAACCCCATCCTATCCGTACGATTCTTACAGCCGGTGGTTTGAAAATCTGAAGTTAACATAGCGACTTCCACCCTGAAACGGTCGATATCCCACCTCTGGTTTGATGTATGGACAGTATGATTGTGTGCAGACAAAATGTTACTCCAACATTTTTTTTTATCCTTAGTGTTTGGATTTTTACATAATTTAGTGTATGATCCCTGAGCTCTCTATCAGTTAGCTATATTAAATATAATTTTCCAAAAGGTTGAACAAGCACCGTTTGAGCACACCACTGCCTTTGCTTCACTAAACCAGAGGGAGAGCAAAGAATTTCGCAAAGATCGATAGCAGGAAGAGTGCATTAGCTATTATCTGGTAAAGCAGAGAGATCAGCGTGCTTAAGATATAGATTTGCTTTAGCAATAGAACACAGGGCCTTCCAGTACAAGTCCACACCGCCTAATCACACCCATGTGCCCATGTGACGAACTAAACTACTAACCCGTAAGTCTTTGGAGTGTAGGAGGAAACCGGAGTATCCCAGGGAACTTAACATTATGGTGCAAACATAATATTTTTCGGACTAGAAGGGCCGAGATGGCCTGTTTATGTGCTGTAATTGTTATATGGTTATATACTGAGTGCAGGTCCGTGGGACTAGGTGAGAGTAAGAGTTCGGCACGGACTAGAAGGGCCGAGATGGATTGTTTCCTTGCTGTAACTTTTATATGGTAAGCTGGTTATTTTATTCCAACCGGAAGGCACAAAAGTCGATTTCTCTAACAATTGGGAATGTCCCCATCATTCCGTGCTATCTCTTTTCTATTCCCCATTCTGGTTCCCTTTCACCTCTTCTCTTCTCATCATCAACCCATCACACTCCACCCCACCAGTGCTCCTTTTTCTTCCATTTTGCAGGGTCCACTGTCCTCCCATTCTGATTCCTTCTTACAACGTTTATCCTCTCCACCCGTCAAACCCCTGCTTCTTACGTCATTCCCAACCCAATAATCCACAGGATTTCGCACTCTCCTGGTTTCACATGTCACCCACCACCTTCCCCTTACCCGCTCCACACCTTTCTTATTCTGGATTCTGACACCCGGAGTACAGGTGACTGAGTGATTACCTTATGAATGTGGAAAAAAAAAACACACACAATTGTTACGGACATTAACATACGAGATGCTCATAGTCGATTTCTCAATACAGGGGATCCAAATCTAGAAACATAGCTGTGAACTGGAAGAGAAAATATTTAAGGAGGAACTGGGAATGGCACGGTTTTCAGACAGAAGATAGTAGGTATATAGAACAAGCTGTTAGAGTAAGTGGTACCGTGCTGGAGGCAGATAAAAGAAAGGCTACGCAAATGTTTTGTTCAGAATGGATGACAGGGGTGGATGACAGGGGTGGAAGAGCCCTCTTCCGTGATGCATTCCAGGCTTCAATGTTTCTTTCAGCTAAAAATCTACAACGAACTCCTCGTGCAGGTTATCAGGAAATTAGAAATAGCAGAGCATGGAAATGCACTAACGTGCCCGCTGATGATATCATTGAAAGCGTTTGTGGTAAAAATTTACATTTGTCTCAAAAATCAAATTGCGAAGTTTTGGCCTTTTTTAAAGCTCAACATTTAGGTTACAGACAATGGATTATTTCTCCATAAATTAACTTCCAAGCCTCTTCCTCGCAACTGAATGTTTCTAATGTGTTCTGTGATATAATTGTTTGCGATTCTACGACGTGTGCTTTCCGGAAAGAGAAAAAATGAGAGGTTTCATAACAATATGAAATGAAACGGAGTTTAAAGTTTTAATCTTAAACCATATCGATGACTGACAGCATTCCAAGCGTGAAAGGATTGTTATGTCATCAGCAGAAATGAATATAGAAGTGAGTCAGGTTTAATAAACAAACGTAACATTTATTAACGTAAACAGGAGGAATTCTGCAGATGTTGGAAATTCAAGCATCACACATCAAAGTTGCTGGTGAATGCAGCAGGCCAGGCAGCAACTCTAGGAAGAGGTACAGTCGACGTTTCGGGCCGAGACCCTTCGTCAGGGTTAACTGAAGGAAGAGTTAGTAAGAGATTTGAAAGTGGGAGGGGGAGGGGGTGATCCAAAATGATAGGAGAAGACAGGAGGTGGAGGGATGGAGCCAAGAGCTGGACAGGTGATTGGCAAAAGGGATAGGAGTTGATCATGGGACAGGGGCAAAAGGGATATGAGAGGATCATGGGCCGGGGCAAAAGGGATATGAGAAGATCATGGGACAGCGACAAAAGGGGTATGAGAGGATCATGGGACAGGGGTAAAAGGGATATGAGAGGATCATGAGACAGGGCAAAAGGGATATGAGAGGATCATGATACAGGGGCAAAAGGGATATGAGAGGATCACGGGACAGGGGCAAAAGGGATATGAGTGGATCATGGGACAGGGCAAAAGGGATATGAGAGGATCATGGGACAGGGCAAAAGGGATATGAGAGGATCATGATACAGGGGCAAAAGGGATATGAGAGGTTCATGGGACAGAGGCGAAAGGGATATGAGAGGATCATGGGACAGGGGCAAAAGGGATATGAGAGGATCATGGGACAGGTGCAAAAGGGATATGAGAGGATCATGGGCCTTCTGTCCCATGATCATCTCATATCCCTTTTGCCAATCATCTGTCCACCTCTTAGCTCCATCCCTCCCTCTCCTGTCTTCTCCTATCATTTTGGTTCTCCTTCTCCCCCTCCCACTTTCAAATCTCTTACTAGCTCTTCCTGCTGTTAGTCTCGACGAAGGGTCTCAGCCCGAAACTTCGACTGTACCTCTTCCTAGTGATGCTGCCTAGCCTGCTGCGTTCACCAGTAACTTTGGTGTGTGTTGCTAACATTTATTTAACTCTGCTCAATACTAGTGAAAAGTAAACAAAAGACAAACTTAACCGGAAGGTAACTGCTATACAACAACTCTGGAAACTGAGTGTGGCCCCATTCCGACAGTAGGCTCATTGTGGGGGTTGGGGTGGGGAGGCTTTGTGAAGGGTAACGTTTTTGGGTTGGGATTTCACTTTAATGGGCTGCTCCGTAGTGACGACGTTATCACACATAGAGTGTTAGTCCGCTTTGGTTTGTAGGTGATGTGTTCAATAAAACATGTTACAGTTTCCATTAAACATAAAACGCCTCTTTTCGTTTTATTTCCTTAAAGTTACAGATACAACAGTTCGGTGAGTTACTTTTTCACTGTATTTTGGCCATGTGCACAGGTACAATTAATTATTGTGCTAATGGTTTGGAGCTAAGCCGATGTTATAATATTATACATTATTTACACTGCAACTTAGGCCATCGCACACATTCAATTCTAATATTGTCGTTTCTTCTTTCTTCTTCCTACTTAGTCTGCTGAGTTATTTGTCCAGTGGATGCAACTGTTTTCATCACTCTCATTTATGCTTTATGAACTGCAAAAGTAACTTCGGCCAAAGTGGAACAGTCCTTCCAATCTTAAACATCTCAATCGGTGGAACAGCATACATGTTCTGCAAATTTCCAATTCGACAGAATATTGCTGAAGTTTCGTTTGGGCGGGGGTGGGGGACATTTATAGAACCAGTCAGCAGAAAACAGTGGTTCAATGTAAAGAATAACAAGGGCACATTTATCCTCCTGAATGTTAGTATCGCAGACTTCGGAGTCTGTTGCCGTCAAGTAAAAATTCCAGCAACATTTTATTTTCGGAAATAAAAGCGGCTCTCGACTATTCTGTTAACTGGTGCCTTGGTTCCTGGAAACAGAAAAATTTCCTCTCTTTGCAATTTGACTAACGCCGGATTGAGGGAATTTTTTGAAATGTTATTTCTGGTGTTACCCTCTCACCGATGCTCGTAACAAACTAGGCCTGTTAGCTGACCCTGGCAAACAGCCACGTGACCCAGTTTTGCATGGGTAACCGAGCGGAGGCCACAGTCAATAAGCAACACACGTCTAGAGTCGGTAAAATCCGGGTTCAACTAAAATGGAAAGTTGGATTGTTCCATTGAGCGAACGAAAATTGCGGGGCATGTTGTATCATTACTGCCCCATGCAAAGTCATCGCTCAACAGGAAGGAATAGACCTTACAGCGGCTTTTAATGATATTGGAGGTATATTCACAGATATTTCAACTTCAACAAACAGTTAATAGAACAATAAAAGAAAAAGGGCCCTTTACAGGTAAACCAGTCAAAGTGTGCATATGAACGTCGAAGCATATACTTGGATAGTCGGATGATTCACTTTAAGTACTCAGGGTGATGAACACATGTGGGCAGCCACTGTTCGGACTTCCCTCGAAGATCGTTATGAATGATCTGGCTTGGCTAACTCAAAAATATTTACATTTCTTCCTTGGACCCATTCGTCTGCTCAAAGCACTTCTCACAACACGGTCTCCCCTTCGGGTGGGAATCTGCTTGTCCACGTCTCTACACCTCCTTGCTCTTCCGACACCTGCAAACAAAGCCGAAAATCAACCCATTGTCCCTCAGAGACATCTGATCCCGTCCAACTCTTTCGAATGTTCTGTGGCATCCTACTGGACAGAATTTTACTAAGACATCCCGACTGGCTGACACAACATTCCTCAGATGAGCAAACAACTCTTTATCTAAGCAGAAATCAAAATAATGGTCTATAAAGCTTAATGAACTGAGCACACTGCGTCTTGCAGAAAATGTGCTGAAAATTAAGATACCGAACAGCATAGCAGTAGGAATACAATAGAATATGTTCTTAACATTCTCCCACACCAAATGTAGTCATGTCCTCATGACGTTATAAACTTTAGTAAGTTATCAAATCATTATTTGTATCACAAAACTCTAATGAATTTGCGCTGAAATCACACTATTGTCAGTTTGTTGCCTTTCTGTTCTCCTGCTGAGCAGAGTTTACTATTTGGTTTAGGCTCCATGTCAGACTCTGGGCTAACATGTTCTTATTGCCCTTGTGGTAAAATATGGCGCTAATGAAGAAAATGGACAGGACCATGGCTTCACCTGGAAAACCGGCAAATTTGGCATCTGGCTCTCCACTACGTAAGGCGTAGAAACCCAGTGTTTGGCAAACTTATGCTTCCCTTGTAATCCCAAATTTCTTATTAGAACTCTTTGTCCAGGCATCAAGTGGCTGAGCATGATGCTTTGACCATATCTCTTCGAATGTTCCCTGGTTTTGCTTGGTAGCAGAAACTGCTACTAGGGCTTTTTCACATTTCTTTTCTCACGTCAGATACATACTTGAGATACGTGTTCTGCGGAAAGCCCCACCCCACCCCAGCGGTTCCAAACCAACCGTCTACAAGTAACCTCGCTTTGTGTCCGAATATCAAATAGTATGGCCAGTAGCCATTGTTTTCATTCTGTGTCCAGTTGTAGCAGTGTAACAAATGTCCAATATGTTGTCCCCACTTTCTCCTTCTGTTGGCATCTCGGGTCCCAAGCACGTCTAGCAATGTCCTTTTCAACTTTGGGCTGAGGATCACCTTGAGAGTGACATGGCGTCGACTTTGACCTCTCAAATCCAAGCATACTGCGTAACTTATACATGACCCGGCTCTCAAAATCCCTTCCCGGGTCACTATGCATCCTTCTCGGGAGGCCATAATGAATAATATACTGATCCTATAACCTTTTGGCAACGGTGTATACTCTCTGATCGTAAGAGGACAACGCTTGAGCATATAACGTGTATTAGACCGTGATGACCAAGACATTCGGAGTGTTACTGGAATCAGGTTCCATGCACGCGAAGTCAAGTGGTCCAGTTCTTTGTAAATGAGATAGTGGCAGCGTCTAATAGACAAGTTTATTAAGCAGAGTCTTCCTCCGAATACATTGGATGCACGCCGTACAGTACTTCTCAACGCCAGGCTTCACTTGTGTCCAATAAAACCGAAATTGGACCAATCCGTAGGTCTTGCCAAATCCCAAATGACCTGAAGTGACTTCAGTACTATCATCGGATACTTCTTTCAGGGAAACGCAACTGGGAAAGCCGAGGTCTATCTGGGGAGATGGAACAGTGTGTGAAACTTTGTTCCTCAACTCCAGTTTGTCCCATTTCTTCGTGGGTAGGGGTATGGCAGGGTATTTTGTCTTCTCAACTGGATTCATATCGGCTTTCACAAGAGATGACCAGATCATACCCTTACAAGGGTCGTGTTGCTGAGCTGCTGCCAGTTCCGAAGTACTCAATGCAGGAAGCTTCTTCGTATTCAGCGCGGTAAAGTTGTAATATACTTGGGGAATGGCATGGATCCAAGCTCTCAAATAACGAACAGCTCTATCAGGCTAAAGTCTGTGCTCTGATTTTCCAGCTGTGGAAAACTGGCATACTGTTTCAACAGCAGAGGCAGGAGCGTCGTCCCACTCTCAGTCTGTTACCGGCACTTCATGAGAACTTGGAGAAAACGCACCGGCATCATTGCTCACTTCCAGGCCGATATGCAAGGCAGAAATCATAAGCAGACAACGCCGTCAACCAACGATAACCTATGACATCCAACTTCTCCGAAGTGAGAATATAAGTCACTGGATTGTTGTTGGTCCTAACCTCGAATTTAGCACCAGATATTCACTTAATTTCACCCCCCCCCCACACTTCCCATTTCAGTGCCATAAACTCGAATTTGTGTGCAGGGATGTTTCGTTCCGTTGGTGCCAAACACCAGCTAACGAAAGCAAAAGCCTCTTTACCTTCATCTTGATATTGAACCCCGCCTAATCCATCATGGCTGGCATCTGTGTGCAATAGATACGGCAACTGGTTGTTTGCAAAGGCAGGGAAGGGTGTTTTAGTCAATAACTCTTCAACAACTGAAATGCCTCTTCGCACTTTGCATCACATCTTTCCTCTAAAGGCTCCAAAGAGCTAAAATAAACCTTGCCTTCTTTTGCCTTTGTTCCATACCTTCCTTCAGTAAAGGAGGGTAACCATATAGAAGTTCATCCAACTGATGGATTGCTCTGGAGTGGCTCTTCAGAAATCTCTGGTAGTACCCACAGAATCCAAGGAATGAGCATGCGACACTCATATTCTTGGGCCTTGGCCACGTGGTTACCGCCTATATCTTCCCGGGATCCGTAGCCACTCCATTCGGGGAGACTATGTGAATGACATAGATCACTGACGGCTGAAGAACAGGAACTCGTCCAGTGAGAGTTTTAATCCTTCCGCTTTCAGGTGGCCTGACACATAAATCGTCACGTCTCATGCTCCTCCAGTGTTGATGCAAACACGATGAGATCATGCAAGTACACCAGTGCCACAAGCAGTATTCATGTCCCAGTGATAGACCATAAGACCATAAGACCATAAGACCATAAGACCATAAGACAAAGGAGCAGAAGTCGGCCATTCGACCCATCGAGTCTGCTCCGCCATTTTATCATGAGCTGGTCCATTCTCCCATTCAGTCCCACTCCCCCGCCTTATCACCATAACATTTGATGCCCTGACTACGCAGACACCAATCAATCTCTGCCTTAAATACACCCAATGACTTGGCCTCCACTGCTGCCCGTGGCAACAAATTCCATAGATTCACCACCCTCTGACTAAAATAATTTCTTCGCATTTCTGTTCTGAATGGGTGCCCCTCAATCCTTAAGTCATGCCCTCTCGTAGTAGACTCCTCCATCATGGAAAACAACTTTCCCACATCCACTCTGTCCATGCCTTTGAACATTCGAAATGTTTGTATAAGGTTTCCCCTCATTCTTCTAAACTCCAAGGAATACAGTCCAAGAGCGGACAAACGTTCCTCATATGTTAACCCTCTCATTCCCGGAATCATTCTAGTGAATGTTCTCTGTACCATCTCCAACGTCAGCACATCTTTTCTTAAATAAGGAAACGCAAATGCCCACAGTACTCCAACTGAGGTCTCACCAACGCCTTACAGAGCCTCAACATCACATCCCTACTCCTATACTCTATTCCTCTAGAAATGAATGCCACCATTGCATTCGCCTTCTTCACTACCGGCTCAACCTGGAGGTTAACCTTAAGGGTATCCTGTACAAGGACTCCCAAGTCCCGTTGCATCTCAGAACTTTGAATCCTTTCCCCATTTAAATAATAGTCTGCACGTTTATTTCTTCCGCCAAAGTGCATAACCATACACTTTCCAACATTATACTTCATTTGCCACTTCTCTCCTCATTCTTCCAATCTATCCAAGTCTCTCTGCAGACTCTCCACCTAGCTTCGTATCGTCAGCAAACTTAGCCACAAAGCCATCTATTCCATAATCTAAATCGTTGATGTTCAATGTAAAAAGAAGCGGCCCCAACATGGACCCCCGTGAAACACCACTGGTAACCGGCAGCCAATCAGAATAGGATCCCTTTATTCCCACTCTCTGTTTCCTGCCAATCAGCCAAGACTCTATCCACGTATGTAACTCTCCTGTAATTCCATGGGCTCTTATCTTGCTAAGTAGGCTCATGTGTGGCACCTTGTCAAAGGCCTTCCGAAAATCCAAATATACAACATCCACTGCATCTCCCTTGTCTCGCCTACTGGTAATTTCCTCAAAAAATTGTAATAGGTTTGTCAGGCAGGATTTCCCTTTAAGAAATCCATGCTGAGTTCTGCCTATCTCGTCATACGCCTCCAGGTACTCTGTAACCACATCCTTGACAATCGACTCCAACAACTTCCCGACCACCGATGTCAAGCTAACAGGTCTATAATTTCCGTTTTACTTCCTTGTCAGCTTCTTAAATAGCGGAGTGGCATTTGCAATCTTCCAGTCCTCTGGAGTCATGCCAGAATCTATCGACTTTTGAAAGATCATCGCTAATGCCTCCACAATCTCCACAGCTACTTCCTTCAGAACACTTGGGTGCATTCCATCTGGTCCGGGTGATTTATCTACCATTAGACTATTCACCGTCCTGAGTACTTTTTCTGTCGTAATTTTGACTGCGCACACTTCTGTTCCCTGCCACCCTTGAGTGTCCGGTATACTACTGATGTCTCCCTCAGTGAAGACTCATGCAAAATACTCGTTCAGTTACTCTTCCATCTCCTTATCCCCCATTACAATCTCTCCAGCATCATTTTCTATCGGTCCTATATCTACTCTCACCTGTCTTTTACTCTTTATATATTTGAAAACGCTTTTAGTATCCTCTTTGATATTATATTCTAGCTTCCTTTCATAGTAATCTTTTCTCTCTTAATGACCTTCTTAGTTTCCTTTTGTAAGGTTTTAAAAACTTCCCAATCCTCTGTCTTTCCACTAATTTTTGCTTCCTTGTATGCTCGCTCCTTTGCTTTAACTTTGGCTTTGACTTCTCTTGTCAACGACGGTTGCACCCTTTTTCCATTCGAAAAATTCTTCTTTTCTGCCATATACCTGCCTTCACCTGCCTCACTTCTCGCATTAACTCCAGCCACTGCTGCTCTGCCGTCTTTCCCGCCAGTATCCCTTTCCAGTCAACTTTGTCCAGTTCCTGTCTCATGTAATTTCCTTTACTCCACTGAAATACCGACACATCATATTTCGGCTTCTCTTTTTCAAATGTCACAGTGAACTCAATCACTACCTCCTAAGGGTTCTTTCACCTCAACCACCCTAATCACCTCCGGTTCATTACACAATGCCCAATCCAGTACAGCCTGGTGGGCTCAACAACAAGCTGGTCTAAAAAGCCATCTCGCAGACATTCTACAAAGTCTCTCTCGAGATCCAGTGCCGACCTGATTTTTCCAATCCACTCGCATGTTAAAATCCCCCACAATTATCATAACACTGCGCTTCTGACAAGCCTTTTCTATTTCCTGTTGTAATTTGTAGTCCACATCCCTGCACCTGTTTGGAGGCCTCTAAATAACTTCCATCAGGGTCCTTTTGCCCTTGCAATTTCTTAGCTCAACCCATAAAGATTCTGCACCTTCTGATCCTATATCACCTCTTTCTAATGATTTAATATCATTTCCTACCAATAAAGCTACGCCTCCCCCTCTCCCAGGCACATGCATCCTTTAGCCACGTCTCAGTGATGGCCACAATATCATACCTGCCAATCTGTAGCTGTACGACAAGATCATCCACCTTATTCCTTATGCTGCATGCATTTCAGTATAACACCTTCAGACCAGTATTTGCTACTTTTCGCTTTGATTTCACTGCAAATTTATTGCACAGCAACGCATCCCAGTGGCTAAACATTCAGAAACCATTGAAACCATAGAAAAACTATAGCACAGAAACAGGCCTTTTGGCTCTTCTTGGCTGTGCCGAACCATTTTCTGCCTAGTCCCACTGACCTGCACACGGACCATATCCATTCATACACCTCCCATCCATGTATCTGTCCAATTTATTCTTAAATGTTAAAAAAGAACCCGCATTTACCACCTCGCCTGGCAGCTCATTCCATACTCCCACCACTCTCTGTGTGAAGAAGCCCACCCCCCCTAATATTCCCTTTACACTTTTCGCCCCTCACCCTTAACCCATGTCCTCTGGTTTTTTTCTCCCCTTGCCTCAGTGGAAAAAGCCTACTTGCATTCACTCTATCTACACCCATCATAATATTATATACCTCAATCAAATCTCCCCTCATTCTTCTACGCTCCAGGGAATAAAGTCCTAACCTATTCAACATTTCTCTGTAACTGAGTTTCTCAAGTCCCTGCAACATCCTTGTAAACCTTCTCTGCATTGTTTCAACCTTATTTATATCCTTCCTGTAATTTGGCGACCAAAACTGAACACAATACTCCAGATTCGGCCTCATCAATGCCTTATACAACCTCATCATAACAATCCAGCTCTTATACACAATACTTTGATTAATAATGTCCAATGCACCAAAAGCTCTCTTTACGACCATATCTACCTGTGACGCCACTTTTATGGAATTTTGTATCTGTATTCCCAGATCCCTCTGTTCTACTGCACTCCTCAGTGCCTTACCATTAACCCTGTATGTTCTACCTTGGTTTGTCCTTCCAACGTGCAATACCTCACACCTGTCTGTATTAAACTCCATCTGCCATTTCTCAGCCCATTTTTCCAGCTGGTCCAAGTCCCTCTGCAGGCTCTGAAAACCTTCCTGACTGTCTACTACACCCTCAATCTTTGTATCATCAGCAAATTTGCCGATCCAATTTACCACATTATCATCCAGATCATTGATATAGATAACAAATAACGGACCCAGCACTGATCCTTGTGGCACACCACTAGTCACAGGCCTCCACTCGGAGAAGCAATTCTCTACTACCACTCTTTGGCTTCTTCCATTGAGCCAATGTCTAATCCAATTTACCACCTCTCCATGTATACCGGGCGACTGAATTTTCCTAAGTAACATCCCATTGCCCCATCACCTGCCTGACTTTCCCGACATCTTTACTGCTCACAATCTTAGATTTATTTCTGTTTTCCCCTTCCTCCGCACTGTCATTCCGGTTCCCATCCCCCATGCCAAATTAGTTTAAAACCTCCCTAACAGCTCTATTAAACTTTCCCGCCAGGATATTGGCCCCCTTCGGGTTCAGGTGTAACCCGTTCTTTTTGAACAGGTCATACTTCCCCCAGAAAAGATCCTAATTATCCAAGAATCTGACGCCCTGCCCCTTGTACCAGTCTCTCAGCCACCCATTCATCTGCCTCATGCTACTATTCTTGCCCTCGCTAGCACGTGGCACAGGTAGCAATCCCGAGATTACTACCCTGGAGGTGCTGCTTCTCAGCTTCTTCCTAACTCCCAGAAATCTCTCTTCAGGACCTCCTCGTTTGTCCTATCTATGTAATTGGTACCAACATGTACCAAGACAATTGGCTGCTCACCCTCCCCCCTGAGAATATTCAGGACTCGATCCGAGACATCTCGTACCCTGGCACCTGGGAGGCAGCACACCATGCGGGTATCTCTAGCAGGCTCACAGTATCTCCTCTCCGTTCTGGATCACGGCAGTCTTTAATTTCTGCTTTCTTTCACCTGGTCATGCGGGTTCTGGCCCAGCCCCTTTCCTTTTTGGACTTCCTCCAATTACCCGCTTGTCTCCTCATCTGCACCCACCTGTTTCTAATTTTCACTTATTACCCTGTCCACTTAAACCCTACCTTGGCAAGCATTCTCTGTCAGTTCGTCCCAATTCTGACCTGTGTCGTTATAGCCTGTCATTGCGACTTCTGCCAACCGATTTTGCCTGATTCTGTGTTTTGGATTTTGCCTGTTCCTGGACCTGATTTTTGCTAGTGCGGTCTGGATTGTCTGCCCTTTCCTGGTAAGATCTCTGCCTGCCATTTCAGATTCGTGCCTGCCTTCTGTTTTTGAAAGACTGTTGCCTTTATGCTCCCTAATAAATAACGGTGAACAAGTATTCACCAGAGTCCCACCGAAACCCGACAAAACCCGACAATCCTCCTATTCTTCGGCCTTCTTTTAGACAAGCATACCTGTCCATATTTCACCGATATCGGTTATCTAGCAGTTGTTCAAATACAGAGCTACCAATATTTATAACTAATGAATATCGTTTGCATTGACCAGCTCTCAAAGAACTTTTGGGGAATGGGAAAAAGCATACGCAACACTTCAGTAAATTCACAGAATATGTTATCCTTCGATCTAAAACCATTTGTGGTCCAAAAACAAACAAAGCTAATTCAGTGATGTCAATTATGCGGCTTACGAGTAAAATCTATACAAATGAGAAACACGGCATGCTCCGTGTGCTGCTCCACAGTATGGATAGCAATGAAGCCAGCATAGTTGGACGGATTCAATGCCATGAATTTTGCGTCTATACAAGATGAACCTCTGAAAGGGAGATGGTGTTGAAAAAATGGACAGTCTCTGAGAGTAAACCTAGCAATTATCGGCCTGTGAGTTTGACGTCAGTGGTGGTTAAATTGATGGAAAGTATTTCTAGAGATGATATATATAATTATCTAGATAGACAGGGTCTGATTAGGAACAGTCAACATGGATTTGTGCGTGGAAAGTCATGTCTGACAAATCTTATTTAATTTTTTGAAGAGGTTGCAAGGAAAGTTGACAAGGGTAAAGCGATGGATGCTGTCTATGTAGACTTCAGTAAGGCCTTTAACAAGGTTCCACACGTACGGTTAGTTAGGAAGGTTCAATCGTTAGGTATTAATATTGAAGTAGTAAAATGGATTCAACAGTGGCTGAATGGGAGATGCCAGAGAGTAGTGGTGGATAACTGTTTGTCAGATTGGAGGCCAGTGACCAGTGGTGTGCCTCAGCTATCTGTACTGGGTCGAATGTTGTTTGCCATATATATTAATGATCCGGATGGTGGCGTAGTAAATTGGATTAGTAAGTATGCAGTGATATTAAGACAGGAGCAGTTGTGTACAATGAAGTGGGTTTTCAAAGCTTGTAGAGAGATTTAGGCCAGTTAGAAGAGTGGGCTGAAGGATAGCAGATGGCTTTTAATGTTGATAAATGTGAGGTGCTACGTTTTGGTAGGACTAATCGAAATAGGACATACATGGTAAATGGTAGGGCATTGAAGAATGGAGTAGAACAGAGGGAACTAGGAATACTGGTGCATAGTTGCCTGAAGGTGGAATCTCATGTGGATAGGGTGGTGAAGAAAGCTTTTGGTATGCTGGCCTTTATAAATCAGAGCATTGAGTAGAGGAGTTGGGATGTAATTTTCCAATTGTACAAGGGATTGGTAAGGCCAAATTTGGAGTATTGTGTACAGATCTGGTCAACGAATTATAAGAAAAATGTCAACAAAATTGAGAGAGAACAGAAAAGATTTACTAGAATGTTAACTGGGTTTCATCTCCTAAGTTACAGAGAAAGGTTGAACAAGTTTGGTCTTTATTCTTTGGAGCGTAGATTGTTGAGAGGGCACTTGATAGAGGAATTTAAAATTATGAGGGGGATAGATAGAGTTGACGTGGATAGGCTTTTTCCATCGAGAGTGGGGGAGATTCAAACAAGAGGACATGAGTTGAGAGTTAAAGGGGAAAAATTTAGGGGTAACATGAGGAGGAACTTCCTTACTCAGAGAGTGGTAGCTGTTTGAAACGAACTTCCAGCAGAAGTGGTTCGGGCAGGTTCGATGTTGTCATTTAAAGTAAAATTGAATGGGTATATGGACTGGAAAGGAATAGAGGGTTATGGGCTGAGTGCAGTTCGATGGGACTAGGTGAGAGTAAGAGTCGGCACGGACTAGAAGGGCCGAGATGGCCTGTTTCCGTGCTGTAATTGTAATAAGATTATAATGGGGCACTGGTAATTCTAACACGCGCGAAATCCGTTCAAAATCTTCCTGAGTTCCCAGCCTGTAGGAATACTTGCTGAATGAGATTCACATGGGGAACCTTGTCAAATAACTTACTGAAATCAGTATACACTACATCCATTGCTGTACTTTGTCAATGTGTTTTGTTACATCCTCATAGGATTCAATAGGCTCGTAAGGCACAACCTTACTTGAAAAAGCCATACTGGCTATCGTTAATCAGATTATGTCCCTCTAAATTCTCATAAATCCTTCCTTTCAGAATTTTCTCCAACAATTTGCCCGCTACTGAACTTAGAGTCACTTGTCTATAATTTCCTGGGTTATTGCTACTCCCTTTCTTCAACAAGGGAACAACATTTGCAACCTTCCAGTCTTCCAGGACTTCTCATGCACTACTGATGATACAAAGATCATCACCAGAGGCTCAACGATCTACTTCCTTACGTCCACAGTAGTCCGGGGTATATCGCATCTGGTCCCAGTGAGAAATAGGTTCACACGTAAATACAGGTGGTCTAGTTTTACATAGATCTGCAAGCATTTCTGCTTAATAGCGTCATATTAATGGCCAAAACATGCAGAAAATGATATGAGGAAATTACTTCCACTGAAATCTCTAAATCTTTGTGCTTATCATGTTGATAACTAATCAGCAGTACCATTAGACAGCTACAATTTAGACGGTTGCTGGCTTCCATGCATTGAATCCAGGGATAAGATGGACACAAGGCGTATGGGGTGTCAGGGAGGGGTAGCACCTCTTGTGGGGGAACATGTCGCGTCCTTTTCAGGGCGGTTAGTCCACCTTTGGTCCCCACCTGGCACTCAGCTCTCACCTGTGGCTCCCCGTAGCTGTTTGGATGCGACAGTGGCCACACCCCGGGCAACGGCTTCGACAAGCCGGCTAAACCAGGTGAGGATAGCCGACGGGTCTCAAACCCTCGGTGAGATAGGGAGTTGTCTATCCCAGCATGTGAAGACAGACTCCGGCGGATTGAGCGGACGAGACCAATGGAAGGTCCAACGGTCAAGAAGGCGGTCTCTGCAAGCGTCGTGGAACGTGTAGAGCAGGACAAGACACAGAAGACGTCCTGGTCATCCACTGAGCCTAGTCCCATCTCCAGCCGTCTAGATTCTCTCTTTCCACTGGATCCAGATGGGAATTGGGAAGAGAAAGTGAGGCTGACGCTGCTCAACTCTCCCTCACTTAAATCCAAATCACGCGCTAGTCTCGACACCATCATAATGGAGTCGAGGTCCTCATCGACGTCAATGATGGACGAACAAGATGTACACAGCTGAAAGACAGTTACTCTTTTGTAGCATATGGATCAATTTTACACGAGTCACAAATGGTATGGCCATTGTTCCCCATTTATCTAAATAAGATTTCCAATCATCATTAAGTGAACAGGTTATAAATATTGATTGATATTCATTGTGTGAGGGGATCCAAGAGTGCCCATATTAACTGTTTGAAGAGAGACAGAGAGAGACACATCATTGATGGTTTGTTTGGAAAGGAGAGAGAGAGAGGAAGATTAACGGTTGGACTGTCACTTTAAGGCATTGGAAGTAACTTTGGATTTTTACTGAGTTTGGAGTTGGAGACAGCACCGAGCAGCTCGTAAGTTCGTAAGTTGCTATGGTGACCGAAGGCGATGTTATTTAATAGGCACTCGATGTTATGATTTCCAGCAGGTTGTTGATATTTCTTCAAGGACTTGTTGCCTGCTTGTGCATTTCCTTAACAGACAAAAGAAGGAGGGACTCTTTGAATGAGAGGTGATGCTCAGCCCTGTGAGATAAATAGGACGTCAGATGATACAGACCTCAGACATATGATATGGACACTGAATGAACATTGTTGTGCCCGCAGAGAATGTGCGTTTTGGAGGATCGATCAGGCCGATCGATCCAAATTGCTATTCCAACGGTGAAGAAGCGGTTGACTGGTGGGGAGTTGTCTATGTGTCCACCCTTTGCCGAGGTGATAGCTCCACCACAGGAAAACCGGTCCCCCTGGTTAAAGTCATCAAAAAAGCTTGTTTTTCATACATATATATTCCACACCTACTTTTATATATAACCATTGCTAACCTGTGTGATTTATTTACATTGATATTACTGTATTGCGTAGTTACTAATAAATATTAATTAGTTTATAGCAATACGAAATTCCAAAGTGTTTTCTATTTCTGCAGGTTCTTTTTTCCCGTCACGGGGTACGTGGCATGATTGGGGCCTGCGTCCACGATATGCACAAATTGGTCGGGAGGCTGGTTTGAATTGATTGGGGAAAATCCCTTTTGATTTGGTTGTGTGGAAAAACAGCAGAAATGGACGTTATAGACTTTTAGAAACCAGCAGACATGGTGACTTTGAAGTTAACTAAAAAGTATGAGTTGCGGGACATTGCTAAAGAATTGAGAATTGAGGTAAAGAAGGGCGTGACTAAGGTAGATATTCAAAGAAAGATAATTGAATATTATATAGATAAGGGAACATTTGATGAGGAGGCGTTAGAGTTGTTCGTGGAAGCTGAACCACCTGAGGATGAGCTTCAGCTTCTGCTGGAAACATTAAACAGGGAGCTTGAATGGAAATTAAAACAGCTCGAGAGAGAGGCCAGAGAGGCTGAGAAACGGAGAGAAGAAGCAGCAAGACCGAGAGAAAAGGCAGAAAGACAGAGACAGCTCGAGAGGGAGAAATGGCAACGTGAAGATCACGTGATAGAACGGCAGAGGCAGTTTAAAAGGGAGAGGTTGCAGCAAAGAGGTTCAGTGTCGGACCCTGATGATTTTTACAGCTCGGAAGGGCTAGTTTTGTGTGATGAATTTAAAAGTTGTGTTCTTGATGAGGTAAGGGCATGACCAGTGGCAGAGGATGCCCCTACCCTGAAGGGGCTTGTTAAGAAAACAGACAAAGAAGTTTTAACCGATGAGGTTGAGTTTACTCCAGAAAGGAGTTGTCCAGAGAACAGCTGGGAGGTTCGAGATGACTTTCAATCTGAAACTGGGACAAGTGATGACACCCCAGAAGAGGCAGTTATTCCGATTGAATGTGTCCAGGTTGTTGAAGTACCTGTGATATCACAGGATTCTGAACCTTATGTTGAGGCTCAGTTGAGGTCTGAGGTGTCTGACTTGGCGGAAAGGGAATGCAGATCTTTTGTGTCAGACGGACTTGGTTCAGTAAGTAAGGCGTTAACAGTGATATCAGTGGAATGTGAGGATTCTCAGTCATTTGTACTAGACCGTGTTTTAAAAGCTGCTGAGGTCAATGTTGCTGGAAGTAATGGGAAAAGTGCTGTTCCTGGACTCTTGGATACAGTGCTGGAAAAAGGTGGATTGGTTGCGCGGCCTTTGACCCTGCTTGCAGGGCAAAGGCCTGCTGAGAGCGGATGTGCCGCTCTGTTGGATTTTGTTTGGACATCTAAGCACCTGCAAGGTCATCCTGTTATTCAGGGTGATGTTTTGGACGAGGAAAAGAAGAATTGTTCTGGTTTTGGAGTGGAAGTTGCCGTGGATACAAGTCGAAGTATAGGTCGTAATCAGATGGGTGGTTTATTTGGTCTCCTTCATAATGTATACATGATTCTGATCATCCTGATGCTGGTACTGAGTTTAGTAAACAATGGAGGCATGTTTACAGCTCTGCAAGATAAGAGCGTTTCAGCTATTCAGCTAATATGCAAAGTTGCTACTGAGACTTTTGATAGGAAAACCGGAGGTTTAAATTATAATGATGTGTCACAGACTTTTCTACCTTCCAGATTTCAGCAGGACTTAGAGGGTAGTACAATTGAAATGGGTAAGGTGTATAAGAAAGGCTTGTCTTTGTTGAGAAAGGAATGTATCGAGGAGCAGAAGCAAGATTGTGGAATGCCGGCTTTAAGAGAGATAGCTCTCAGAGCAGAGGAGGTTCAGAGAGAGTCAATAGGATATTACTTTAAAGATGGGATGTTGATGAGGAAGTGGAGACCAGCCACTGTGCCAGCAAGTCACGTGGTGGTTTTGAAATGTTACAAGGCTGAAATTGTAAACATGGCTTACAGGATGTCTTTAGGTGGACATCACTGTGTGAGAAATAAGGAAAATGGGAACGAGGGAGATCCCCTCCTTTTATTTATTGTTGGAGATTCCATTTAGAAAGCAGTGAAGGGTAATTTGTTGGAACATGTGTTCAGTTACAGGCCAAAAGGTCCTTTGACCCTATTCAGTGAACTCCGGAAGTGATTTAGTAAGCTTTGTGACTTTGCCAAAGAAAGTTTAGAAAATGGTCGATTCAAAATAAGACACTTGTTCACTGGAATTGCTGCTGGGAGAATTGTTGTAGAGCAAAATGGAATGGTGAAATCTGATAATGGAATGGAAATGCATGTTTACGCATTGAATCTAGACTCACCCAGATGTCAGAATTCCATTGTTTTGGAAACTATTACTGATAAGGTCCACCAGTTGGACCCAAAGCCGAAAAAAAAAGTAAAAGGACTAATTTGCGTTTTGAAATGGTGCACAGGTGCAGTGCATGACATCATTATGAATTTAGCCCAGCTTATGAAATGGCATCTTCACAAAGTTAAAAGGGTTGAACAAGGAATTAGAAACAAGAAAGAACAAAGAAAGAGAATGGATGACTGCATTGATAGAGTGGGGAAGGCTAAATATCTTACTAAGATTGACTTGTTAAAAGGATACCGGGGTGTTCCTTTAACAGAGAGGGTTAAAGAGATATCAGCATTTGTGACACCGTCTGGACTGTATGAATACAATGTTTTACACTTTGGGATGGAGAATGCTCTAGAAACATTTCAGAGAATGATAAATTCTGTGATTGGAGGGTTAGAAAGCACAGGGGTTGATATCAATGAATTAGTGGTCTGGAATGATGCGTGGGAAGAGCATATTGCAGCTGAGGAAAAACGGTTTGACAGACCTTCCAATGCCACTCTTACTGTGAACCTTGCTAAAAGTGAGTTTGGCCATGCCATAGTTACATATCTGGATTATGTGTTGGGCCAAGGCCAACTGACTTCTGTAAAGGCCAAGGTTCAAGCTACTTCTGAAATCCTGTTCTAACCGTCAAGATTGCTTTAAGAAGGGGTTTAGGAATGGTTGGGTATTATGAAAAGTTATGTAAGAACTTTGCTGACATCGCTCTCCCTCTAACAAAGCTCCCAGGGAAGAGTGAGAGATTTGAATTGAGTCACTTTTGCCAGGAGGCATTTAAGAGTCAGGAAACCATCCTGTGTTATCATCTGCTTAAAGCACCTGATTTTTCAAAGCCATTTTCTATAACAACAGGTGTTAGTGACGAAGCTGCTGGGGCAGTACTGTTACAGAAAGGAATGGATGACATTGAGCATCCAGTAGCTTATTTCTCAAAGAACTTTAATGTACACCAGAAAAGTTATTCAACTATTGAAAAGGAATTACTAGCACTTATTCTGGCTTTACAACATTTTGAGGACTATGATCTGAGACCTCAAAACCTTTCTGTTGCTCAGAGACCACTTGTGGTTTACATGTGATATAATCCGTTGATGTTTCTAATTAAGATGAAGGATAAGAATAGAAGGTTCTTAAAATAGAGTCCGATATTGCAGGAAGGTGACGTAAAAATCAAACATGTAAAAGGTACTGAAAAACATCATAGCTGATTAGTTATCCTGAAGTTAAGATGAAAACTGTAACCATTTTTGCTTTGTCATATGATGTTTTTCCCTGTATTGTTTAAAACCCTGTGATAAACATTTTTTTAAAAAAAATCGTCTTCGACAAATTCTTTCCCTGAAGAAGGGGAGTGCGAGGGGATCCAGGAGTACCCCTATTAACTGTTTGAAGAGAGACAGAGAGAGAGAGAGACATTCATCATTGATGGTTTGTTTGGAAAGGAGAGAGAGACGAAGATTAACGGTTGGACTGTTACTTTAAGGCATTGGAGGCAATTTGGGATTTTTACTGAGTTTGGAGTTGGAGACAGCACTGAGCAGCTCGTAAGTTCCTATGGTGACCGAAGACGGTGTTATTTAATGGACACTCGATGTTATGATTTTCAGCAGGTTGTTGATATTTCTTCAAGGACTTGTCGCCTGCTTGTGCATTTCCTTAACAGACAAAGGAAGGAGGGATTCTTTGAATGACAGGTGACGCTCAGCCTGGTGAGATAAATAGGACGTCAGATGATACAGACCTCAGACACATGATCTGGACACTGAATGAGCATTGTTGTGCCCCCAGAGAAAGTGGGTTTTGGAGGATCGATCAGGCGGCTCGACCCAAATTTGTATTCCAACAGTTAAGAAGGGGTTGACTGGCGGGGAGTTTCTCCACATAACAAAACTTTTGGTTTGGTTGTGTGGAAAGACAGCAGAAATGGAAGGTAGAGACTTTCTGAAATCACCAGATCTGGTGCTTTGAAAGTCAGCTAAAACGTATGAGTTGCGGGATATTGCTAAAAAATTGACAATTGATGTAAAGAAGGGTGTGACTAAGGTAGGTATTCAAAGAAAAAATAGTGAATATTATATAGCTAAGAGAACATTTGATGAGCAGGCGTCAGAGTTGATCGTGGAATGTGAACCTACTGAGGATGAGAACAGCTTCTGTTGGAAATATTAAACAGGGAGCATGAATGGAAATTAAAACAGCTCTAGAGGGAGGTCAGAGAGGCTGAGAAACGGAGAGAAGAAGCAGCAAGACAGAGAGAAAAGGCAAAAAGACAGAGACAGCTCGAGAGGGAGAAATGACAACGTGAAGATCACGTGACAGAACGGCAGAGGCAGTTTAAAAGGGAGAGGTTGCAGCAAGGAGGTTCAGTGTCGGACCCTGATGATTTTTACAGCTCGGAAGGGCTAGTTTTGTGTGATGAATTCAAAAGTTGTGTTCCTGATGAGGTAAGGGCATTACCGGTGGCAGAGGATGCCCCTACCCTGAAGGGGCTTGTTAAGAAAACAGACGAAGTTTTAACCCAAGAAGTTGAGTTTACTCCAGAAAGCAGTTGGCAAGAGAATAGTTGGGAGGTTCGAGATGACCTTGAATATGAAACTGGGACAAGTGATGACACCGCAGAAGAGGCAGTTGTTCCGCTGGAATGTGCCAAGGTTGTTGTAGTACCTGTGAGTTCACAGGATTCTGATCCTTATGTTGAGGCTCAGTTGAGGTCTGAGCTTTCTGACTTGGTTGAAAGGGAATGTAGTCCTTTTGTGTCAGATGGATTTGGTTCAGTGAGTAAGGGTTTAACCTTTGTAGCAGTGGAATGTGGGGATTCTGAATCATTTGTAGTAGACCGTGATTTAAAAGCTGGTGAGGTCAATGTTGCTGGAAGTAATGGGAAAAACGCTGTTCCTGGACTTTTGGATAAAGTGCTGGAAAAGGTTGGATTGGTTGCGCGACCGTTTTTCCCTTCTTGTAGGACAAAGGGCTGCTGAGAGTTGCTGTGCCGCTATGTTGGATTTTGTTTGGACATTTAAGCACCTGCAAGGTCGTGCTGTTATTCAGGGTGATGTTATGGGGGAGGAAAAGGAGAATTGTTGTGGTTTTGGAGTGGAAGTTGCTGTGGATACAAGTCGAAGTATAGGTCGTAATCAGATGGGTAGTTTACTTGGTCTCTTTCATAATGTATTCTTGATTCTGATCATCCTGATGATGGTACTGAGTTTAATAAACAATGGAGGTATGTTGACAGCTCTCCAAGATGAGAGTGTTTCAGCAATTCAGCTAATGAGCAAAGTTGCTTTTGAGACCTATGATAGGGAAACCAGGGGTTTAAATTATAATGATGTGTCACAGACTGTTCTACCTTCCAGATTTCAGCAGGACTTAGAGGGTAGTACAATTGATAAGGGTAAGGTGTATAAGAAAGGCTTGTCTTTGTTGAGAAAGGAATGTATCGAGGAACAGAAGCAAGATTCTGGAATGGTGGTTTTAAGAGTGATAGCTCTCAGAGGAGAGAAGGTTCAGAGAGAGCCTGTAGGATATTACCTTAAAGATGGGATGTTGATGAAGAAGTGGAGACTAGCTACTGTGCCTGCAAGTCACGTGGTGGTTTTGAAAGGTTACAAGGCTGAAATTTTAAACATGGCTTACAGTATGCCTTTAGGTGGACATCATCGTGTGAGAAATGAGGAAAATGGGAACGAGCGGTTCCCCTCCTTTTATTTATTGTTGGAGATTCGATTCAGAAGGCAGTGAAGGGTAATATGTTGGAACCTGTGTTCAGTTACAGGCCAAAAGGACCTTTGACCCTACTCAGAGAACTCTGGAGGTGAATTAGTAAGCATTGTGACTTTGCTAAGCAAGGTTTACAAAATGGTCGAGTCTAAATAAGACACTTGGTTACTGGAATTGCAGCTGGGAGAATTGTTGTAGGACAAAATGGAATCGTGAAATCTGATAATGGAATGGAAAGGCATGTTTACTCACTGAATCTAGACTCATCCAGATGTCAAAATTCCATTGTTTTGGAAAATATTACTGATAATGTCCACCAGTTGGATCCAAAGCCGAAAAAACAAGTAAAGGACTAATTGCTGATTTGAAATGGAGCACAGGTACAGTGCATGACATCATTATGAATTTAGCCCACCTTAAGAAATGGCATCTTCACAAAGTGAACTTTGAGGAAAGTAAAAGCGTTGATCAAGGAATTAGAAACAAGAATGAACAAAGAAAGAGAATGGATGACTGCATTGATAGAGTGGGGAAGTCTAAATACCTTATTAGGATTGACTTGTTAAAAGGATACCGGGGTGTTCCTATAACAGAGAGGGTTAAAGAGATATCAGCATTTGTGACACCGTCTAGACTGTATGAATACAATGTTTTACACTTTGAGATGAAGAATGCTCTAGAAACATTTCAAAGAATGATAACTTCTGTGATTGGAGGGTTAGAAAGCACAGGGGTTGATATCAATGACTTAATGGTCTGGAATGATACGTGGGAAGAGCGTATTGCAGCTGAGGAAAAACGGTTTGACAGACCTTCCAAGGCCACTCTTACTGTGAACCTTGCTAAAAGTGAATTTGCCATGCGAAAGTTACATATTGGGTTATGTGGTGGGCCAAGGCCAGCTGGCTTCTGTACTGGCCAGGATTCAAGCTATTGCTGAAGTTCCTGTTCTAACCGACAAGAAAGCTTTAAGAAGGAGTTTAAGAACGATTGAGTATTATAGAAAGTTATTGAAGAACCTTGCTGACATCGCTCTCCCCCTAACAAAGCTCCTAGGGAAAAGTGAATGATTTGAATGGAATGAACTTTGCCAGGAGGCATTTAAACGTCTGGAAACAGTCGTGCGTTATTATCCTGTGCTCAAAACACCTGATTTTTCAAAGCTATTTTCTATAACAACAGGTGTTAGTGACGAAGCTGCTGGGCCAGTACTGTTACAGAAGGGAATGGATGACATTGAACATCCAGTAGCTTATTTCTCAAAGAACTTTAATGTACACCAGAAGAATTATTCAACTTTTGAAAAGGAATTGCTAGCAGGTATTCTGGCTTTACAACATTTTGAGGCCTATGATCTGAGATCTCAAAACCTTTCCCTTGCTCAGAGACCACTTGTGGTTTACATGGGTTATAATCCATTGATGTTTCTAACTAAAATGAGGGATAAGAATAGAAGGTTGTTAAATTGGAGTCCGATATTGCAGGAAGGTGACTTAAAAATCAAACATGTCAAAGGTACTGATAACATCATAGCTGATTAGTTATCCAGAAGATAAGTTGAAAACTGTAACCATTTTTGCTTTGTCTATGATGTTATTCCCTGTATTGTTTAAAACCCTGTGATAGATATTGAAAAAAATCGTCTTCGACAGTTTTTTTCCCTGAGGAAGGGGAGTGCGAGGGGATCCAGGAGTGCCCCTATTAACTGTTTGAAGAGAGACAGAGAGAGACATTCATCATTGATGGTTTGTTTGGAAAGGAGAGAGAGACGACGATTAACGGTTGGACTGTTACTTTAAGGCATTGGAAGTAACTTTGGATTTTTACTGAGGTTGGAGTTAGAGACAGCACCGAGCAGCTCGTAAGTTCCTATGGTGACCGAAGACGGTGTTATTTAATGGACACTCGATGTTATGATTTTCAGCAGGTTGTTGATATTTCTTCAAGGACTTGTTGTCTGCTTGTGCATTTCCTTTACAGACAAAAGAAGGAGGGACTCCTCTTTGAATGAGAGGTGATGCTCAGCCTGGTGAGATAAATAGGAGGTCAGATGATACAGACGTCAGTCACATGATCTGGACATTGAATGAGTATTGTTGTGCCCGCAGAGAAAGTGGGTTTTGGAGCATTGATCAGGCGGATCGAAACAAATTGCTATTCCAACGGTGAAGAAGGGGTTGACTGGTGGGGTGTTGTCTATGTGTCCACCCTTGCTGGGGTGATAGCTCCACCACAGGAAAACCGGTCCCCCTGTTAAAGTCACAGTCGGTGACTTGTAAAGGATTTCGGAGGACGACGAGAAGATCGACGGCATCAGCTCACCTGAAGACTCAACTCGCTCTTTCTCTCTCTCTCTCTCTCTCTCTCCATCATTTCTCAACTGAATACAACGAACTGAACTGAACTGAACTTTAGTCAACATCGTAAGACTGTATCTTTATACCCCTAGATTTAAAGAAACTTGTTTTCATACATATATATTCCACACTTAATTTTATATATAATCGTTGCTAACCTGTGTGATTTATTTACATTGATATTACTGTATTGCGTAGTTACTCATAAATATTAGTTAGTTTATAGCAATACGTGACTCCAAACCGTTTTCTATTTCTGCTGGTTCTTTATTCCCGTCACGGGGTACGTGACAATTGATACTTTGTTGTGTTCTATATTTTGAATCTTTCGTTTGAACAGAAACCGCTGAAGTAAAAATTCTTGTTAGAATTGTTTTGATTGAATTTTATTTTTTTGTAAAGCAGAATCCAACAGCATCATCTATAATTCAAGAAAGAGTGTTCAGAGTATTATGTTGAGCTAAGATTAAAACTGTAGTTGTAAAGATCCAGAATGGAGATGGGAAACACTCAGCAAATATTTGTATTAAAACTAACCAGTGACATTGGATAATACAACTCACAAGCTATCTTTAGCTTGGTGTTTGTATCCAATGGGCCAAAACTTGATGTGAAATGCAAGAGAGTTGATACTAAATTGCTACTTTATTGCACTTTGGTGATAATTCTAACAGGCTGCTCACTGCCTGGTAGATGAGTTGGTCTACTGCAGAGGATCAAATGATTCTACAGAAAGTTGTAGAATTAGTCAGCTCCATGATGGGTACTGGCCTTGGTATTATCCAAGACATCTTCAAGGAACGGTGTCTCAAAAAGCCGCCAACAACTATTAACGATCTCCATCATCCAGGACATTGTCGTCATCGGGAAGAAGGTACAGAAGCCTGATGGTACACACTCTGTGATTCAGGAACAGCTTAGTCCCCTCTGCTAATCGATTGCTAAATGGAGATTGAAACCATGAACATTATCCAACTTTGTATTATTTCTGTTTTTGGACTATTTTTAATTTAACTAATGCGCTCACACACACACACACACACACACACACACACACACACACATACACACACACACGGTCACACGGTGTCATACGGGCGGTGGCTGTGAACGGTCACAGACACTGAAGTACTAGGGACAGGACTAGGATACAGGGCGATGGCCAGGACATGGACAGGAAAACCAGGAACATGGAACAGGATTGAACAAGAGAGCTAGGAGGCCGGGGCTTGGATTCCGAGCCAGAGACTGGACAAGGACACAGTACCTCGGTCTTGCCTCTGACTCGGACCCCAGAACTAGGCAAGGACGAGGCTTGGCAGGTAGGCAGGACGAGGCAGAAATCTACAGGCTTGAAGCTTGAGGCTAGAGGCTAGAGACTTGGCTAGGCGAGAGGCTAGAGGCGTAAGGCTAGAGACTTGGCTTGGCAAGGGGCTAGAGGCTAGAGACTAGATGCTGGAATCTTCAGGTTCAAGGCTAGGCAAGAGACGAGGTGAGGCTTGGCAGGAGGCTGGAGACGAGACTAGAGACGAGGCTGGAGGCTGGAGGCTTGAGACTTAAGACTAGAGGCGAGGCTGGAGACTTGAGACGAGAAGCGAGGCTGGAGACTTGAGACTAGAGGCGAGGCTGGAGACTTGAGACTAGAGGCGAGTCTGGAAACTTGAGATTAGAGGCGAGTCTGGAAACTTGATATTAGAGGCGAGGCTGGAAACTTGAGACTAGAGGCGAGGCTGGAAACTTGAGACTAGAGGCGAGGCTGGAGACTTCAGACTAAAGGCGATGCTGGAGACTTGAGGCGAGGCGAGGCTGGAGACTTGAGGCGATTCGAGGCTGGAGACTTGAGGCGATTCGAGGCTGGAGACTTGAGGCGAGGCGAGGCTGGAGGTTGGAGGCAAGAGACTTGAGACTTGAGACTTGGCTCCTCATGGGCAGGGCGCGGATAACCACCCGACAGAGGCAAGGGACAGGAAGGGGCAGAACCAACCCCAGGTAACGGCAAGACGGCCTGGCTTAACTGGGCGGAGGCAAGGAACAGGAAGGGACAGAACCAACCCCAGGTAACGGCAAGACGGCCTGGCTTACATGGGCGGAGGCAAGGGACAGGAAAGGTGCTAGGTACAGGGTGGCTCCAGGACCAGACAGCAAGACAAGACAAGGCTACTGGCAAAGCAAGGCAAGACGAAAACTTCAGGTGAGGCGAGAGTTACCGGCAAGACAAGGCAGGGCTTCTGGCAAAGCAAGGCGAGACAGAACTTCAGGCGAGGCGAGAGTAACCCGCGAGACTGGCAGGGCTTCAGGTGAGGAAATAGAAGGCAGAGGAAGGAATCCAAGGAGTAAAGACAAGAATAATCCAGCAATCACGCCCCGGTCTCTGGAGGTATTTATGCAGCCAGCCCCAACTAGCATCAGCTGACTCAATTAGCTCAACAAGGACAGAAACAGGGTAGATTGGAAATCCCTATAGCAAGGGTCGATGGACCGTACCGTGAACTGGAATATGGACTTCACAGACCGGAGTATGAAAACACGGATATATATACATTCACACACACACACAAACACATATATATGTTTATATATATAATTGAATTGACTTATATGTTTTTTTTTGACTTGCGTTGCTTAATACTGCTGCGGCTAACTTAAAAAGTTTTACAACATCTGCAGGTGAAATTAAACTGGATTCTGATTCGTTATCTCTCAGTGCCTGTGCTTTCCTCATGAAAGTTACTGAACTTGAAGGTACCTTATTCCCAGAATTTGCCAAGCTGACATTGGTGGATGCAATGACCGGGTAGATATCATGGAAGAAATCGCGATCAGTGAGTTCATTCATGTAAATGTGACTGAAAGGCTGTAAGAGGACTTTGCTGAGATCACTTAAATGACCTAAGATAATTTTAAGGGATTCTACTGTTTTATTTCATTTTCTTTCATACATTGAAACATTTTGAGTAATTTTAATTCCCACAGTATATCTTTATAGCATTTTAAATACTTCGGAATATCAGAAATACTCATCTGTGTTCAAAATCCTGAAACAGATGGAACTTGGTTACGTTTGTGGGCCTGATAGCCATCTGTTGTGTACAATTTTACTTCTTGAGCAGAACTTATTGTTACGGATCTTACAATTAAATATTGATTGTGTCTCTCGTTTCAGTCTATTCATGTGGACAGATTTGTAACAGAACTTGGAATCACAGTTGATTCTAAGAAGTTGACATTATTTCTTAGTGAGAAATATGAAAGTGCAGTATTAAAATCAAAAGTGTTAGTTGGTTCATGAATGAATGTGTGTATGTCTTTCCTTGTACAGACTTTAGAGTGCTTGCAATAGTGGAAGATCATGCTTGTACTTTAACAATGTGCCACGTTTGAAAGAAATTTCTGGCTTACGCCATCTGATCAATTTAAATGTGCTGGATTTACGGCTAAATCCAGTTACAAGCAGAGAGGGGATTTATAAACAGCGTTTAATACGCCCGTTACCGATCTTGATGAAATTGGGTAAGCATGAGTTATTTGGGTAAGCATGATCAAACTTGTAACGCATTGTGCATGTTCTTCAGTAATTACTGTTCGAATTGTGAAATCCGCAGACCCGAGTTTAATAACATTAAAATTCCAATAATCTGACGAGTGAAGAGTCCTGATGATTTGACATCTGGCTTACCGGGTAACGTTTGCCTTTGTGGTTAGATGTCTAGTTTCCGTGTTTCCATTCAATATATTTTGGTCCTGTTTCCTACATTCTGTTTAAACTGTGCGTGGTTCCATTTCCTGTGGTCCCTGGTTCGAAGGTTTACCAGGAAATTGATAACATAGTTCAATTTCTTAACGAAACTGAATTTGTAAAAATATTACTATTAATTGAGTCAAGTCAAGTTTATTTTCACATGCACAGATACGGTGAAGTACAAGTTCAATGAAAAATTTACAATAGCAGCCCAACATGCAGATCATACGCCCACACAGTGGCCATTTTATTAGGTACATGTATGTAACTGCTCGTTAATACAAATATCTGATCAGCTAATCATGGCAGCAACTCTGCATAGAAACAGATAGATATGGTCAAGAGGTTCTGATGAGTTTGACTACGGAATGATTGTTTGTGTCAGGCAGCGCGGCTTGTGTATCTCAAAAACTGCTGATGTCCTGGGATTTTCGTGCACAACCGTCTCTGGAGTTACACACAGAAAATGCTGAAGGAACTCAGCAAAACTGACAACCTATATGGAAACTAATAAACAATGGATGTTTCCGGATGGGACCCTTCTTCAGGACTGAACAGGAAAGGGATAGACGCCGGAACAAGAAGGTGGGGGAAAGAATAGAGGGTAGAACAAGGTGTAAGGTGAAGCCAGATGCATCAAAACGGTAAATAGCTGGAGATGAAGGAATGTGATGAGAGGAGAGGGTAGTGCGCCCTAGGAGAAATGGGAGCAGGGGTACACAACGTGTGGAGCCAGGGGTGAGTGATAGACGAGTGAGAAGAGGTAAAATGCCAGAGTGGGGAATAGATGTAGAGGGCAGGGGGGAGGGATTTTTTTACCCGAGAGAGAAATTAATGTTTATACAATCATGTTGGAGGCTACACAGAGAGAATATAACGTGTTAGTCCACTACACTGAGAATTGACTTATCTTGGCACACGTTGAGGTTACAATATAACTCCTGAAATTCTTTTTCATTGCAGACATCCACGAAAGCTGAAGAGTGCACCGAAGGACGAATGTCAGTAAAAACATTAGATCCCCAAAGTCCCCCCAAATACTCATCCCATACACAAGCAGCTGCAAGGCAATGACCTCTCCCACCCCACTCCCACCAGCAAAAAAAAAGCATCAGTGAAGATAGCGACTTGTACAGCAAAAACTACTCGTTCACCTGATAATTCAAGACACCAAAGATTCTCTCTCTCTCTCTCCCAAATAAGAGAAAAAGACGCGTTCCCGTTTGGCAGCGAAAGATCAGACGTAACAAACAACTCGCTGATTTACGATGTTAAAAGTCCTTCGCGTCGGTTTTTCCCAAGCTCTGCGCCTGGAGATTCAGCACCATAAAGGCGCAACTCTCCAGGCACACAAGTCCCGACAGCTAACAATTTCTTTCAACCTTCTGTGTTCCCCTGTGACGTTTCAGTCAGGGGCACTGGCCTAGAATCAGCACGTCCCCAGAGCTACAAAAATCCTAGAACCCTGTAGGAACGATCGTCTTCCAGGCAATTTCCTTGGGATATCAAAATGCGGCCGGTCGTGAGGCCCAGAGAGAGGGTCCTATACCCGCAAAAACCAAAGTCAGAGCGTAACTGCAGGTCAGAATTTTCAAAAGAACTGCCCCCACCCCACCCCCCACCCCAAACGCCCTGAAAAGGGAAAGGGGAAATATCAAAGTTTGAAATAAAACTGTTTCCGAAGATGTAAGAAAATGAGTCGCCGTTTAGCGCCATCTTAACTTCGCCCTGCCTTCAGTATGTACAGTAAATATACAACAGAACAATCAATATAGCTTAAAATGCAATTGGTTCAACGTGAATTAATTAATCTGCTGGTCTGGTGGAAGAAGCTGTCCCGGAGCCTGTTGGTCCTGGCTTTCATGCTGCGGTACCGTTTTCCAGCTTTTGCAGCTGGAATAGATTGTGGTTGGGGTGATTCGAGTCCCCAAAGATCCTTCGTGCCCTTTTTTGATATCTGTCTTAAAAATATCCTGAATCATGTGAAGTTCACAACTACAGATGCGCTGGGCTGTGCGCACCACTGTCTGCAGAATCCGGCGAATAAGGGAGGTACGTACATTTCCCATACCAGACAATGATGCAGCCAGTCAGGGTGCTATCAACTGTGCCCTTGTAGAAAGTTCTTAGGGGCCCATAGCAAATTTCCCGAACCGTCTGAGGTGAAAGAGTAGCTATTGTGCTTTCTTTGAACACACTGCTAGTATGTACAGACCACGTGATGTCCTCGGAGATGTGAATGCCGCTGAACATGAAGCTTTTTACTCTCTCAACCACATATCCGTTGATTTCAATAGGAGTTCGCCCATTTCCATTCCTCCTGTCATCTCCAGCCAGCTCCTTTGTTTTTGCGACATTGAGGAAAAGGTTGTTTTTTGACACAACTGTGTCAGAGAGATGACTTCTTCTCTATAGGCCACCTCGTTAGTGTGTGTAAGGCAGACAACTTCTGAAATACGACAAAAATGTGACAAAACAAAACTTAAACTCTAAACCGTATAGTGGTATAGCAAAGGTGGGGACCATTTGCCGGTCAGTTATGCTGTACTTAATTAAGAGTTTTACTATAAAAAATTGGAGATAAGGCAAAATCAGCTTCAAGATGGGAATTCCTGAACACTGAAGCGTGACACTTAAATCCCACCTGGAACGGATATATTTGGGACTGTCTGTGCACAGATTTTGATAAGCTCCAGTCTCTGAGTAATTAGCTTCCAATATTAGTGGGCAATGCAGTCCAGATCGGTGACTGGAGTTCGGCTGGCCACTCGTGAAGCTTTGTAAGCCATATCAACGAAAAATCACCTTTAAAGTGCTAGATACAGAATCACACGCCATAGAGAGTACAATGTTATAAATTCAGAAAGTTAGCGAGCTACTTGAGCAAGTAATACGGAAGCAAATTGTTACTGTAAGGGTCTCGGCCTGAAACGTCGACTGCGCCTCTTCCTATAGATGCTGCTTGGCCTGCTGCGTTCACCAGCAACTTTGATGTGTGTTGCTTGAATTTCCAGCATCTGCAGAATTCCTGTTGTTTGAGTTACCTATATTGTTCGGATTGTAATAAATAATGTTCCTGACAAAAGTGATTTAGCAGACTTAATTAAGAAGAGAATCTTGTTAGGTTTAATGGTGACACGTTGAGTAGATGTGCTGATATCTATTATCAGGAGAAGTATAGGACAATACAGCCGATCCCTTTCTTCGTCTGGAAGACATTTTCTGAGGTCATTGTGGCCTCTGCCAGTCCGGGTTCCATCCGTAGATCAATGGACTATGGAGAAGGTTAACCAGGACCTTGAGAGAACACTCAGATGTCGCGCCTCGGGAAACCCGACCAACTGTAATGACAACCTGATCTGGCGGTCGGGGGCGGAGGTGGGGGAGGGGGGCGGGGCGGGTGGTGAGCTTTGTTCTTAACACAATTCAGCATTCGTCTTTCAGAATGACCGCTTTCCAAAGCCAATTTGGGTACCGTCCTCCCCTATTTCTGGAACAAGAAGAGAATGAGGGGTGCCATCAACGGAACAACTGGTCTAGAAATGTCGCCAGAAATGGTTTAAGGCGAGAGAGGCGTTGTTGGCCAGTTGGCAGCCACAACAAGACGAGGCCAATCGCCAGAGAAGACACGGGCCGGCAATTCATTCCATCATTGTGTCTGGCTCGAAACTGGATCTCAACTGGAGATCTCCTCATGTGGGTTAAAATCAGCAATTGCTCCCTTGTTGCATCGATCTGTTCAAAATCCTGCGACGCGTCAACCCAGTTACCAATCATCTCCAGCTCTCGTGAACCATGACGATTCACCTCATATTCCACGTATCCTGCCTCAAACTCTTTCGTACCAGTCCTTTAGCTCCGGTTCCCTCAACTGCTTCCCCTCTCAGAATTGTTGAAGGGCAACCTGCCGAAACAGTCCGATGATTTTTGGCAACCCATATTGTTTGTGGTAAAAGGCAGTGCCTCCTGAACTGTGAGGGATGCGGTGCAGAAGAACATAGAACATAGAATAGTACAACACAGTATAGGCCCTTCGGCCCACAATGTTGTGCCGACCCTCAAACCATGCCTCCCATATAAGCCCCCACCTTAATTTCCTCCATATACCAGTCTAGTAGTCTCTTAAACTTCACTAGTGTATCTGCCTCCACCACTGACTCAGGCAGTGCATTCCACCCACCAACCACTCTCTGAGTAAAAAACCTTCCTCTAATATCCTCCATGAACTTCCCACTCCAAGCCATGTCCTCTTGTATTGAGCAGTGGTGCACTAGGGAAGAGGCGCTGGCTATCTACTCTATTCATCTTATTATCTTGTACACCTCTACCATGTCTCCTCTCTTCCTCCTTCTCTCCAAAGAGTAAAACCCTAGCTCCCTTAATCTCTGATCATAATACATACTCTCTAAACCAGGCAGCATCCTGGTAAATCTCCTCTGTACCCTTTCCAATTCTTCCACATCCTTCCTATAGTGAGGTGACAAGAAGGAAGAAGCTGGATTCCTTCACGCCACATCCTGGACCCTACTTTGATGGAGGACTGTCATCACCACCACCTTGATCGTACTGGGTCGTCAGGAGACAATTGTAGGAAGGGTGGGTTTGGTCACCGTCCCGACTGAACTGTGGCAGGCATCCACGTTTTGGCACTCCAATTCCCCGGAGTATGGCTAACTGGCGCTGTCGTCTTAAGACTCAGATTACCAGTTATTTCCTGCCACATTATTATCTTCTGAAAATTCTGCACTTAAGGCCTCGTGCTGAGGAGTGATGTGTCGATCGGAGGAATTCTATTTAGAGTACTACCGGTTGTGATTTCGCCTTTGGATTTCATATGTGTCTCTTTGCTTATTACGAGTCTAAGTTAATCAAGACCATTCTCTGCGCTTCGATTCACCACCATCAATTACTCCCTCCGTACATTCTCATGTTCTCGAAATTTATTGTTTATTTACTTATTATTTCTTTCTTTTGGTATTTGCTCACTTTGTTGTCTTTTGCACAGTGGTTGTACGTCCATTTTGGTGCAGTATTTCATTAAACATGCGAATTTTATTATTCTATGGATTTAGTGAGTATGACCGCCAGACAATGAATCTCAAGGAGTGACAAATAAAATTTCTTTGAACTTTGAACTTCTGTACTTTGACAGATGAGTGGACTATCTTCCCAGAAATCATTGTATCGGATGAGTCTGACGTCGCTTGAGGAAAACTAATAAAATATTACCTCCAAAGCGCTTAAGATATGAAAATATAAATCTACAGCACGTAATGAAAATATATTTACACTGCCTAGAACAATTCTCATATTCAGACAAATAGGACTGAGTTATGGAGTGAAATTTTATTACTTATAGGTAATGCCCTGCTATAGAACACGACAAATCAGAAAACATTACAATTCTGAGATTAGCATATTTTGAACAAGCAACCGATCAAGCGGGATTAACAACAGGCACAAAAATCAAACAGGAAGATTATTCCCGATGTTCCCGATGTTGGGGAAGTCCAGAACGAGGGGTCACAGTTTGAGGATAAAGGGGAAGCCTTTTAGGACCGAGATTAGGAAAAAAAAACTTTTTCACACAGAGACTGGTGAATCTGTGGAATTCACTGCCACAGGAAACAGTTGAGGCCAGTTCATTGGCTATATTTAAGAATGAGTTAGATATGGCCCTTGTGGCTAAAGGGATCGGGGGTATGGAGGGAAGGCTGGTATAGGGTTCTGAGTTGGATGATCAGCCATGATCATACTGAATGGCGGTGCATGCTCGAAGGGCTGAATAGCCTACTCCTGTACCTATTTTCTATGTTTATATGTTTCTATAATCTAGCAAAATATCGTAAAAGGTCATGTAGTCTAATATGTATACCTGTATCCCAGTACAAAGTGTCCATCCATTCTTTTCCAGTTTGTTTTTCCTAGGTATTTAATGTCATCACATTCAACTCTCTACAGCACCGCATGTTTGCAGCTACCACTAGATCATCCACTACACCATCCACTAGATGTTCTTCTATGGCTACATTTGCCTCGCCACATCTTCTTAAAATGCCCCGTTTGTTCTTTTTCATCTAATGCTTGATTACATCCGTTAACATCTCGTTATGCATTGCCTGGTCTGAAAGTTATTTGTTCCCACTCTGTTTGGGTTCTCTTATTGTATTAATGACTCTCCGTTACTCTACACTATTCATGTTTACACAAATGCTGACATCATCATTTTATTTTAATAGATAAACTTCGTAGAAATAAATGTACATTAATGTGATTTGTTTCCTTTCGTAAATCTCATCATTAAATCGCAATTGGTGTCATTTTGCACCTTGACATTTTTGCAGTCAGGATTAGAAGACATCCTATTCTAGTTGATTTATTTATGTGTGTATGTATACGTGTATGTGATTTACATATTTAATCTTTTGCTCCTGTAGATCATCATACAATTATGCTAATACTCGCGTGTACTCAGGGTGGATTAGCAATTTTAGCTCGTTGATAATTTTTGCAGAACGAATATACGAGGGACTAAGTGGTTAAATGCCCTCTATTTTACTAATAGTTTCCAGTTTTTTAAAAAATCATGTATATAAAAAGTGCAAATGTGGAATAATGGTACTCGACGACAAAAAATAAACCTCATGAACAAAGATATGACATTTCGGTAGCATAATCTGGATGGCAGCTGGTATATCTGAAGACCTACAGATAGATCCATAACTTCAGACAGTATTACTTAAAAAAGGAGTTCAATTAACATCAGAGACATCACATTATGACTGCATTTGAGAGCTAGATAATTATTTGTATGCTCATTGTTTTACAAAGTATTTTGTGTTTTTATTAAATTGTCCTCAAGGTATCAACGGAAATACTGTGAAAGCATGTAAAGAGGAAAATGGATGGGGAAAAAACCACTTCCATTCAAAAAGGGGTAGGTGGACAGTAGATACATTACATTTAATAAAGAAAAAGATTGATTTTCACAGAATTTTAAGGTATATGGAACGAAGCTGGTTAAATATGCATTACAAATTAATTTTTAATTTTCTTTTAAATATTATTACAGAACACATTCAAAAATGTATTCCATGTCATCAGAGTTAAGGGAATGAGTTAGAGGGAGGCAGATGGACGATCCTGCTGACTCATCTACAATTTTTCATTCTGTTAGAGTGAAAACGGATCTTGTGAGGAATAGATGGTTGTTGAGTGGTCGTAGTGAGGAATGATAAAGTAAGTAATTAGATTAGCTTAAATTGGATTCAATTTCAGAGTGGAAGTTTTATAAAAGTACTCAGCGAGGTAATGTAGGGCTCTGATGAATTAATTAATTTATCAGCCTTGTGCAGTGTTACTTTCGCATGAAAAGAAAGTACGTATCAGAATTTCGCTTCCAACTCTATCGGATCTGATTGCCATTAAACCAAGATCACACACTGATAGGGCTGTATGATGACTGGTTTACAACGGCCACGTTGTGTTTAAGCAATTCGCACACAAACGTCTCGTATTCTTTCGAATCAGGATGATAATATGTCATCTCCAAATACAAATTATACAGGAGAGTTCAACATATCTTTAGGGGTCGTTTGGTTCTTCGTGGAATTTTATTAAACGTACATCATTTACGTGTTCCACAGCTCCAATAGTATTTGTCTTTCTGTATCAAACTCGATAACTCGCAAAAAGAGTTAAATATTTAATTTATTCTATTTACTATAGAATAACGACTAGGGCTATTTTAGGCTGGCCAGTCACATACCGGCCTTCCTAAATCATCTTTGCAATTTCGGCCAGTGCACCACATTCTGACTTTATGAGAGCTAGATTTAACGGGAGTTCAAATAATGACATCATCCTTTAGCATGACTTTTTTTTTTCTTTTTTGTAAATGGAAAAGGGCTTGGTCAAAGATCACTGCTTCTGATTGAGAGCCATTGATGAAACTCTGAAACTGAAAGCGTGTGAGAGCAAATGATCCTCTCTAGAACTCTCTCATGTCCGTCAATTCCTCGGTCTGGCTGACACCCAGTGGAATGCTGGAAGATGCGTCCTGGAGAGGGATTACGTAGTGTTCACTTCCCATTTTTGACTTGCTCATGATTTCCCTTAGAGGGCGGTGGGGGGGGGGGGTGATGAATTGAGAAATGTGGGATTGTTTGAAAATAATCAGTTTCCAAATTTCATATAAAAATATTGAGCTCATAGGGGATCATATTTGCCCAGTTCCTCTTAGATGAAATACCTGTTCTTTGCTTCCAGCCGTATAAAAAAAACTTTAAAACAGTTAAAAGAGGATGTGTATATCGTTCAAAATGCCTTGTAGAAACAAGGTACGCCATCGAGAAGCTGAACCACATTGCAAGGCTGGATTCGCTAAACAATGCTCGGTGGCAGGAAATGTACAGATCCTTGTTCTCTGGACTGGTGGTACTGAAAGAAGGTTACCTTATCTTATTGAGGCCAGGAGTTGCGCCCTACACTCTAACCACTGCGAGCCATATACCCTCTTCTGATAAACAACATCAAAGCTGAATTTGAGAGAATGGAGGCGCTTGACATGGTAAATTGAGTGAATGAATCTACCGTCTGGTGTGCATGCACTCTTCTGGTCCCAAGTCAGATTGCACAGTGAGGGTCTGTGTTGATCTAACAAAACTGAATAATGCAGTGAGGTGGTAGAAGTTTATTCTTCCCTCTGTTGAGAACACGTTGGGTATACTGGGTGGAGTTAAATTCTTCACTAAAGTATATACAAACTTAAGGTTCTGCAGATCGGTTTAGCCACTGAGTCACAGGAGCGCAGAAACTTTATCACGCCGTGTGGACGCTATATGCCATGGAGGTACTCCCTTTTGGCAGTTCACCAGACCCCAAACTCTTTCAATTGAGAGTGAAGAAAAAAATGAGGGTCTCGAAGGGGTAATCTGCCACGTGGACCTACCTGTAGATATGGTGATCAGAATTTACACATAGGAATAACAACAGATCATCAGTGACTCAGCCCGGCTGAAACTTTCTCCAAGTTAGTGATAGTACTTGTAGACCGTACTCGTGAAAAGTACAGGTCACAAGGAATCCCTGAGCTATTCAAAACAAACGTCACAAGGCAATAACAACAATTAACGAATCTCGATAAACCGTAATTAACCACTTTAGGTGCTTAAAAAACCTTGCAGCCCAGTGCTCTCCGGCTCCACGCAAAGGCCCGGCGAGCGCATTACAAGCACAAACATACTCTTTTATTTAGCTCTTTGTACACACACACACACACACACACACACACACACACACACACACACACGCGCGCGCGCACACACACACACACACACACACACACACACATACATTTGTAGCAACATATGAATGCTTTTGAGTTTGATTAGTTTAACGGCCTTTAGGGACAGCAATGCTGAAACACAAAAGAAAAATAAAGTGAGTAATTTTGTTTACATTCCATTTTGAGCAACCCACAAATGAATAACAGAACGCTGGTCGCTGACTTTTGATCCAACAACTTTTTTTACGCCGCACTATAATCCCTTCAAAGACTTTTCATGAGAAATTTTAATTAGTTTAATAACGTTTCAAGAGTTCTGCAGTGACCATAGGATTTTGAGAACAGAAGCAGAATTAGGAAATTTAACTCATCCATTCTGCTCCACCGTTCAATCCAGGTTGTTATTTTTCAATCCCATTCTCCCGTCTTCTACTCGCAACCTTTAAATGCCTTACCAGTCAAGAACCCTTCAATCTCTGCCTTAAATACTGTACATCCAAAAACTTGGCCCCCGTAGCCTTCTCTGCCAGCGAATTCTACAGATTCAGCACCCTCTGCAGGAAGAAATTCTTGCTAATTCCAAGGAATAATCCTTCAATGTACATCTGTAACCTTTGATCCCAGGCTCTGCTACAAAAGGAAACACCTCTCCACGTCTCCTCTCCATGGGCTTCTCAGTATATGGCATATTTCATTTAGATCACTCACGCCGTACCCATCCCTACCCACCCCTCATATGAAGAGCGTTTGATGACTCTGGGCTACATTGACTAGAATTCAGAAGAATGAGGGGTAACGTTATTGAAACCTCTCAGATAGTTAAAGGTCTTGATAGAATGTATATGGACAGGATGTCTCCAATGTTGGGAGAGTCTGCAATGAGAGGGCACAGCCTCAGAATAGAGGGGCTTCCATTTAGAATGGGGATGAGCAGAATTTTCTACAGCCAGAGAGTGGTGGATCTGGGTAAATATTGACCACAGACGAGATCTTTATGTATATTTATGGTACAGGTTGATAGACTTTTAATTTTTGAAGGGATGCGGGGAGGATGCAGAAGATTGGAGCTCAAAGGAAAATTGAATGGTCCTTAATGAAATGTAGCTCAGTTCAATGGGCCAAATGGCCTAATTCAACACCTATGTCTCATGGTTTTATGATCTTATGAACTCCATCCACTACAGACACAGTGATATCCAACGCCCCTCGCTGTTAATCCTTTTAACTTTGGGAATATTTTCGTCAAGCTCCTTTCCAGGCCCAGGACATATTTCTGTCCATACCGAACAAAATAGCTCACAATATTGCAAATGTGGACTGACCAACACCTTATAAGGCGTCAGCAGTGAATTTGTTTTCAACAGGTTACTTAGGTAATTTAAAATTTTAGGTAAGGCATCATAATCACAAAATGAAGGGGCGAAACTTGGATAGCAAATAGAAAGAATTGGAAAGATATTATCATCGATGTGAAGAAATGTTTTAAAGCTATTGCCGCCAAGAATTAACAGTATTTCTCAAGCAGAAGGATATGGTGCACACCATTTATAAATTGTCTGATGATCAGTCACATTTGTTCAATTTGAGAGGCAGACTGGCTTACACAGCATGCAATTCATGTTCAATCCCTGTAAAATAACCTCTTGAAATTCCATAAACTCCGAACATCCGGTGAACACCCCGCACCATGTTTTAAGTCACAGATCACGTGCAAATATAGCTGAAAGGAATTTCCATTAAAAAAGCGAGTTACTTTCAGACAAATTTGCGTGATTCCGAAATTATGGGCTCCACGGTAGCATAACGGTTAGCGCGACACTATCACACTTGGGGGCGTTCCGGATTTCGGGTTTCAATTCAAGCCTCCCCGTATACTTTCTCCCCATGAGCCGCGCGAGCTTCCTTCCGGTGCTCCGGTTTACTCGGACAGTCTGAAGACGTACCGGTTAGTAGTTTAATCCGTCGTTGTAAATTCTCCTGTGATTAGACTGGATTTAAGTAAGTGGGTTGCTGGCTCGCTGCTCATTGCACTGGAAGGCTCTGTTCTGTGCTGAATCTTTCAGCAAATGAGTGATACACAGAACAACGTTAAACAATGCTGCCTGTCTCAGTATATCCCGCTTCTACCTTTAAAATGGTGCAAAAGATATTCGCTGAGAAAATAGGCTTTACACCAACAAATTGACTAATATTTATAAATCAATCCTACGTATCAGGGGAGGGGACACACTTAAAATATTGAAAGCAGAAATGCTGTGTAATCCACACTTCGTAACAAGCAAGACAAGGGAAATATGAGCAGGTAAATTAACAATCTGTCTGATGTTATTCCATTTCACATTGATTTTGATTTCATATCATCTAACTCGATGAGTCTTCTGTAAACTGTTGCTGTCGTGTGAACATATATTTCCAGGATTATGTCCCTTAAATTAAACTTCTGGTGATTTTCGACTCTGTCTAACTGTTGATGCAAAAATACTGGTCAACGTGAATATGGACTACTCTGTCAATGTTAATAATTATACACAATTCAAAAATACTGGTCAAGGATAATATGACCTACCCCGTCAATGTTAACAACCCTTAGTTTTAAATATTCTTTGTAAGATATTAATTCAGTTTTTGTTGAGTTTTATTCTTACCGCTGTGAATTTTAGCCTAATATTGTGGGTACTAGAATTGCTGTTCCTCAGATCAATTCAGGAGGAACGCTTCAAGAGTGGGAGTTTGCTTAAAAGACGCATCCAGAACGTGAAAATATCCAGGCAAACTATCATCGTTCAAATGGACACTTTGAAAGGGAGTACTTAACTTATGGAAGATAGGTGTGCAAAATTATCTGATACCAGGCTTGGAAAAGCAGTGCCAACAACGGTAATCTCATGTAAGCTTTCCTGCGATGTTTAAGCAACGATTTAAATGAATTTTCCATCCTGATTGGATGCAAACGGGGAAGAAAATTGAGCAGTCAGTAGAAAGGCTGCGGCGCACTGCAATGGCAAAGTCAATTGTTCGAAGGAAACATCCCTGATCACTCGGCTCGGGATTTCTGGCATGCGTTGGCAACGCACGTATATTAACGCTACCTAGAACAGAAGGGGTAGAGGAATAACATTCATAATTAAACTTTGTACAACAGTCAGATAAAACTTCTAAATATGTGTTTTTTTTCATCAACGAAAACAGGATTCAACACTCCAGGCGAGCACATGCAATTCTGATAAGAAGAACACACCACTAAAACGAAATTGAAACACAAAACAGAAAAATGAAGTAATTATCACTCTAGAAGGAAAAAAAAACACTTAACCAATGGAAGAATATGACCGTCCTTGGAGACATTCCGAGGATCTGAACAGGTTAGATGTCATCAAGGAAGTGTCGAATGCCTGGTACAGATTTGGAGACCTCTTCTCAGAAGAAAGTGGTTTTTCGTGGCAATACATGACCAGCTGGTCAACACAAAAACAAAAAATCAAAAATACAGAATAAAAACCACCGACAAAAGTAAGACGATTAATGCAGTAAGGCCAACAGAAACCAGAAACAATCCAACTCATTACAGGACCTTGCAGCAGTTGAAGTCAATCCGATTACTTAGACAGGCACAATTAAGTGGCAAACATCTTTACCAAAATCTTGTTTTAAATTTCAATCTCAGTGGTGGAACCATGCCTTGTGATAAAATGCGTGTCTGGTTGAAGAGCAAACAGAACCTACTTAATAGATATAGCCAGTTCAAACACACGCAATATAAGGAATCAATGAGTGAAAATTGACAATAGACAACAGACAATAGGTGCAGGAGTAGGCCATTCGGCCCTTCGAGCCAGCACCGCCATTCACTGTGATCATGGCTGATCATCCACAATCAGTATCCAGTTCCTGCCTCATCCCCATAACCTTTGTTTCCACTATCTTTCAGAGCTCTATCCATCTTTTTTTGAACACATCCAGAAACTTGGCCTCCACAGCCTTCTGGGGCAGAGCATTCCACATATCCACCACTCTCTGGGTGAAAATGTTTTTCCTCAACTCCGTTCTAAATGGCCTACCCCTAATTCTTAAACAGTGGCCTCTGGTTCTGGACTCACCCATCAGCGGGAACATGCTTCCTGCCTGCAGTTTGTCCAATCCCTTAATAATCTTATATGTTTCAATAAGATCCCCTCTCAGTCTTCTAAATTCCAGAGTATACAAGCCCAGTCGCTCCAATCTTTCCACATATGACAGTCCCGCCATCCCGGGAAGTAACCTTGCGAACCTACTCTTCACTCCCTCAATAGCAAGAATGTCCTTCCTTAAATTTGGAGACCGAAACTGCACACAGTACTCCAGGTGGGGCCTCACCAGGGCCCTGTAAAGCTGCAGAAGGACCTCTTTGCTCTTATACTCAATTCCCCTTGTTATGAAGGCCAGCATGCCATTAGCTTTCTTCACTGCCTGCTGTACTTGCATGCTTGCTTTCAGTGAGTGATGTACAGGAACACCTAGATCTCGTTGTGCTTCCCCTTTTCCTAACTTGACTCCATTTAGATAGTAATCTGCCTTCCCGTTCTTACCACCAAAGTGGATAACCTCACATTTATCAACATTAAACTGCATCTGCCATGCATATCCAAATCACCTTAAATTAAAAGAGAAAATTGGAAGACTATGGAACATAAATAGTGTATACCTTGTCCAAATAGTGATATCTACAACTGATATCATCCCAAAATCATAACACAACAGCATTAAACAATTAGGTCTACAGAGCAGTATTTATAGAAATCTCCAGAAAGCCACAATACTAAACACAAGTCTGAATTTTGCTAGCAGTTGAGAAATTACTCTGTTTGGCTTTACTCACTCGAAATAATAATTAAAAAAATACTTTGCCTGAGTTTGGCGATTATAAATTTGAAACACTGGGGCACCTGAACGAAGGTAGGTACTGAGCCCTGGACGATAGAATACGAGGACATGCAAGATGAGTGTTAGGAGTATATTCAGAAATGAATGCTTTCATATGAAGATGTTACTGTTCCAGAAATCTAGATCTGAGGACCTGTCTTCATAAAGTGTCTTCATAATTCAGAAAATTTCGGGTGACTGTCACTAAGAATATGCGATTATTGTTCGGCATTGCTGGCTATTGTGTTGGGAAAGCAATCCAATTGAACAGTTTCAAACAGAGTGTTGCAGTCCGAGCAGGTTCAGAAGAAATGTCTGCCTTTGTGCTTCTTTGTGCACTCCTGGGCGAGAGGACATTACTGTGGGAGTATATATGCGTGTCAATGTGAATGACTAATCCTAAGAATTCTGCGTGACTGGTTATGATCTGTGTATGCGACCCGCTTATCTGAAATCCACACGCTCATCGATCCACTTGCCATTTAGTGAAACAAAACACGGATTTTGCAATTGTAATTGTCATCCATCCTTTCAACTTTCTCCGTGCTTTTGTTCCTCCAGATTTTATCCCACTCTTTCAGGCCCAGAGCTAAAAGTATACCTCGGCTGATTCACAGTGTCCCCAACCCCCAATGATCGTCTCTTTTCCACGGCGAAAAATGCCAAACCTTACCTCTGGTATTTAGTGTTTTTCTTCTCTTTTGTACTCCTTTTGGTAACCTAACTTTTTTGTGTATTTAACATTGTTAACATTTAACATTTGCTTTCTCATATTATCTGAAGTCCTCAAATCAGAACGTGTTTAAAATTATTCTTTTTGCTACGCTCCATCAAGATATGGTAACGATTTTAAAACTATATCTAAATAAACCTTCATGCTACATGTATTGAACCTACTGTGCAATATTGTGTGTGTGTGTGTGTGTGTGTGTGTGTGTGTGTGTGTGTGTGTGTGTGTGTGTGTTTGTGTGTGTGTGTGTGTGTGTGGGTGTGTGTGTTTGTGTGTGTGTGTGTGTGTGTGTGTGTGTGTGTGTGTGTGTGCTTTCCTTTGTTCTGACTTGATGGAAATGTAAATCACTTGTCGAAAGAGGTACTCCTTTGGGTAACCTCACTTTTTTGTGTATTTAACATTGTTAACATTCAACATGTGTTTTGTCATATTATCTGAAGTGCTCAAAATCAGAACGTATTTTAAATAATTTTGCTATGTTCCATCAATATATGGTAACGATTTTAAAATTATATCTAAATAAACGTTCGTGCCGCATGTATAGAACCTATTGTGCAACATTGTGTTTATGTGTAGTTGTGTTTTCCTTTGCTCTGACTAGATTGAAATGTAAATGATAGTATTTATCAAAAGAAGCACATACTTTGCATGTGAAACGCGATTTCTAATCCTTAAATGCGGACTATCTACCTTTGCAATGACAAATGCACCCAGTACAGATATATTTGCTAACAGAGTCAACATACATAGCAAAGTAACTGCACTCACGGTTGGCTGGTGACATCATGGAAACTCCATGCGGTCAGAAGTTTCACCGCCTCAGGCGAGTAAGTTGCAGATGCCCACGTTATCGCGTTTAACGCTTAAGTGAAAAGTAAGAAAGTTAATTTAATTTAATTAATTGTAAAGTTATTTCAGAAAAGTATGTGTTTCTTAACTCACGATATGTTTTTCAAAAACAACAAATGTTTATCAGCCATTTTTTTTTACATCGGTTCAATACCTGTTTAAAAAGATCCAGTATTTTTCTCAGAACACAGAATAATTGCATTTTGTGATCTTAAGCTGGATAAAATGTATAAGCAAAAATATTGCGCTAATGCTGAAAGCCCTGAGCACAGCAATTGCTGAAGGAACTCAGCACTTTCGGCAACATCTATGGAAATGAATCAACAGTCAACGTTTCAGACGGAGACCTTTCTTCAGAACTCGAATAGACAATATAAAGTCAATGCCAGGAGAAAAACTCTTTTAATCCGTCAAACAAATGTATCGTGAAAAAGTCCAGTTGGAAAAATTGTCGATTGTTTCCAGATAAAGCAGTTGCCTCTCGGAATTTAGGTGAAATCACTTAAGGTTATGATAGGATATTGAGAAGGACAAATTGCCTTGTACGAATCTATGCACAAATCCTAAAAAATGCTAGACAAGTATTGTTTATATATGCATAGTATTTTCTGTCCGTTTAAACCCTCAGAACGCGGAGTGGTGAACTAAGAGTGTTTTTACCGTGTTGTCATGTGTTTACTAACAGGAGTAGAAATCTGGAGCGTGGATAAAAGTTTTGTAATGCTTAACTTTAAATACGGAAGATATCTTCGCAATCTCAGTTAAAACAAAGGGGATATTGACATTGTGGACACTGACATTTTATCATGGTGCATTTATTTAATACAGCATTGTCAAAGCGTATCAGAATTATTCCACAGAAGAATGGATTAACAAAATAAGGATTGAAGATTTTTTTTCGGTTGCAGGTTGAAATGGTTCGAGCGTGAAGACTCGAGAGATGGGATTCAGAATAAAAAGGTATTCATATTATACTAATGGGCTAATTGGCGACCATTTGGAGTTTTTTCTAGGACCACGAAGTTTCATTATATTTATAAATGATAAATGCAAAGAAGCAAGGTAGTAAATGAGCTGGTTAGTATCTGGTGAGTGTGGACGGAAGCAAATGCCTGAGGTTTTTCAAATTTAGGCCTTACACCAACTCAGGAAGCAACTGTGGAAAATGCCTGGTTAAGATTTTTTCGGGTTATCGCGTGGTGAAAGCCTCCCAGCCAACTTCTTCTCCCCAACGAAGGTGCCGAACTAATCGGTTATTTCCAAAACCTTCTGCATTTACTTTTCTTCTGTGTTTTTCAACTTGTGTCGATTATGTGGTGAGTCCAACCCACCAGAACTCATTAGTAAGCTTGGTAAGATATCAGAACAACATTATCTGTAGCAACTTTCCGTATTCGAGATCATAGAATATTTGGAAAGTTCTATGGAACGAGGCCATATACATTATAAGAGTTTACCATTATAGATGGTATTAAGGGCGTTGGGTTGTATAAATGACACGCACATTAAAACGAAGAAGTAACTTGAGACAATTTCTGATCTTAATCAGATTGACAAAACATTTCTTCTTAAAGTATTTAAATCATTTATAAAGTTTCAAGAATGGAAATAAAATTAATTAAATAATAGAAAATAAAATCGTTAACAATTATTTCGAACCCAACAGTTACAAAAGTGGCAAGGAGAAGACGTGGGATGAAGTTTAGAAGGTTTAATTTCGATGTTCCTCACTATCTAATTTCCTGGCTAGACAATGAAGTGTAGATGAAGAGGCTCGGCCCCAGCCGTCGACTCTCTTTTTCCCTCCCATGATGCTGCCCAGCACGCTAAGTTCCGCCAACCCTTATTGTGTTGCTCCATGTTCCAGCGTCGGAACTCTCTTGTCTCCATTTTATTGCCAAATGAGTTGTTCTTGGAAAGTACTGTCCTGCCGTTTACGTAATGTTTTGTGTTCAGCCAACACCCATTAGTTGCAGTTGTCAAATTATCTTGATATTCGCAGGAATTGAAACGATGTGCTTATTATTTTACAACTGTAGATTTTTAACAAACTTTTTCAAAGGTCAGAAAATTCGTCATATTTTATTACCATATTATCTTGTATGCAAGCATTTAAAGCAGGGTTCATAATCAAAATACTTTGGTTCACAAATAAAAACAATCGCTTTTCCAGTATAGAAACTGACGAAGGTGGTTGCTTATTTTCTATCTTCCTTCAAATTTTGACCATTTCCATAGGGCTAGCATTCCAAATTCTTCGTCTTTCAGCAAATATCAAAATAGGTAACTGAATAGTTTTCTGATCATTGCTGATGAAAAATGATTTTCAGTTTTCTGATACGGAGACTGAAAGATAATGCATGCTATATCAAATGCCCGCAATTTTGTTATTCAGGAGCATTGCTTCTTTGGAGATATGAGGGAGAAATAAATTGCCAAAAGGAAATTGCACCTTGGAGACGCACAGTATTCCGGAGGTTCACTGGAGTTCACAAGTGAACAGTAGAGAATCAAGTAGGACAGAGATTATCTGGAAATAGCTGAAAAACAGAGAGAGAAATAAGGAAGGAAGTGATTAGCAGAATGCAAAAATGAAGGTGGAGGCAAAAGAGAAAATCTAGATTCAAGAAACCATTGCACTATTTACTTTGCCTTCAAATATCAACCCGATGTTATTTAGTGATTAAATAATATGAGTGAGTCGCAAAACTGAATTGTATTTGGTTTACTTGAAACAATACTGTGAAGCATACAAGTTGAGCAATGGAATTCTACAGAAACGTTCAAGTATAAGTTTAAGTTGGTTATACGGTATTTGCCATGCATTGGTTGATTTGAAGCCGCATGTGCCTTTGTGTTGGATCTTACAAAATAAATCACAGAATTAACTTCAATTTAAATGATAAGTATTTCTATTTCAAAGCTTCTCCCTTGATCGGATTAACTGGGACCTAACCCAATATGAACAGCAAACATAGAAACGTGTTGTGACTGCGTACGGTCTGTATAAATAAAATACATGGCTTTCATAATATTGTGAATCTGAATGGAAATTAAGAAAATAACTTTTTTAATGATCGCTATGTAATGATCCACCGACTAAATGCTTGGCAGGTGTTATTGCTTCATTATGACGAACAGAAGTGAAGTAAATCAATTCCGAATTGATTCTCTCTGTCATCTAGGTAGCCGATATGGCTATTCACACAATACCCACTCAGGTATGAAGATATCCCTTCAGTGATACTATGCTGGAGGTCGAATCATGGAAGTGTGTTGTATGGTTATGCTTGAGGTAGATTTTTGCACCAGTACCTATGAAGTAGCTGAAAGCACAATGTAACTCAGACTGGAAAAAACGCACTTTAGATGAGAGGGGATATAATTTACAAAAGATGAAGGTGAACGTAATACACAAAACACAATATTAGAATAACATGTACTGCTACACTAGTTCAGAAAATATCTTCAGGCGATCTTACTTTGGGCAAGAAAATCGATTTGTATCATGATACAATGTTCATCGGTAGGCTCATTGATTCCACCTCCCATCCCCCGGCCTTCCTTCAACTATAAGCATAATTCTTTGATAGGAGGTGAGAATCAGACAATTTCTTGAGATTAAACCGTTTCTTTGTTTTTTTTTAATTGATGAATTAGGAGCAGAAGTACTGCAGTAAGCTAAGCAAATAATATGTTAATTCTGTAGAATCTTAGAACTTTGCTGAACAGAAGGAAGCCATTCTGGCTGCATTAAATATTTATTTGCAAAATATTTGCAATAAACATTTTGAATTTCCTCTGGAATCTGCCTTCAACATTTGGCGGAAATACAAATGGCTCCTCAGTTTGAAGTGACTGTGCAAAAATGTGGAGCGTGCATATTAATGTGGGAATTTTTGCAGATATTCGTATATTTCTAGGCATATTTGATTTTAAAAATACTTCACATTGTGAAAACAAACATTTTAAATGTGAATCCTATGATATTTTACGAAATTTCACTAATTACAAAACTTGCGAATCTGCATGTTTAAAAAAAACAGGTTTCAGCCGTTCACCCATTTTACCCTTCTGCCACACTCAAAATTATCTTTGCTTTACTTTCAGGGTCTGTGTTTGACGATGGTTGATGATTTCACTGCAACTCAGCTTTAAACTTAAAATTAAAGAAAATGGGAAAATCTAAACCTGCTCAAGCGTCACAAAAAATATAGCCAGATATTTTCTCGAACGTTGCAAGAGTACCTCGCCTTCAGGTTATTCACATAATGACCGAAATTAGTGCAGAGCAGGAAGACAGTGAGACTCAACTAAAAAGGTCCACCTTTCAACCTTCTAGGTATGGCGTGCCAGCTTTTTGATCGAACTTTATTTCCCACTGTTTTTTTTTACAATTAATCACCCAGGCTGAATCTACAACGCACATAAACAGCAGGTCAATTTGACCGTAGGCGATCCATAAAATTATCATTTGCAACATTAGTATCTCAAAGCGTCGGCAGCTTTGATCTTATCATTCAACTGCACCCTCAAACAGATTGCATTAACGTTCACATGATAGGCTGAATGTTAAAATGAGCACGACCATTGTTCTGTACACGACAGATGAACCGTAGCACGTGATTTCAGCCCGAATGGAAAATCAGAAAAAGAAAGCTTATTTTAAACGACAAACATTGCGGTTACAGCCTGCCGCTGGCAATCAATGAGATACAGATACACGTGACCACTTTCTTACAGACTCAAGCGCCTCTGCAGCCGCAGGATGATGAACTAATGGTCAATATGATTTACTTTCACAGATCACAAGTTATAAGATTAACAAGCTGGCCACGGCAACTCTGCACCTTCTCAGTATCAAAGATACATCTGCATTCATTCAGAAACAGGAATGTGCAACGTACGCAGATGTACATACTTTAAAGAAGACGAGAAGCTGACAGTCGAAGCAAACTTCCGCAACGAAAGCTATGACTAAATATAGGTCCAATATATTTTTAGTTTGATTTAAACGTAGTTGGGTTTAGGAGAGACAATGGTGAACTTTGAAGTGTCCTTTACACCTTCCTTGAGCCGACCGTTAGGCGGAAGTGCCTCCAACCAAAGAATAATTGACTGTTTTTAGTGTTGAAAATGCGAACAAAAATGCCAGCCTACTCAGAGAGAACAGCAACACTTTGTTTCGCCCATTTACATTGTTACAAATGTGAACGTTATCGCCGTTGTCGTGGTGTCTAAATTACGCGACGTTCTCTTCACTTAACTTATCTCGTAATGATGACAACATTATTTGTTGTCATGTCAGCAATTAATTCAGATTTTGAAGTAATTTCTTTGCAGTTAATTAAGGAGCTATACTTTTCAAATATATCTGAACCATTTTATTTCAATAGGTTTTATATGGTACATTTAATGTCAGAGAAATGTATACAATATACATCCTGAAATTCTATTTCTTCACAAACATTCACGAAAATAGAGGAATGCCCCGAAGAATGACTGACAGTTAAATGTTATAAACCCAAAGCCCCCCCCAGCTCATTCCTCCCACGCAAAGACCACCCCCACACACCAGCAAAAAGCAGCTGCATCCACAACCGAGCACTCAAGCTTGCAGCAAAGCATCAAGAAAGGCAGACTCGACTCGCAAAAAGTACTCATTCACCCGGTTTTCCACAGCCACAGCTCTTTCTCTCCCCCTAATAAGGGAAAAAAGTGATGTCTCCGTTTCACAGTGAGAGGGGAGACATAACAAAACAACTCGCTGATTCATTGTGTCAAAATTCCGTTACTTCACTTTTTTCCGAGCTCTGTGCCCAAAGAACCCGGGTCTCTGGGCACACAGTCAGCAGTCAACTCGCTGCTTTCCATCTTCCGTGTACTCCCATCAGGCGGCGGCACCAGCCTCGAATTAACTCGTCTCCAAATTAACCCTTTTCCATGCCGCGTCCTTGCAATATCTAAAAGCGGACGCTCCTTAGGCCCTGAGACAAAGTTCCATTTCCGCAGAGAACCGAAGTCCACGTGTAACTCCAGTTCAGGGTCCCCTGAAAAGAAGGAAAAAAAGGATAGAAGTAGCGCTCTTTCCGAAGATTCAGGCAAAGCAGTCGCCGTTAGTGCAGTTTTGCTACTAACTGCTCTACGGTAGCACAAACGGAAGAACAAAATCGAGACAAGCAAAATGTGAGAAACATGCACTGATCGGCACATGCTGTAATGGAGCGGGAAAATTCAAGTGGCATCCCTGGTTCCATTATTACAAATAAATTGCCCACCTGTTCTTAAAATAAAATCAAGGACCACGATTCCCAATCTAGGAATGGAAAGCGAAGGTAAGTTGTTCATAACCATCATGTTAAAGATAAATAGCCTTTATTTACCTGCTGACCAATAGTAAGTCAATAGCACGGTTGGAAATGCGTTCCCCGGTGAAGTCTGCCTAACATTGTGATTAACTGCCATCAGTACAGAAAATAAATTCATATCCACAGACACAATAGTCGCATTAAATTTATTAACCACATGAATTATATAATAAAGTAGCCACTGAGTGTATTGTTGTATGTTCGTGCTGGTTCAGAGATACTCTTTTGCACACCATTGTTCTAACATGTGTTTACTGTCTCCCTCCTGTCATCTTGAACCAGTCGAGCCACTCTCCTCTGATCTCTCTCATTATCAATAAGTTTTCGCCTACGGACTGTCACTCACTTGATGTTTTCTCGGGTTTATTTTTGGCACCATTTTTTTTTTAATCTTTAGAGACTGTTTCCAGCCTATCAACAATTTCTGAGATATCAATTAACCACCTCTGGCACCACAATAATTCCAAGTCAAAATGACTAAGATCGTATTTCTTTTCCCATTCTAATGTTTGGTCAGAACAACAACTGTACTTTTTTGGCCATGCCTGTATGTTTTTATGCATTGCTTTGCTGCTACATATATGCCTGACTAGATATTTGCATTAACCTTATAAAATAGCCAATCAGTAAATGTCTAATCATTCGAACAGTGCCGGCAACAGAATAACATGCAGTTTTGGCTTTGAGGCAAAATTAGGGGCTGCTCAATATGACTGCTGCAGTGAGATGTTGGAGGTGGCTCAGAAGTGAAGGGATTTTACCTTCCACGAAGATGAAGATTTGGAGGAACATATCTGGAACTTTAACTGTACAGGTTACCAGGAAAACAACATACGTACATTCCAGCTGGAGCAAAAGTAGGGCACTTGGCAAATCGGACATATTTTGCCATTCAATAAAACTGTGATTGATCTGACGGTAACATCAAATCTCCAACCCGCCCACTCACCGTAACTTTCGACTCTTGCTTCTTGAGCAGATTTTATTGCCTACCTTAAAATACCACAAAAATATGGCTTTGAATGTTTTGTTTCAGGATGATGGATCCTAAGACTCGAAACACTGAGAGTAATTTATTTTTCCTCACATGGGCATATAAGCCTTTTATAGCTACACACTGTAGAGCCCTCAAGATCAAATCGATATCAACCGTTCTCACTATGCCTTTTCTAAACTTCAGCTGGGCCAACATGCCTTAACTGACTACTCGCCCATCTACAGATCATTCTTATATACCATCACGCAGAACAGATTCCAATGTATTTGAACCATTCCTCAAAATAAAGTTCAGCAGACAAAGTAAAGTTAATATCAAAGTACGTTTCTGTCACCATTTATTACGCCGAGACTCATTTTCTTGCGGGCATTCACGACACAACAAAGAAATACAATCAAATCAATGAAAAATTGCATAAAAAGACTGACGAACAACCAATGTGCAAAAGAAGACAACTTATGCAAATACAAAATATTGTAACAATCATAAATAATTAGCTAAGGAAATATTCTAAGAACATGAGTTGGAAGGTAATTGAAAGCAAGTCCACCGTTTGTTGAATCAGTTAAGTTGAGAAGAGTGAAATTATCCACGTTGTTTGAGCAGCCTGATGGTCGAAGATAATCATTGTTCCTAAACCTTGTGGTCTGGGACCTAAGGCTACTGTATTTCCTTCCTGATAAGAGAGCAATACTGTGAACTACGACAGAAACACTGTGCTCGGTCCACCAGAGTTAAAACCCCGGGTCTATTCACCTACAGTCTTACCTCCCTCCTTTATATTTATTTTCCAGAGATTTATATTACAGCTCGGCATTTAGCACCATCATCCCGCAAAACCAAACAGTAAACTGCAAAAACTGGCCCATAAGACGTCTTTGTGCAATTGCATCTTGGATTTCCTCACTTGTAAATGCTAGCATTAGGGTTAGTTCGGATGACAAAAACATCTCCTCTACAGTGTCCATCAGCACTGCAGCACCGCAGAGATGCGAAACAGCCCTCTGCTCCCACTCGCTTTACGCCTATATATGTGTAGCTAAGTACGCCCCAACACCATATACAGGTTTGCTGACGACACCACTGTTGGAGGCTTTATCAAAAGTGATGATGAATCAGCATACAGGAGGGATATTGAAAACTTGGCTGAGTGATGTAATAACAACAGTCTCTCACTCAATGTCAATACGACCAAGAAATTGATTTTAAACTTCAGGAAAGGGAAACTGGAGGTCCAGAGACAGTAATCAATGGAGGATCAAAGCTGGATAGGGTCAGTTACTTTAAGGTCCTCGGTTTCACTATCTCAAAGGATCTGCCCTGGACTCATTACATAAATATTATAGTGAAGAAAGCACGCCAGCGACTCTACTTCCTAAAGAGGTTCGGTATGTCATCGAAAACCTTGGCAAACATCTGTAGCTGTTTGGTGGAATGTCTGCTGACTGGCTGTATTCCAGCCTGGTAAGGAAAAGCCTGCAGCGGATTTCAGCAGAAAATACTGCAAAAGTAGTGGATTGGGTCCGGTATATCAAAGTAAAACAATCCTGACCATTGAGTACATCTACATGAAACTTTGCCACAGAAAAGCAGCATCCATCATCAAAGATCCTCACCACCCTGGCCATGCTGTCTGCTCACTGCTGCCATCATGATGAAAGTACAGGTGTCTCAGGACTCATACAACCAGGTTCAAGAACAGTTAGTATCCCTCAACCATCAGGTTCTTCAACAAAGGGGATATCTACACGTATTTAAGGGCTCTGCTAGATTGTTATTTCATATTCGTTACTTATTGCTACTTATTTAGATCTGCATTTGCACAGTTTGTTTACAGTCTGCTTTCCAGATATCGCATCTGGACCTTTAGTAACTTTATTGACACAGGTTCGTAGTAGCCTTCTGCGAATCAAGCATCCGGATATACACGTGTCATGGCCCTGGAATCTTCAGTATTCATATTCATATAACATGCACGACGTGGTGGTTAGCACAGCAGCAATTAGCAAAAATATATTAAAAACCAACAAATTCAAGATGATAATTATCGAACATTTCACGAGAAAAAGAAACAGAAATAATCGAACAAATTACAGGATCTTGAAGCAGTTTAACTCAATCTGATTACTTGCACATGCACAATAAAATAGCAAACACTATTCATAAAATCTTCCTTTAAAATACAACATGATGAAATAAATCATATCTCACTGTAAGTACAAGCTTGGTCCAGTTTTAGAGTCAGAATCACACGAATGATATTATGACTGATCCGTTATTACAGATAATATATCCTTCGAAGATTTATCTGACTGTTGTGTAAATTGAGATTCAGATGTTGGAGATGTGTGCTTGAGGAAAGAGCAAGGAGACTTCAGAAGAAACAGAGGCTCTGTTGACTCGATCTTCACACTGTGTAATATCATAGAAAAATTTGTAGAGTTGCAGAGACAAAAGCATTAGAGATAGGACAATCTGTAATAACTGTGCGGATAGATTACAGGATGTGTAAGCAAGGACAACTTCCTCAATAGATATAGCCATTCCAAGCATGCACAACATACAGAAGCCAATAAGTGAAAAAGACCAGAAATATGTTACATTAAAAAAGGAAGTTGAAAGACTATGGAATATAAACCTGATATACTGTCTGAATAGCAATATCTACAACTGGTATCATCCCATGGTCATTATACAGTATCATCAAAAATAGAATTATACAGGAACATTTAGATTAGATTATGAGGACACTCAGTCCTCGTTCATTGTCATTTAGAAATGCATGCATTAAAAATGATACAATGTTCCTTCAGTTTGATATCACAGAAATACAGTACAGACCAAGACTAAAAGTGACAAAAAACACATAATTATAACATATTGTTACAACAGTACAAAACAATACCGTAATATGATAAGAGCAGACCATGGGCACAGTAAAAAAAAGTCTCAAAGTCCCGATAGCCCCAACATCTCACGCCGACGGTAGAAGGGAGAAAATCTCCTTGCCATGATTACATAGGTTATGGGAACAGCTTAGTTATGGAACATGTAAAATTCGGCGCAGTTTATCTCTCTGGTTCAGAAGCTTGATTGCTGAGGGGTGTTAACTTTTCCTGAACCTGCGGGTATGAGTCCAGAGTCTCCTGTACTTTTTTTTTTCTGAGGGTAGTATCGAGAAGAAAGCATGACCCGGCCGGTGGGGGTCCTTGATGATGGATGCTGCTGTTAGCGATATCTCTGCATGTAGATGGTCTCACTGCTGAGGAGGACTTTATCTGTGTTGGGCTGGACCATATCCACTACACTTTAAAGGTATTCCATTCTAGGTCTCAGGCGTTTCAAGCTAAGCTGCACTGCACATCTACAACAGTTAGTTAAAGTAATAGATGTCATACTATTTCTTCACACATTCATGTAGAAGTAGATGCTCTTTCATGATCTCATCGTAGTCAGGACAGGTCCTCCGAAATGATAACATTGAGTGACTAGAATTAGCTAACTCTCTCTAGCTCTGATCCCCCGACGAGCACTGGCTCAAGGAAATCCGATTTCTTCCTCCTGAAGTGAATATTCTACTCCTTCCTCTTGCTGTCATTGAATAACTGTGGCACCACGCAGTCAGATTTTCAATCCACATATTATTTACTAATTGGTCTCCAGCTCTAGTTCGGCCCACGACAGTGGTGCCCTCAGAAAACTTAAATATGCTTTGGATCTGTGCTTAGCCACACAGTTATAGGTGTAAATCGATCAGAGCAGGATAGTGATTAGACAGCTTTGTGGTGCACTTCCGCTGATGGTGCTTGTAGAGGAGATGTTGTTGACAGTCTGTAATCACAGCGGTCTACAAGTGAGGAAATCGCTGAATCTATTGCTCACGGGGGCATTGAAGCTAAAACATAGAAACACAGAAACAATGCTGTGCCGAACATGTACTTATGTGGATTACCTATAGCCCTCTAATCTTCTAAGCTCCATGTATCTATCCAGGAGCGTCCTATTGTATGCCCCTCCAACACTGCCCATTCCATGCACTCACCACTCTCTGCGTTAAAAACATACACCTGACATCTCGTCTGTAACTACTTCCAAGCATCTTAAAATTGTGTTCTCTTGTGCTAGCCATTTCAGCCCTGGGAGAGAAAAAAAAACCTTTGATTATCTACACGATCAATGCATCTCATCATCTTATTCACCTCTATCAGGTGACCTCTCAGCCTCCGTCGCTCCAAGGAAAAAAGGCCAAATCCACTCAACCTGTTCTTGTAAGGCATGTTCCCAATCCTGGCAACTTTCTTGTAAATTTCCCCTACCGTTTCGATAGTTCCCATATCCTTCCTGTAGTGAGGCGACTAGAGCTGAGCACAATACTCCAACTGAGGTCTGACAAGGGTACTATAAATTTGTAACATTACCTCTCGGCTCTTAAACTCAATGACACGGTTGATAAAAACCAATGCACCGTATACGTTCTTAACCGCAGAATCAATCTGCGAAGCAGCTTTGAGTATTCTATGGACACGGACCCCTTGATTGCGTTGAGAATCCACACTGCTAGGAGTCCTACCGTTAATACTATATGTATGACCTAGCAAAATGAACCACCTCACACTTATCTAGGCTGAACTCCATCTGCCACTTCTAAGCCGAGTTTTGCATCCTATCGATGTTCCGCTGTAACCTCTGACAGCCCTCTACACTATCCACAACACCCCCAACCTTTGTGTCATGAAGTCTTCATGAATTCCTCAGTTAGGCTAAACGAGATTAGAGAGAATAAAGCTCTCTCATATTAAATCATGGATGGCAGCTATGATTTGCTGGATCTATTCCAGTGTTCGACAGCGCTGTACCTCAGCCGTGGACACCATTATTCCTACGATTCGTTAGATCATGAGCTGAATCCTAATTCACGCTCTGTCAGAACGAGATTTCAAATAAGATTGTCTTCATTTTTTCCAGCCTTTTATATTATATGGCCTAAATCATATCAGTAGTTTTCTGGAGAATTTTAGAAAGCAACCGAATAGGGACAAAGTAAAGCTGATTGATACCGATATGAGTTGCAGACGAAAAGGAAAGCAGAATCTGAGATTCTGATTGGATCAGCCGTGATCGTGAGCGAAGAGTTTAGTCTGATTAAACATCGAGGTTATTTGTGAGTATGCAGAGGGAACATCATAGTGATTTCGCAGAGTGATGCTAATCCCTTCCTTACCTGGATCCACCCATTAATCTCCAACTCTAACTCAAAGGCAAAAGCAGAATTACTGGATCCAAGACTAGACTGATGACATCTGCTGTCTCCAGGCACAATAATTTCCGTTACTGTTTTCGATATTTGAGAGAGATCTTTCCCAGAATAACTGATTCCAAAATTAAGGAAGGCATTTTCTGTTGGTCCACATATCAAACAGGTCATCAATGGCTGTCCATTCGAAGAATGTCTAGTCGGACCGGAGAAAATGCCATTGAAGTCATTCAAGGATGTCGTTGAAAAATTTATTAGCAACTACGGAGCATCAAACTACGCGCAGCTTCTTGACAATATACTTCAAACATACAAAACCATGAAGTGTAGCATATCAGTAAGAATTTCCGCATTCCAATTTAGACTTCTTCTATGCAGATCTTGGTGCTGTTCATAACGAGCATGGTGAACGGATTGAAAAGGAACTTGCCGTCAAGAATAAATGGTATCAAGGCAGCTGGAATCCATCAATACTGCCGGATTATGGTTGGGCAATTATTCAAGAAGCCTCAGGCATTGAATACATTTGAAAATCTTCACAAAATACTTTAGCTTAATTGAGTTATTGCCAGGCGTCATTACCAATATACAACTAAACGCATTATGTTCAATAGAAGTTTATGCCTTTTTCCTCCTATTTTCTTCCTGATACAGGTAATACATTACTATTCTTGTATTCAACTTCAAGCAGTCTATCTCATCCACATCTGAAAAGGCAACACTTCCGAAAAACTTTGCTATCCAGTGGTTCCATCCATCCACGACACACATATGTTGGACAAAGTCTTCCCTGGCCCCTGGGTCCAGCTGCCTTTCAGCTCTGCTCTAATGGTCCTAATTATCTCTCTCCTTTATTTTTTAGATTCCAGAACTGGTAGGCTATGTCTTCCTGCTTATCACCCTCTAGAATTTGTACCTAGCCTGACCTCCCCACCCCTCCTTTCGCGTCAGCTGACTCAGCAGTTGAAAGTTGTTCCAAATGGCAGAGGCATATTGCGGATAATTAACACCTTTGGAGGATCAGGACCCTTACGGATTATGATAGAACAAGAACCGGAATAAAATTACATATTCAAGGAATATTAAGTGGCCTAATAGAATAGATAACAAAAAAAGACGAATGGTCCAACTTGCTGGACTATTGAATGTGGAATGCACGGAATATCCAGCAAATCAGGTTAGCATTTACAGGCAGATCAACAGAATTAACACTTCAATTTCCCTTCTTTTCTCAGAACTGTGGAGCTGGACTTCTAAACCCACATTCATGAATTATAAATCCAGGCAATTAAATTAACATCGAAAGAAATGAGCACATTCTTGTGCTTTCCTTTCCTATTTTATCTGTCCACTTGAAAGGCCAGCTCCCTTTTCAAGTCCGACGAAGTTTGATATCCTCTCAAGACAGATATATTTTCACTTCCTGTTTATAATTCACCAATGCGAATATTTGCATGCGAGCTTCTGCAAGTTCTCTATAAAAATATGTTCCGAATAGAATTTTAAATCATCTGTCAGTTTACCAAGAGAGCATTTGTACCTTGTGTTTACGGGAACTAATACGCTACCTGAGAGTAGAATTTCACTCGTGCTGGTGAGATCATGGAAAATCTGTGGTCAAAGATTTCTTCTCTGTAAAACCTGCATGTACCAGAGAGCTCGTGCTATCACACTTGACTTTTAAGCGTAGGTCCATAAGTTTAATTTAAGCAACTTATTTGATATCTCGCTTCTGTCAGCGAGATGTTTCGAAAATATGCTGCAACGTCTATACTTCCTGTTTCTGTGCTATGTTCATACTGGAAATAACTATACGAAACATTTGTTACAAACAGTAAAATAGCTGATATTTATGTGTGAGTCATTCTCTAAGAGCACTGAATGGAGAACCAATTACTTGCAGATTAAATGATATTGTAAACCGATCTTAGGGGAAAAGCTTTCTCCTGTCTAATTAATTAAATGAGGGACCGCAGCTAGTAGAGATTCAGTTTAATTTCACATCGTGTTTGCGACAGACAGCTTCGCCGAAGGTCACGTTCCTGTGCTGTACTCGTCCATTGTTATATTAAAAACAGCGTCAAATGAACAGGATCAGGTAGACAACATTACATGAAGTTCCAATTTCGAGAGCTGCCTTTTCTAAAGCTTTCAACGATACTTTTAAAGACTCGAATGAAAGGAGAAGTCATCTCAATGAAAGTCATCTCGCTTTGTATTTGGTTCATATCGTTAGATCGTTAATTGTAACGCAGAGTAATTAATGGAAAACAGCATTAAAGATGTTTGCAATCCAAAAGTAAGCAGAAGACATCGAGAACCTTCTTAGAAAGGGGGAAATACAAATCATTTCTCTTCATGAACTAGTAAAAAATTACCAACTTGAATTGTTCACACTATTTCTCTCGGCAGACGCTGCGTGGCTTGCTGAGTGTTTCCTTGGTCTGTCAGTTGTAGCAAACAGTAGCTTTAATTTTGCGTTCAACTAACTACAATTGAGCTCCCTATTAGCCATTAAAGAATAATGAACATGCAATTGAAATATTTATCCAAAAAGAACTTTGTTGAAAACGTTTCGGAACAAGTTTGCAATGAAAGCAGAGGCATTTAAAGGTGCGATATTATAAATGATTATCTCGTCCGGGGCATAACATTTTCCACAAATTAGAAAGCTAGATTTGCAGTCAATGCTTTGGCCTAACCAGAGCTGTGCTTAACATTTAAAAACATCTTGATTTTTCTGAGATTGTCATGTATTCAAGCATTTGAAATAAAAAAATATTAAATGCTAAAAAAAATAAGAACAAAAGGCTTTATGCCAAGGCGGAAATGCCAAGCAGGAGAAGGCACATTTTTAAACTACTTCGAAGTCGGTCAGAGGTACATTTTTTACACAGAGAGTGGTGAGTGTGTGGAATGGGCTCCCGGTTTTCTTTGTTTCTAAAGTGTCTTATACTTTCCTGTGCTTTTTCGGCCCAGTTAACAAATTTATGCTGGTCAAAATACAGCATAGAGATGTAGGGCTTATCTCTGAAGCATTTGAGATTAAAAATGCATCGGCAGTCTTATTCAATTGTTACCTAAGAGCTACCACGACAATCCCAACCGTACCCAAACAAGGGCAATTTTTATCAGCCAACTTGTTTTTAAGTGCTCAGTAATCGGTCCAAGTGACTGCTCCATTCTCACACACCATGAAGAATCGACCAATAGAAAATAGAGAATGGTTCATGGGGAAGTAATTACAGTACATTCATCATTAGGATTTATCCCTCTAGAAAAAGGAGTATCTGAAGATCAAGGCAGAAATCTCGACGGAAAACTTACCTCCAAGAAATCGTGTTTTCTGCCGCAGACACTTTTTTGTTGTATCCGGCATTACACATTACGTGTAACTTAAAACTAAGTTATCTCTTATTAGACTAGTTACTTAAAATTCATCCAGATGCACAGCAGGATAAGGTTCACAATGTCCATTTCCTCTAACTCCTCAACAAACAGACATCAATTACATCCCGTGGGATCCAACAAACAAAATATGTTTTACCAGTGAACACCTTTACGTCCCAAACAGCTACATAATTTCAGATCTGAGAGGACAGGAGATAAAATTTAATAATGGTGTCAAGCTTCTGTGAAAACAGCATAATATCCCCATTGCTTCGTGGCAATTCGGAAATATAACTGCTCAAAATGTCGAGGCGTTTGACATGGTAATCAGAATCTTCACTCCGTTCGTAGCAAGCCCATGGGAGCTCAGTATAGTTTCATCGCCAACCAAGCTGCTTTTGAAATATTCAATGCTGTCATTTTATAAATGAATAACAATTCATACCCTATCAGGTTAGACACATGGGTGCGTGCTAACCCCTTTTTTGCTAACGTGTTATTTTTTTTTTTGCTCGATGAACTATCCTATTGCCTCCCCTTTACTTTGTGGAAATGTAGGAGATATTTAAAATAGCAGCATTTCCCGCAACGCAACTGCTCGTGCTTATTGGATTTAAAATGGAGCCTCGGAACTGCAATCGATCATCTGAGGCTTCCTCGATGCGCCCTTTGTAGATTTTAGCGCAGTCCCTCTTGAATCTCTGTAATTATTAAACTGAATAACTTGCTGTTTGAACTCTAAGCTCTCTCGTTATGTGATCAACATCTAATACCCTAACTCTATTCCTATCGCAGACAGTATTTGCTGCTGCTTTTCGCTGTGGTTACAGCAGCGAGTGAGGAACCTGGGGCATACTTTGAAAAAAAAACACAGCCTGAAATCTGTCACTGAAATAAATTTGTGAAGTTTTCACATTATATGTTTTTGTTTCATGAAACTTAAGCATTAAAATTACATGAAAATTGCTGAAGTAATAGGCATCAATACTCAGAATCCAACATCATACATTGTGCCGGATCCGTGACGACGTCCGAGGGAACATACTTGTTGTTCTAACCAGTTTCGTTCATAATTTCCTTTTTGTTTTGCAATTCAAACGTTAAGCAGTAGTTCATTAGTCGAACCGTTATAACCAAACCCTAAAATAAATTATCAAGAGAAACAAATTTTCATTTATGTAACACCGTCCCTACGCGTCGCGGCTTAAAGCCTTTTGGACGTATGGCGCAATTGCTTTTGTAGAGAAACGAGCAGGGTACTATTTGACCAAAGGTATATGATTGAAATGGAGCAAAGCTGTAAATATAAATTGGAATGAATAAACGTTGTTATTTTTTTTTTGTCCGTATATGTTATTGGACATTTTTCCAACTCCTAAGCGGATTTTCCATCCTTACCATCAAAATGCGCAGAGTACAGATTTGAATATATATCTCAATAAAGATTTGGATAATTCCTGAATTCAGCAAGAGGGCAAAATTTCCAGCATAATCAGGAAAGCACTGGGTAGGCCATATAAAAAGACATAGAATTGCAAGAGTTCTTACTTTCCTCCCAACCCAGGCAGAGTTTAAACCTAAACCACATTATTCTGACTTGCGGAGGCGTCATCCTACGTCATGTTAACATGATCAAACAATTTCCTCACGAAGACCTTTTCCTCCAGAAAACTCTTTAAATTACCACTGGCATTGCAGGAATTGGTTGATTCGGTTTTTGTAGGATGTCGGGGAAATTTACCGTTTCGTATATGGCACTTCTAGCTACTACTTGGCTGAGTATGCTAATTTATATATGCCGTTTCCGAACTGAACGTTGTATTTTAGAACATTAAACACTGGGTGCCAGCAACATATTTGGTTGCAGTGTTCCAGCTATTCGGTCGCCTTTGGCTCTTAGATGTCCAGTGACTTACGTCTTACGTTTTATTTTAAATTCACTGTATCTGATTGTTATTAATACTCTTGCTTATTTTCCGGCAGCCGTCAAAGTAACTGCGAGCGAAGTATCTCAATTACCTAGGGATCTGAACGTCCCGGGTGGTACGAATGTTACTATGTTATGCAAATTTCCACTATCTCAAGATACTGTTGACGTTCGTTGGTGGAGGGAAGGCGAGAAGGTATTTTTAAAAAGCGACAGCAGAAGACATTTTATGCAAGGAAGGGGAAGGGAAGAACTTGCACTGTGGAATGCCAAAGTGGCCGACTCCGGACTGTATTACTGTGAAGCAAACTATCAGGGGCACTCTTTCGGGAATGGAAGTGGCACCAAGCTCACTGTGTTCGGTGAGTGTGACTGTTATGAGATTTTCAGCCCTGTGCATTTTACATCAAACTTAGTGATGAGGATCTAACGAAATGTTTCTACTTGATAAAGCAAAAGGCGACAATACATTTGTTTTCCGTGTTTAAATACACCCCAGTCCTGATATTCTAAATTCAGAATTTTAATGAACAGAATAATTAATTACTTTTCATGTAGCATCTATTAGGTGCACAATAGAGTTACTTCTGTTTATCGTATCGCACTTCCCCCGACTCTTTCCCGCTGCTGTTTGTCCAACCCTGTTCATGAGCTATCTCCCAGTTAAACCTAATGTCCAAGGTTTATGATACCTTTGGACTTTACCCTTATTATCGCGAAGGTACTTTGAATACAACGAATTACTTGTCAAGTAATGTTAGGATTGTTTTGCATGCAAGAAGTTGAAATAATACTGATAATAATGTGAATGGCTGGAGTTGGATGACTCGATTCGTCATCACAGACGCCAGAAATATGAAAACATATAATCTCTATCAAAGAGTCTGTATGCAGCACAATGCTCCATTTCCGTATCAACCAGTAGACAGGAATAATACCCAGCTCCAAAAGACTTCATTCCAACATCAAGCAACAAATTGTCGCAGGCACTGAAAATTGTCATTCCAACTTTTTTCATGCAGGATTAGCAAAATCCACATTTCTTTCACCATACAAAATGGGGAGAAATATACATCTCTCGAGATCAAGGTGAATTTTGATGGAGTTAGATAGTAAAGGGTAGACAGACGGGCGCAAACCCACTCTCAACACCTCCGCTGGCAGCTAATTCCACAGTAGCATTACAGCCTGAATACAGACATTTCTGCTCAGGTTTGTCTTTAATGCTTCTCAGTCACACTTAAGCTCTGATTTCCAATTGCATTCTCACCAAACCTCAGTGGATGAAGCAGGCTTTAATGCAGCATATTTGCCACCTTCATAATTTTGTATACCTCTGTCAAATGTTCACTCATTCTCTTACGAATCATGGGAAAAATAATCTAATCTATATAAGCATATTACCATATAACAGTTACAGCACGGAAGGAGGCCAATTCGGCCCTTCTAGTCCGTGCTGAATGCTTACTCTCACCTAGTCCGACCGACCTGCACGCGGCCCATAACCCTCCATTCCTTTCCTGTTCATATAGCTGTCTATTTTACTTCAAATGACAATATCGAGCCTGCCTCTACTACTTCTGCTGGAAGCTCGTTCCACACAGCTACTACTCTCAGAGTAAAGAGGTTCCCCATCGTGCTAGCCCTAAACTTTTGCGCCCAATTCTCAACTAATGTCTTCTTGTTTGACTCTCCCCTACTCTCAATGGAAAAAGCCTATCCACTTCAACTCTATCTATCCCCCTCATAATTTTAAATATCTCTATCAAGTCCCTCCTCAACCGTGTATGCTCCAGAGAATAACGACCCAACGTGTTCAGCCTTTCTCTGTAACTTAGGTGCTGAAACCCAGGTAACATTCTAGTAAATCTTCTCTGGTAGCCTCTCCATTTGGCTGACATCTTTCCTATAATTCGATGACCAGAACTGTACACAATACTCCAAATTTGGCCTTACCAATTCCTTGTACAATATTAACATTACATCCCAACTTCTTCACTCAATGCTCTGATTTATAAAGGCCAGCATACCAAAAGCTCTCTTCACCAACCTAGCCACATGAGATTCTACCTTCAGGGAACTATGCACCATTATTCCTCGATCCCTCTGTTCTACTGCTTTCTTCAATGCCCTACCATTTACCATGTATGTCATATTTTGATTAGTCCTACAAAACTGTAGCACCTCACACTTACCAGCATTAATCTGCATTTGACATCTTTCAGCCCGCTCTTCTAACTGGCCTAAATCTCTCTGCAAGCTTTGAAAGACTACTTCATTATCCACAAGGCCACCTATCTTAGTATCATCTGCATACTTACTAATCCAATTTACCACCCCATCATCCAGATCATTAATGTATATGGCAAACAACATTGGAACAAGTACAGATCCCTGAGGCACACCATTAGTCACCGGACTCCAACATGACAAACAATTATCCACCACTATTCTCTGGCGTCTCCCATCCAGCCACTGTTGGGATCCATTTTACTACTTCAATATTAATATCTAACGATTGAACCTTCCTAACTAACCATCCGTGTGGAACCTTGTCTAAGGCCTTACTGAAGTCGATATAGACAACATCCACTGCTTTGCCCTCGTAAACTTTCCTAGTAACGTCTTCAAAAAATTCAATCTGATTATTCAAACAGGACCTTCCACACAAATCTATGTAGACTATTCCGAATCAGACCCTGTCTATCCAGATAATTGTATATATCATCTCTAAGAATACTTTCCATCAATTTGCCCACCATTGACGTCACACTTACAGGCTGGTGATTACTCTGAGAACCCTCTCCAAACAATGGAACAACATGAGCACTACGCCATCCCTACGGCGTTAACCCCGTGACTAATGACAGTTGAAATATTTCCGTCAGTGCCCCTGTTATTTCTGCACTAACTTCCCTCAAGGTCCTAGGGATTATCCTGTCAGGATTCGGAGAATTGTCCACATTTATATTCATTCAACGCTCCAACACTTACTGTTCTTTAATCAAAATAGTTTCCATAACTTCCCTACCTGTTTCCCTTACCTTACACAATTCGATATACTTCTCCTGAGTGAATACCGAAGAAAAGAATTTGTTCAAAATCTCCCCCATCTCTTTTTGTTCTGCACATAGCTGTCCACTCCGATTCCCTAAGGGACCAATGTTATCCCTCACTATCCTTTTGCTATTAATATAACTGTAGAAACCCTTTGGATTTATTTTCACCTTACTTTCCAAAACAGCCTCGTATCTTATAACCATATAACAATTACAGCACAGAAACAGGCCATCTTGGCCCTTCTAGTCCGTGCCGAACTCCTACTCTCATCTAGTCCCACCGACCTTCACTCAGCCCGTAATCCTTCATTCCTGTCCTGTCCATTTATCTATCCAATTAAACTTTAAGCGACAACAATGAAACCTGCCTCAACCACTTCTACTGGAACCTCGTTCCGCACAGCTAACACTCTCTGAATAAAGAAGTTCCCACTCATGTTACCCCTAAACTTTTGCCCTTTAACTCTCAACTCATGTCCTCTTGTTTGAATCTGCCCCATTCTCAATGGAAAAAGCCTATCCACGTCAATTCTATCAATCCCCCTCATAATTTTAAACACCTCTATCAAGTTCCCCCTTAACCGTCTACGCTCCAAAGAATAAAGACCTAACTTGTTCAACCTTTCTCTGTAACTTATGAGATGAAACGCAAGCAACGTTTTAGTAAACCTCCTCTGTCCTGTCCCAATTTTATTGACATCTTTCCTATAATTCGGTGAACAGAACTGTACACAATACTCCAAATTTGGCCTTACCAATGCCTTATACAATTTCAACATTACATCCCAACTCCCATCCTCAATGCTCCGATTAATACAGGCCAGCATGCCAAAAGCTTTCTTTACCGCTATATCATAGAAACATAGAAAATAGGTGCAGGAGTAGGCCATTCGGCCTTTCGAGACTGCACCGCCATTCAGTATGATCATGGCTGATCATCCAACTCAGAACCCTGTACCAGCCTTCCCTCCATACCCCCGATCCCTTTAGCCACAAGGGCCATATCTAACTCCCTCTTAAATATAGCCAATGAACTGGCCTCAACTGTTTCCTGTGGCAGAGAATTCCACAGATTCACCACTCTCTGTGTGAAGAAGTTTTCCCTAATCTCCGTCCTAAAAGGCTTCCCCTTTATCCTCAAAATGTGACCCCTCGTTCTGGACTTCCCCAACATCGGGAACAATCTTCCTGCATCTGGCCTGTCCAATCCCTTTAGGATTTTATACGTTTCAATAAGATCCCCCCTCAATCTTCTAAATTCCAACGAGTATAAGCCTAGTCGATCCAGTCTTGCATCATATGAAAGTCCTGCCATCCCAGGAATCAATCTGGTGAACCATCTTTGTACTCCCTCTATAGCCAGGATATCTTTCCTCAGATTAGGGGACCAAAACTGCATACAATACTGCAGGTGTGGTCTCACCAAGGCCTTGTACAACTGCAGTAGTACCTCCCTGCTGCTGTTCTCGAATCCTCTTGCTATGAATGCCAGCATACCATTTGCCTTTTTCACCGCCTGCTGTACCTGCATGCCCACTTTCAACGACTGTTGTGTAATGACACCCAGGTCTCGTTGCAACTCGCCTTTACCTAATCGGCCACCATTCAGATAATAATCTGTTTTCCTATTTTTGCCACCGAAGTGGATACCCTCACATTTATCCGCATTAAATTGCATCTGCCATGAATTTGCCCACTCACCTAACCTATCCAAGTCACCCTGCATCCTGTTAGCATCCTCCTCACAGCTAACACTGCCGCTCAGCTTGTCATACGCAAACGTGGAGATGCTGCATTTAATTCCCTCATCTAAGTCATTAATATATATTGTAAACAGCTGGGATCCCAGCACTGTGCCTTGCGGTACCCCACTAGTCACTGCTTGCCATTCTGAAACGGTCCCTTTTCATCCCACTCTTTGCTTCCTGTCTGCCAACCAATTCTCTATCCACATCAATACCTTACCCCCAATACCGTGAGCTTAAAGTTTGCACATTAATCTCCTGTGTGGGACCTTGTAAAAAGCCTTTTGAAAATCCAAATATACCACATCCATTGGTTCTCTCCTATCCACTCACTAGTTACATCCTCAAAACCTTCTATGAAATTCGGCAGACATGATTTTCCTTTCACAAATCCATACGGACTTTGTCCAATGATTTCACCGCTTTCCAAATATGTTGTTATCACATCTTTTGATAACTGACTCTAGCATTTTCCCCACGATCGAAGTGAGGCTAACCGGTCTATATTTCCCCGGTTTCTCTCTCCCTCCTTTTTTCAAACGGGGTTTACATTAGCTACCCTCCAATCCTCAGGAACTAGTCCAGAATCTAAAGAGTTTTGAAAAATTATCACTAATGCATCCACAATTTTTTGGGCTACTTCCTTAAGCACTCTGGGATGCAGACTATCTGGCCCTGGGGATTTAACTGCCTTTAATCCCTTCAATTTACCTAACACCACTTCCCGACTAACGTGTATTTCTCTCAGTTCCTCCATCTCACTGGATCCTCTGTCCCCTCCGATTTCTGGAACATTATTTATGTCCTCCTTAGTGAAGACAGAGCCAAAGTAGTTGTTCCATTGGTCTGCCATGTCCTTGCTCCCCATAATAAATTCACATATTTCTGTCTGTAGGGGACCTACATTTGTCTTGACCAATCCTTTTCTCGAGATTCCCCATGAGATTCCACATTTAGTGAACTAGCATATTATTCCTAGATCACTCTGTTCTACAGCATTCTTCAATGCCCTATCATTTACCATGTATGTGCCATATGGTGGTGGCTGGGAATGGACCCCAGTGCAAAACACAGACATTGAAGTACTAGGGACAGGACGAGGATACAGGGCGTTGGCAAGGACATGGACAGGAAAACCAGAAACCTGGAACAGAACTGAAGAAGAGAGTTAGGAGCCTTGGCTTGGACTCCTAGCCAGAGACTGGACAAGGACCCAGTACCTGGGCCTTGCCTCTGGCTCTGACCCTAGAACTAGGCAAGGACGAGGCTTGGCAGGCAGGCAGGACGAGGCTGGAGTCTTCAGTCTTGAATCTAGCGGCTACAGACTTGGCTTGGCTTGGCAGGAGACTGTAGGCTAGAGACTTGGCTTGGCTTGGCAAGAGGCTAGAGGCTACAGACTTGGTTTGGTTTGGCAGGAGACCGTAGGCTAGAGACTACAGACTTGGTTTGGCTTGGCAGGAGACCGTAGGCTAGAGACTTGGCTTGGTTTGGCAAGAGGCTAGAGACTCGAGGCTGGAGTCTTCAGGCTTGAAGCTAGAGGTTAGAGACTTGGCTTGGCTTGGCAAGAGGCTAGAGGCTAGAGGCTGGAGTCTTCAGGCTCGAGGCTAGGCAAGTGACGAGGCGAGGCATGGCAGGAGGCTGGAGACTTGAGACTTGAGGCGAGACGAGGCTGGAGGCAGGAGACTTGATGCGAGTCGAGGCTGGAGGCTGGAGGCAGGAGACTTGAGGCGAGGCGAGGCTGGAGGCAGGAGGCTGGAGACTTGAGGCGAGGCTTGGCAGGAGGTAGGAGGCTGGAGACTTGAGGCGAGGCTTGGCTCCTCCTGGGCAGGGCGCGGATCACCACCCGACAGAGGCAAGGGACAGGAAGGGACAGAACCAACCCCAGGTAACGGCAGGACGGCCTCGCTTACCTGGGCGGACGCAAGGGACATGAAGGGACAGAAGTAACCCCAGGTAACGGCAAGGCGGCCTGGCTTACCTGGGCAGAGGGAAGGGACAGGAAGGGAGTTAGGTACAGGGTGGCTCCAGGACAAGACTGCCGGCGAGACGAGGCGAGAGTTACCGGCAAGACAAGGCAGGGTTTCAGGCGAGGAAACAGAAGGCAGAGCAAGGGATACAATGAGTAAGGACAACAGCAATCCAGCAGCCACACCCTGGTCTCTGGAGGTTTTCATGCAGCCAGCCCCAACCAGAATCAGCTGCCTCAATTAGAGCTCAACCAGAACAGGCACAGTGTAAACAGGAAAACCTGGAGCAAGGGTCGATGGACTGGACCGTGAACCGGAATACGGACTTCACGGACCAGACCATGACAGTACTCCCCTCTCTACGGGAGTATCCTGGTGACCAAACAGAGTATCCAGACTATGGACGACCCGGGCAGGTGGGAGGGTAATTAACAGAAAGGAACCCCGGGAGCCCAGAGTAAAACGACAGTGTCTGTGTCGCTGGGTCCATGATTGGCTGGATCGTTCTGCCATAAGGTGGTGGCTGGGAATGGACCCAAGTTGAAGACACAGACACTGAAGTACCAGGAACAGGACTAGGATACAGGGCGATGGCAAGAATATAGACAGGAAAACCAGGAACCTGGAACAGGACTGAATAAGAGAACTAGGAGCCCGAATTGGACTCCAAGGCAGGAACTGGACAAGGACCCAGTACCTGGGTCTTGAGACTGGCTCGGACCCGAGAACTAGGCAAGGACGAGGCTTGGCAGGCAGGCAGGATTAAGCTGGAGACTGCAGACTTGAGGCTAGAGATTAGAGACAAGGCTTGGCAGGAGGCAGGAGGCTGGAGTCTTCAGGCTTGAAGCTAGAGGCTAGAGATTTGTCTCGGCTTGGAAAGAAGCTAGAGGCTAGAGATCGGAGTCTTCAGGCTCGATGCTAGGCAAGAGACGAGGCGAGGCTTGGCAGGAGGCTGGAGACTTGAGACTTGAGGCGAGGCAAGGCTGGAGGCTGGAGGCAAGAGACTTGAGGCGAGGCTTGGCAGGAGGCTTGAGGCAGGAAACGAGGCAGGGCGAGGCTGGAGGCTGGAGGCAAGAGACTTGAGGCGAGGCTTGGCAGGAGGCAGGAGGCTGGAGACTTGAGGCGAGACTTGGCAGGAGGCTGGAGACAGGAGACTTGAGGCAGGGCGAGGCTGGGGGCTGGAGGCAGGAGACTTGTGGCGAGGCTTGGCAGGAGGCTGGAGACTTGAGACTTGAGGCGAGGCGATGCTGGAGGATGGAGGCTGGAGGCAGGAGAGTTGAGGCGAGGTGAGGCTGGAGGTAGGAGACTTGAGGCGACAAAATGTTGGAGTACAGTTGACAAGATGTTGGAGTACATTATTAAGGATAAGGTCTTAGGTTACTTTGAGACGTATAATACAGCACGCCATATCAGCATGATTTCCTCAAGGGAAACTCTCGCCAGAAAAATCTGATTGAATTATTTGAAGGAATGAAAAGCAGGTTAGATAAGGTAGGGAGAATCGATTGTTGCTTACTTGGATTTTCAGAAGACCTCTCACAACGTACCACACAAAAGGCTGTTTAACAAGCTACAAGGTCAAAGTATCACAGGAAAGATTCAAGGGTGGAGAAAGTAGTGGCTGGTTGGTAAGGGACAAAGAATGGGAATAAGGGAAGCATTTTCTGGTTGGCTGCCCGTGACGAACGGTGTTCCACAGGGGTCTGTGTTGTGACTGATTCATTTAAGGTTGTGTGTCAATGATATGGATGATGGAATTGATGGCTTTGTTGCAAAGTCTGCAGTCAATATGAAGATAGGTGGACAGGCAGGTGGGTTTTAGGAAATAGAGAGGCAACAGAAGGACTTAAGCAGACTAGGAGAATAGGCAATGAAATGGCGGATGGAATACAGTGTCGAGAAGTATGTGGTCATGAACTTTGGTGGACGGTATGAAAGGTTTGACTATTTTCTAACTGGAACGAAAATCTAAAACATTGAGGTGCAAAGGGACTTGGGAGTCCGTGTGCAGTATTCCATACAGGTTAATTTGCAGATTGAGTCTGTGGGCAGGAAGGCAAATGCAATGATAGCATTAATTTCAAGAGGACTGGAATATAAGAGCAATGATGTAATATCAAGACTTTATAAAGCACTGGTGAGGCGTCACGGCGTATTGTGAGCAGTTTTAAGCCCCTTATCTTGGAAAGCATGTGCCGAAACTGGAGAGGGCTCAAAGGAGGTTCTTCACAATGATTCCAGAATTCATTAGCTAATCCAATGAAGAGTCTTTTATGGCTCTGGCCTGTTTTCACTGGAATTCAGAAAATAAGGGCCGACTGTATTGAACCCTATTTAAAGGTGAAAGTACTTGATAATGTGAATGTGGAGAGGATGTTCCTATGGTAGGAAAGTCTAAGACCAGAGGTTGCAGCTTCAGAATAGAGGAGATGAGGAGGAAGGCCTTAAAAAGAGAGTGGTAAACCTGTGGAATTTTTTGCCGCAGGCAGCTATGGAAACGAAGTCTTTATGGATATTTAAAGCAGAAGTTGATAGGTTCTTGATTGGTTAGGGCATGAAGAGCTACGGGGAGTCGAGCAACGGTGAGCTCCGGATGGCTACTGCAGGCAGAGCGAAATCCTAACTGCTGTGATAAACAGGGAAAGGAATCGAACTAGTAAAATGTCAAGCACGAGAAAATCTGCAGATGCTGGAAATTCAAGCAGAACAAACAAAATCCCGGTGGAACACAAGAGGCCAGGCAGCATCTATAGGAAGAAGTATAGGAGGAACTACTAAATCTCCCCTGTTAGACACCGACTAAAGCTGTAGCGGAAGAAGTCCATGTTTTACAGAACCTTAAAATTGGGCTCAAGTTTTAGTAAACTCTGAGTATGGTTAAATTGAAGTTATTCAGTTCCTTTTTGACCCTATGCAAGGTAATATTTCCACAAGTAATCCTGTAACAGTGCCAATTCACTGTCAACCATTTTTCTGCAGGTCTTCACGCTTTAGAAAGAATAAATCTATAGAATCAATGCGCTTAATATCAATTTGCATTTGCCTTCCTGGTTGTTTCACGAGGCAATGATTTGCCACGTTCAACACGGGGAACTGTTGCAGGAATGGTTCACATTCTGAGGAAAGCTCTATTACTGGATGTTTATGACTATGGAGCTCAACTGCAAGATCTGCAACACTCCCTGAGCAGTTGAGCTGCCAGAATATTTATCTCCATGTGTATTCGTACTATAGAAATATGTGATATTTTGGGTTTTGTAGCTCAGTCTTGATACGAAATGAAAAAAAAAAAATCCATACGTATCTAGGTTTTCAAAGCTAACGCCCGGCGCAAACCCAACTGTGCATTAAAGCTCAAATACCATTCAACAGAGAACGTCCTCCTGACTTCGGACATCTAAGCTTCGCCGTCGAGGTGTATTCTCTGAACTCTTACTTTCATCCGTCTCCCAAACTGACTGTATTTCACTTTGCTTATTTTGTGACTGTCTCTGCTGGATGGTAACTCCATGTGTTCTGTGTGACTATATATACAGTGGCATGCAAATATTGGGGCACCCCGGTCAAAATTTCTGTTACTGTGAATAGTTAAGTGCGCAGAAGATGAACTGATCTCCAAAAGTCATAAAGTTAAAGAAGAAACATTCTTTTCAACATTTTAGGCAAGATTGGTGTGTTATTTTTAATTTGTACAATTTTAGAGTTAAAATAAAGGAAAGGAGGACCATACAAAGGTTTGGGCACCACAAGAAATTTAAGCTCTCAGTTGACTTTACCAAGTTCTCAGACCTTAATTAGCTTTTTAGGGCGATGGCTTGTTCTCAATCATCGTTAGGAAAGGCCAAGTTATGCAAATTTCAAAGCTTTATAAATACTCTGACTCCTCAAACCTTGTCCCAATAATCAGTAGCCATGGGCTCCTCGAAGCAGCTGCCTGATGCCCACAAAGCAACAGAGGGCTATAAGAAGATAGCAAAGCGTTTTCAGGTAGCTGTTTCCACAGTTGGCAATGTAATTAAGAAATGGCAGTTAACAGGAACGGTGGTGGTCAAGTTGAGGTCTAGAAGACCAAGAAAGCTTTCCGAGAGAACAGCTTGTAGGATTGCTAGAAAAGCAAATCAAAATCCCCGTTTAACTGCAAAAGACCTTCAGGAAGATTTAGCAGACTCTGGAGCGGTGGTGCACTGTTCTACCGTGCAGCGACACCCGCACAAATATGACCTTCATTGAGGAGACATCAGAAGGAAACCTATCCTGCGTCCCCACCACAAACTTCTGTCAGAGGTTTGCAAAGGAACATCTAAACAAGCCTGATGCACTTTTGAAACAAGTCCTGTGGACTGATGAAGTTAAAATATAACTTTTTGGCCGCAATGAGTAAAGGTATGTTTGGAGAAAAAAAGGTGCAGAATTTCATGAAAAGAACACCTCTCCAACTGTGAAGCACGGGGATGGATCGATCGTGCGCTTTGGGCTTGTGCTGCAGCTCATGGCACTAGTAGAGGGAAGAATGAATTCAATTAAATACTAGCAAACTGTCGAAGCAAACATCATACCGTCTGTAAAAAAAAAGATAAAGATGAAAAGAGGATGGCTTCTACAGCAGGACAATAATCCTAAACACACCTCAACGTTCACAATGGACTACCTCGAGAGGTGCAAGCTGACTGTTTTGCCATGGCGCTCACAGTCGCCCGACCTAAACAGCATCGAAAATCTGTGGATCGACCTCAAAAGAGCAGTGCATGCGAGAGGTCCAAGAATCTCACAGAACTAGAAGCCTTCTGCAAGGAAGAATGGGCGAAAATCCCCCAAACAAGAATTGAAGGACTCTTAGCTGGAGATAAAAAAGGACATCTTTTTTTTTCGCTTGGCAGAATTTTTGACCAGGGGTGCCCAATCTTTTGCATGCCACTGTACTGTACTGTCTTTCGCAACTTGGCCCCAGAAAAAACAATGTTTCGCTTAGTGATGTGTGTGTACGGTTGAGCAACAATAAACAGAACGTGAAATTGAAAAAAAATTATTAAATACTGGTTAATAGTGGCGGGTAACTAATTTTATAGTTGAGTGTCATGCCAGTTGTCTGGGAGATAAAGCAATCTACCTGCACTGAAATGGATCGAAAATACTCAAAATAAGTTTGTTTTTACTCAAGTTCCTCCTACTCCATTGGAAATTGTTCCTGTTGGAGGGTTTTCGTCTCCTCGAAAGCTCCTTTGTAAAACGGCTGCCTTCTACCCGGAGAAATTAGAACTCGTTTGGCAAAGAAATAACAAGCAAATTCGCACTGGAATAGAAAATGTGACAAACCGGAGCGTGGACGGCTTGTACGAAGTATTTAGTTTATTGGAAATCACGCAGTCTCCTTGGGGAAAAGATATTTACACCTGTCTGGTGTCGCATGTCTCCCTCACGGTGCCTGCCAGTTTCAGCTACATCCAAGAGCAAGGTAAGATGGTGTCTTGATGAAGTTATGAATTTTGACCTCGGCCTTAAACGTTGAAACTTTAGATCTGCCTTATCGGCTGTGCTCTTCCAGGATTTTTAGTGTTTCTCTGGATTTCAGCATGTTCAGAATCTTTTGCGCTCAATGTAAGATGGAAGCGCTTACAATTCATAGTGCTGGGGTCAATGTGACCTTGTAAGTGCAGTAGCTGAACAGCAACACAAACACGAAAGAATGACTAATTATGAAGCTTCGTAATTGATAGAGAATATTCAACGTGAAACCTGTTCAAACACTAATGTGTTATTCCGTTAGTTTAAATTGTGTAGGACGAATTAAGAAATTGAATTCGTGCAGTATTTGTAAGGTTGCACACTTCTGAACATTTGCCCAAAATATGACAAAGCAAAACTTAAACTTTATATCTCATCGTGATATAACAACTGTGGGAATTTACATTTCCTGTATTATGGTATATTTTCCGATATTGTGCAATGAAATTTGAAAGGAGCCTATAAAATATTTTGCATTGTTGATTCTCATGTGTGCATTTTTTTTAGATGTATAAATACTTCACTGTTTCTTCTTTTCCCCCGTTGATCCACAAGGCGTTGATACTAAATTTATTCTGGCATGTGCAGTGGGCGGATCGGCAATTTTAGCTCTGATAATACTTTTGGTGAAAATCAAGTTAAAGAGATCGCACGGTAAGAGCCCTCATCGCTGAGAAATATCACCTCGATTCGTGCATAATAGATGTGCTAAATAAATTGAACTTCAAAAAGAATAGATGTCATCAAAGCATGATTAGTCATAGATTGTAATGTTAAAACCTGATTACATTGATGATCAACAGGCACAGCACAAGCTGGACCTTAAAATCCAATAATTTTACCAGTCCACGCGCTGTATTTGGTATATTTGGATTTTCAAAAGGCTTTTGACAAGGTCCCACACAGGAGATTAGTGTGCAAACTTAAAGCACACGGCATTGGGGGTAAGGTATTGATGTGGATGGAGAATTGGTTAGTAGACAGGAAGCAAAGAGTGGGAATAAACGGGACCATTTCCGAATGGCAGGCGGTGACTAGTGGGGTACCGCAAGGCTCAGTGCTGGGACCCCAGTTGTTTACAATATATATTAATGACTTGGATGAGGGAATTAAATGCAGCATCTCCAAGTTTGCAGATGACACGAAGCTGGGTGGCAGTGTTAGCTGTGAGGGGGATGCTAAGAGGGTGCGGAGTGACTTGGATAGGTTGGGTGAGTGGGCAAATTCATGGCAGATGCAATTTAATGTGGATAAATGTGAAGTTATCCACTTTGGTGGCAAAAATAGGAAAACAGATTATTATCTGAATGGTGGCCGATTAGGAAAAGGGGAGGTGCAACGAGACCTGGGTGTCATTATACACCAGTCATTGAAAGTGGGCATGCAAGTACAACAGGCGGTGAAAAAGGCGAATGGTATGCTGGCATTTATACCGGGAGGATTCGAGTACAGGAGCAGGGAGGTACTACTGCAGTTGTACAAGGCCTTGGTGAGACCACACCTGGAGTATTGTGTGCAGTTTTGGTCCCCTAATCTGAGGAAAGACATCCTTGCCATAGAGGGAGTACAAAGAAGGTTCACCAGATTAATTCCTGGGATGGCAGGACTTTCATATGAAGAAAGACTGTATGAACTGGGCTTGTACTCGTTGGAATTTAGAAGATTGAGGGGGGATCTGACTGAAACGTATACAATCCTAAAGGGATTGGACAGGCTAGATGCAGGAAGATTGTTTCCGATGTTGGGGAAGTCCAGAACAAGGGGTCACAGTTTGAGGATAAAGGGGAAACCTTTTAGGACTGAGATTAGGAAAAACTTCACACAGAGAGTGGTGAATCTGTGGAATTCTCTGCCACAGGAAACAGTTGAGGCCAGTTCATTGGCTATATTTAAGAGGGAGTTAGATATGGCCCTTGTGGCTACGGGGATCAGGGAGTATGTAGGGAAGGCTGGGGCGGGGTTCTGAGTTGGATGATCAGCCATGATCATAATAAATAGCGGTGCAGGCTCGAAGGGCCGAATGGCCTACTCCTGCACCTATTTTCTATGTTTCTATGTTTCTATGTATTTACATGCTGTACCTTGCTCATAAATGCCGTTATATCCCTTTGGAATACTGCAAATGTAGTTTTCAATGCAATGGCAAATCTATATTTTGAAGCGTAAGCAACTTGGCGTAGGTCTATTGCTTACTGTGACTGTGGGAAGAAAACTAACGAACTCATCAATGTCTCATTTATTTTAATTTCCACTTTAGCGGCAGTATTTAAATGTAATATAGCCACTCATATGCTACTATCACTTTTCAGCTTCGTTAAATATCGTAGACTCTTGAACATAGTGCCATAATGTTGATGCACAGTATTAAGACAACAATACCACAACATGCTTTCTGAAAAATCCGTACTTTTAGCAGTTCCTCTTATGCGATGAATCCGATTGGTAGCAAACGAATAATGTCCAATTTTTACAATGCAAATAATTTCTTTTATTTTTCCTAAGGGATTAGCACAAGTTCTTTGGACAGGTGTCAGAATGAAGAGCCGGTAGGTGAAGTGGCTCGTCTACTTTCAGAGTGACGTATACGTATAGCAGAGATATTACAAATTTATTTTGTTCTAACATTTGAAACGTGGGAAGAAAGAATGAATCTCTCTGAGAACTTTTTACTCTGAAGTATATATCCAAGCCGTATTTGAATTTTCCTGTTGCATCTGCTTCCTTTCGTCTTTCAGGATTCCACACCAGTTCACCACCGGTTGCACTAAGATGAACGGTAGTATATACTAATGTAGGCTGTTAATCATGCGTCGTCTGACGTATAATTAAATACAAATCTAAGACTGAGATATTGTATATATCAAATGTCGGTTTACGAGAATCGCGGTGTAGTAATCAATGGGGAAATACAGTACAGGCATGAATCATTTCGCAATATGTGTTACATTTGATTTGAACGCACAGTAGGCAAAATTAAAAATGCAACGAAGCGCAACGAAATGTTGTTTTGGAAAATCATATGAACTTTTTAACCCCGATTCTCAACAAAGATCTACACAGCACTGATTAACCTGCAATGGAATCGAATATGCTTCCAATTAACCGTGCAGTGATACCCACAGGTTAACGAAACTCCACAAGGTACCTCCGACTCCACGAGGCTATGCTGAATAATTATCTTCCTCAATTTTGAAAACAATGCCTGAAACCTATAAATGTATTGTCATCTCTCATTTTGGGTTTAATCGAAAATTAAAAACTCTAAGGACAACCTGGGAAAGAGAAAACGCTGTCCTTTCAGATTGAACACCCCTCCCCAGAAAACAACATAAACGTTATTTTTTTCTCTTTGCTCCCATGTTTCCTGATCTACTGTGTGTTTTATTTGTTTGTTTTACTTCAGATCCAGCAATTCAATGTTATTAAATTTGTCCCAGCTGGATTCTTCCGTTAGCATATATTAAATCTTTATCGGTTGTATACCCATTTAACTAGAACTGGAAACGTCTTTTTGTGTTCCATTAATCACCTTTCCAATTTTAGCGCATGTTTTTACTTTACCTAACGATAACAGGTGCAGCAGGCTTTCTTATCAGCAAAAAAAGATTGTCATATATCTATCAGCGTTCGTAGCACTTCCTGAATTAAGAAGCGCTTCTGAGAGTAATATCTAAGTTGAAGCTGAAACGTTCAAGTTTTTTTTTACTGATGCTTTATTGCTCAAGAATGCTATGCCATTATTTCAGCTAAAACAAATGCTGTTATAGCGATTTACTGTAACTGGCACGTCCAACTGTTCTACTTATTTCAATTCGAATTTTATTGATTCACCAGCAAAACTAATAAGCTCAACAGTTGGCAAGATGCCCCTCCCGTATTTGCTACCTCGGTTAAGCCAGGCAGGAACAGCACATCAGGTCTTGCCATTTGTTCCAATGTTGTCAACCGAGATAATGCAAGTTTGAAGGGTCACAGATCCTAATTGCACCTTGGGTACCAAATCTGGTTATGTCAATAATTATAATAGTTTGGCGGGGCGCGTAAGTGAAACACATTAGATAAAGCCCATGTACAAAACTTAGAGGGGCGTAAGGGATATGACAGAAGAGATGTAAAAAAAAATGGCCGGGCCTGAGAAACCCATCCGATTGATAGGATGGTTATAAGTGGTTGTTTGGAAATCTAAAGTATACGTAGCGACTTCCAGCGTGAAATGGTTTTGGTAACACGCAACAAAGTTGCTGGTGAACGCAACAGGCCAGGCAGCATCTCTAGGAAGAGGTACAGTCAACGTTTCGGGCCAAGACCCTTCGTCAGGACTTGAATTTCCAAGCATCTGCAGAATTCCTCATGTTATGGTTTTGGTATCCCACTTCCGCTATAACATACGGAAAATATCACTATACGTGGACAAAATGTTATTCCAACCATTTTTTAATCCTTTTCTATTATTAGGTATTCCGAATCAAACTTAGTTCATGATCACTGACCTTTGTATCAGTTATCAGCATTAAATATGTTTTTTTCCTCACAGGCTGAACAAGCTGCGGTTGAGCACACGACTGAATATGCTCCACTAAATATGAGGCAGAGCAAAGTATTTCGCAAAGGTCTTCAAAAAGAAGAGCGCATTATCTATTCTCAGGTAGAGCAGAGAGATTGCAATCAATTGCCTCAGAGATATAACGCTTATCTATGGTTATATGGTTATATTAGGGACAGGAAAGGAATGGAGGGTTATGGGCTGAGTGCAGGTCGGTGGGACTAGGTGAAAGTAAGAGTTCGGCAAGGACTAGAAGGGCCGAGATGGCCTGTTTCCGTGCTCTAATTGTTATACTGTAACAGAGCCGTCCAACCCAACTGGTTGGTGCCGCCCAATTATACGCATTGACCAATTAGCCAACATATCCGTACGACTTTGCAATGTGGGAGAAAACCCGAGCTCCCAAAGAAAATCATACGGTCATGGGAAAACGTAGAAACACACCATTTAGTCGGGTACGGTAATTTAACCTGGATTACTGCTGCGTAATTGCGTAATGGTGTTACGCCAACCCTTTTATTCCTGGAATCATTCTCCTGAATCTTCTCTGAACTCTCTTCAATGTCAGTATATCGTTTCCAAAATAAGGAGCCTAAAATTGCAAACAATACTATAAGTCCGGTCTCACGAGTGCCTTATAGAGTAGGAACATCACATCCTTGCTCTTATATTCTATATTTCTCGAAATGAATGCTGACATTCCGTTCGCGTTCCTCACCACCGACTCAACCTGGAGGGTAACCTCTCGGGTATCCTGTACAGGGACGCCCAGGTCCCTTTCGATTTCTGCATTTCGCATTCTCTCCCCATCTAAATAATAGGCTACACGTTTATTTCTTCACCAAAGTGCATCACCATACACATTCTAACATTGTATTATGTTTGCTACTTCTTTGTCCATTCCCCCAAACTGCCTGAGTCTGTCTGCAGGCTCTCTGTTTCCTCAACACTTCCCGCTCCTCCACCTATGTTTGTATTATCAACAAATTTAGCCACAAATCTATTAATACCGTAGTCCAACTCATAAAAATACATAATAAAATCTGCGGTCGCAACACCAGCCCCTATGGAACTCCGCTGGTAACCGGCAGCCAGCCAGAATAGGAGCACTTTGTTCCACTCTCTGTCTTCTGCCGATCAGCCAGTGCCTCACCGATGCCTGTAACTTCGCTGTAATTTAATGGGCTCTTATCATACTAAGCAGCTTCATGCGGGGCATCTTGCCAAAGCCCTTCTGAAAATCCAGGTACACCATATCTACCGCATCTCCTTTGTCTTTCCTGCTTGTAATTTCCTCAACAATTTTCAGTAGGTCAAACAGGCAGGATTTTCCTTTCGGGAAACCATGCTGGCTTTGGCCTAGCTTGTGATATGCCTCCAGGTACTCCCTAATCTCATTCCTAACAACCGATTCCAGTATATATATATATATACATTATCCAAAAGGAGGTTAAATTTACAGACCTGAGCAGACCTTTGTCACTGTACCATTTAAGAATGAACACCCTCGAAATATCATCACATTTTTTCTCCACCCTTGTGAACTCCCACCAGAAGTCATGAACATTGATCTCTCTAACTTTTGATACTTATTTCATCATTCCCCTACTCTTTGTTCTCTATTCCGATTTGTGGCTCCCCATCACCTCCACTGGTCGCCCTCCGTCTTCCATTTCTTCCAGGGTCCACGGTCTCCTCCTATCAGATTTCTTCTTGCACCCTTTTGTTTTTCCACTCATCACCTCCCAGCTTTACGTCAGTCCACCCCACATCATCCCCACACCTTTTTACTCACATGGTTTCTCCTATTACCTGTTATCTTATATTCCTTCTCCAGCTTCTTATTCTAGCTTTTGACTCCTTCTTTTGCCGTCCTGATAAAGAGTTTCGGCCAGAAACATTGACTGGTTATTTACCTTCGTACATGCTGCCTTACCTAATGAATTACATCAGTATCTTTCTTTGCATTCCTGCAGAATCCCTCGAGATTATCTTTCTTCCCTTGCTTTCATGAATTTAATTTCATATGTAATTTGCAAACGAGGAAAGACTAAAAGGCATGAATCTGGGAACAGACATCCTTTCCAACGCCCATTATCAGCTCCATAATGAACACAAATAACTGATAATAACAGAGGAACACTGATCCAACCGAACATTGGTGTTTTTCTTGGAAATACCGAACTGTGACAAAGCAGTAACCATAGGGCATGAATGAACAAAGTGCCAACGTTCATTCTATCGTTGGGTATCCAACGTTGGGTATCCACTGATGACAGTGTCTGTGTGTATTTCGAGTTTTGTTGGCAGGTGTGACTGAGGAAACACCGTGAGGTGTATAGACTAAACAGTTTGCAGCAATCAGATACATATAACACAATGATGTGCTTGTATTTTGACTTAGCGAAATATTTTGTACCATACCTCCTGCTTCAAGGAGTTACCTACTCTCCCATCTAGATTTTGTTGAAGTTCATATTAAGAAAGGAAAGAGAGCTGGTTGTTCAGTGAGATAACACAGGTTCTTGGAGTTGAAATACCGTATGAATAAAAAAGGCAAAGTTTGAAACAATGTTGTCATAAACTCTGTGCAAAACGGCATAAATCTAAAATTGATAAATTATGAGTGCTCACTAATTTACCCTACAATTTTTGATTCAGTTTGTTCAACTCAAGGGATTCTCGATTAACCACTGATTTTGAAATATTTTCACAGACTAAAAGAAATGGAGCTGACAAATTGACCTACGCTGCTCTGCAGCTTCCCGATTCCAAGAACACCTCAGGATTCACACATCAAAACCAACATACATTGTACGCTGATGTGAATACGTCAAAGAAACTGTGAAGCTGAGAATCTAACTGCAGTGCAGAGCTATAGACTATCAATCAGTGCAGTCCCCAGGAATTGCTTATTTTCATTTCTTGCATCCAGACAAAGATTGTTAATCGATATCACATGTATAAATTAGGAAGATTAGAGATCAATTTCGTCTTTGATTTGTTGGAAGCGATTATCACAGGAAAAAAAAAGTCTGAAACTAGAGAATGAGATGGGGAATAAGCCTCTATGTTTTCTACCCCGTGAGAATCACCATTGAACAGTCCAAGATCATTCTATGATACAAACCTATATTGCCTAAAGTATCACCCCACCAACAAGATATTCCATCCACAGTCCTCAGAGTATGAAAAAAAAATCAGAAATTCGTCATCCACCAGCGAGAGAAACTTCATTTGCAGGGTAAAAAACGCCAGCAGAGCAGTTACTCTTGCTCACTTATGTCAACGTTCCACCGAGTGAAATATAGATTTGAAGATGTGAAAAAAAAATCGCAACATGTTCTCGCGATAACACCGCTGTGTTTGAATATTGATCAGTAAATGTCTGATGATAAAAAAATCAGTGCGCTTCTCTTTCATATACATTCACGGCTTCCTGCTGAAAATTAGCTGTAAAATTAGCTTTTGGGACAGGTGTGACCTGTATAAAAAGGACAGGTTGCACTTGAATCCGAGGGGGACCAATATCCTGGCGGGGAGATTTGCGAAATCTACTGGGGAGAATTTAAACGAGAATGTTTGGTGGTGGAAGTCAAATTGAAGCGACTAGGAGAGAGAAGGTTAATTCACAAATAGAGAAAGCTAGTAGACATTGTGTGTGTGTGTGTGGGGGGGGGGGGGGTAGGCAGGAGACAGAGAAAGAGAGCACTCTGACCGAAGATATAGGGGAGAAGGAAGAAAAAGAAAATAAAGTTGTTTGCACCATGAGGGATAAACAGAAAGTAAGATGTGGAGAGTTTCTTTTATGCATCTATTTTAATGTTAGGAGCATTGTAAGAAAGGTGGATGAGCTTAGAGCATGGATAGATACCTGGAAATATGATGTTGTAGCTATTAGTGAAACATGGTAGCAGGAGGGGTGTGATTGGCAACTAAATATTCCTGGAATTCGTTGCTTCAGGTGTGATAGCATCGGAGGAGTAAGACGGGGTGGTGTTGCATTGCTTGTCAGAGAAAATATTACAGCGGTGCTTTGGCAGGATAGATTAGAGGGCTCGTCTAGGGAGGTTATTTGGATGGAATTGAGGAATGGGAAAGGTACAGTAAAGCTTACAGGGTGCATGATAGACCAGATAATGGGGAGTGAGAATTGGAGGAGCAAATTGTTAAGGAGGTGGCAGATATTTGTAGTATGCACAAGGTTGTGATTGTGGAAGATTTTAATTTTCCCCACCTAGACTGGGAAACCCATTCTGTAAAAGGGCTGACAACAGGAATTCTGCAGATGCTGGAAATTCAAGCAACAGACATCAAAGTTGCTGGTGAACGCAGCAGGCCAGGACGAAGGGTCTCGGCCTGAAACGTCGACTGCACCTCTTCCTAGAGATGCTGCCTGGCCTGCTGCGTTCACCAGCAACTTTGATGTGTGTTGCTGAAAAAGGGCTGGATGGTTTGGAGTTTGGAAAATGTGTGCTAGACAGTTTTTTGCAGCAATACACAGAGGTACCAACTAGAGAAGGGGCAGTGTTGAATCTCCTGTTAGGGAATGAGATACGACAGGTGACGGAGGTATGTGTTGAGGAGCACTTTGGGTCCAGTGATCACAATTTCATTAGTTTCAATATAATTATGGAGAAGGATAGGACTGGACCCAGGGTTGAGATTTTTGATTAGAGAAAGGCTAACTTTGAGTAGATGTGAAAGGACTCAGAAGGAGTGGATGGGACAATTTGTTTTAATGGAAGGATGCAATTGAGAAATAGTGATCATTTAAAGGTGAAATTTTGAGGGTACAGAGTTTTTATGTTCCTGTTAGGTTGAAAGGAAAGAGTAAAAGTTTGAGCGAGCTATGGTTTTCAAGGGCTATTAGAAACTTGGTTCGAAAAGAGAGAGAGATGTACAATAAATATAGTCAGTTTGGACTAAGGGAGGTGCTCGAGGAATATAAAGAATGTAAAAAGAATCTTAAGAAAGAAATTAGAAAAGAAGAAAGAAAGTATAAGGTTGCTTTGGCATGTAAGATGAAAAAAAATCCAAAGAGTTTCTACAGTTATATTAATAGGAAAAGGATAGTGAGGGATAAAATTCGTCTCTTAGAGGATCAGAGTGGACAGCTATGTACAGAGCCAAAAGAGTTGTGGGAGATCTTGGACAATTTCTTTTCTTCGGTATTCATTAAGGAGAAGGTCATTGACTTGTGTAACGTAAGGGAAACAAGTAGGGTAGTTATGGAAACTATGATGATTAAAGAAGAGGAAGTACTGGCGATTTTAAGGAATATAAAAGTGGATAAGTCTCTGGGTCCTGACAGGATATTACTCAGGACCTTGAGGAAAGTTAGTGTAGAAATATCAGGGGCTCTGACAGATGTATTTCAAATGACATTACAAACAGGGATGGTGCCGAACGATTGGTATAATGCTCATGTGTTTCCATCGTTTAAAAGGGGTTCTAAGAGTAAACCTAGCAATTATCTGCCTGTAGGTCTGACGTCAGTGGTGGGTAAATTAATGGAAAGTATTCTTATAGATGGTATATATAATTATCTGGACAGACTGGGTCTGAATAGAAACAGTCAACATGGATTTATGCGTGGACGGTCATGTTGACAAACATTATTGAAATTTTGAAGAGGTGGCTTGGAAAACTGACGAGGGTTAATCGGGGGAATTTGTCTATATGGACTTCAGTAAGGCCTTTGACAAGGTCCCACATGGAAGGTAGTTAGGAAGGTTCAATCGTTAGGTATTAATATTGAAGTAGTAAAATGGATTCAACAGTGGCTGGATGGGAGATGCCAGAGAGTGGTGGTGGATAACTGCTTGTCAGTTTGGAGGCCGGTGACTAGTGGTGTGCCTCAGGGAGCTGTACTGGGCCCAATGTTGTTTGTTATATACATTAATAATCTGGATGACGGGGTGGTAATTTGCATTAGTACGTATGCGGATGGTACTAATATAGGTGGTGTTGTGGATATGAAGTCGGTTTTCAAAGCTTGCAGAGTGATTTAGGCCAGTTAGAATAGTGGGCTGAAAGATGGCATATGGAGTTTAGATTATGAAGACACGTAGTCCCCTTTTTATTGTCATTTAGCAATGCATGCATTAAGAAATATTACATTATTTTCTCCGGTGGGTTATCACAAAACACAGGACAAAGCATGAATGAAAAAACAAACAAAACTACATAATTATACATATAGTGACAAACAGTGTAACAATACTATAACTTGATGAAGAAAGTCCACGTGCACAGTAAAGTTCAAAGTTTCTCAAATGTCCCACATCTCGCGCTGGCGGGAGAAGGAAGGAAGAAAAACTCTCCCTGCCATGCTGACCACAATCGAACTCTGATCATCCGAAAACTTCAAGCTCTGATCAACTCTCCGAACACCGAGTACTGAGCGGCATCTCTGCGGAACGATTCGTCCTCCTTCTCGGTCGCCAAAAGCAGGCAAGGCCTGGGATTTTGAAGCCAACCCTCCGAAAGATTCCCGACCACACAGTAACGGCAGCAGTGGACGACCGTTTCAGAAATTTCTCCAGATGTTCCTCTATGCTTTCATGTCCATTCTCCTTCAAATCAGAATTAATGCTCATAAGTCTGAGGTGCGGAATGCAGTGGATCAGAGTGATCTAGGAATAATGGTGCATAGTTCCCTGAAGGTGCAATCTCATGTGGATAGGGTGATGAAGAAAGCTTTTGGTATGCTGGCCTTTATAAATCAGTGCATTGAGTATAGAAGTTGGGATGTAATGTTGAAATCGTACAAGGCATTGCTGAGGACAAATTTGGAGTATTGTGTGCAGTTCTGGTCACCGAATTATAGGAAAGATGTCAACAACATAGAGAGAGTACAAAGGCGATTTACTAGATTGTTCCCTGGGTTTCAGCACCTAAGTTAGAGAGAAAGGTTGAACAAGTTAGGTATTTATTCTTTGGACCGTAGAAGATTGAAGCGGGACTTGATAGAGGTATTTAAAATTATGAGGGGGATAGATAGAGTTGACGTGGTTAGGCTCTTTCCATTGAGAGCAGGGGAGATTCAAACAAGAGGACATGAGATGAGAGTTATGGGGCAAAAGTTTAGGGGTAACACGAGGGGGGATTTCTTTACTCAGAGAGTGGTAGCTGTGTGGAAGCAGCTTCCAGCAGAAGTGGCAGAGGCAGGTACGATTTCATCAATTAAAAGAAAAATGGATAGGTATATGGACGGGAATGGAAGGTTATGGGCTGAGTGCAGGTAGATGGGACTTGGTGAGAGTAAGCGTCGAGCACGGACTAGAAGGGCCGAGATGGCCTGTTTCCGTGCTGTAATTGTTATATGGTTATATGTTATATGGTTAAAGACAACTGCACTATCGCAACAGCCAGGGCAACAAAAAGGCAAGACAAATAACATAGCAACCTGTGTGCCTGTCCCAGCCCACATTGAAACAGTGGACATACGCACATGGTCACATTAAAGGAAATCAGGTTTAGCCTAATCATAACATTTGGCTAAAAACGTAGACGGTGATAAGTAGATTTATATAGGAATCACGTCTAGAAGTGTACTCTCGAAGAATATGGTGCTTCGGACAGATTCCTCAGCGATTAATAACTGCCCAATATCCCAATATAGCAAAATAAATCTGAAATATGCCCAGCATTTATTTGGCCCGTAGTCCTTCAATGGACACATTAATTCCGGTTCAGGTAGATGTATGTGTGACACAACAGGATGATCATCCTGCTATAATAATATATTATCGTTGTTCATCAGGTCAGTGTAGTTGGTGGATAAGGTGCGGGACTAAAGAAGGTAGGGAATAGGTACCGAAAACATCGGCAGTGAAATAAATCCTCTGTCTGATAAATCAAACGACAATCTATTCCTGAAAGAGTTTCGTCAATCCAGAGCAATACGCAAAATAATAGAAACGTACACGCTTTGAAACAAGAGTGGCCCGCTCAGACCTGTTCTGCCGGATATATTGGCTGGGACAGAGGTAGCTTTGAGAATCATCCATTCATTTCCTTCTCCTCGGTCACTTCACATCTAAAAATCTCGTCGATTTCTCCACTTTTAAATATTGTTTTGATAATTACTTTCAAGTAAAAATATCTTGTACTGTTATCTTTCTTATTGATACTTTATTGTGGCCAAACAATTGATACTAGAACGTACAATCATCACAGCGATATTTCATTCTGCGCTTCCTTCTCTCTGGATTACAAATCGATAGCAAATATTAAAAATTTAAATTATAAATCATGACTAGAAAATAGAAAAATGGAAAGTAAGGTAGTGCAACAAAACCGAGAGGCAGGTCCGGATATTTGGAGGGTACGACCCGGATCCGGTCTAGGATCCGTTCAGCAGTCTTATCACAGTTGGAAAGATGCTGTTCCCAAATCTGGCCGTACGAGTCTTCAAGCTCCTGAGCCTTCTCCCGGAGGGAAGAGGGACGAAAAGTGCGTTGGCTGGGTTGGTCGTGTCCTTGATTATCCTGGCAGCACTGCTCTGGCAGCGTGCGGTGTACAGTGAGTGCAAGGACGGGAGATTGGTTCGTGCGATGTGTTCACGATCTTCTGCAGCTTCTTCTAGTCTTGGACAGGACAACTTCCATACCAGGTTGTGATGCACCCCAGAAGAATGCTTTCTAAACTGCACCTATAAAAATTAGTGAGGGTTTTAGCGGACAGGTAAAATTTCTTTGGTTTTCTCAGAAAGTAAAGGCGCTGTTGGGCCTAATTGGCAGAGGACTCTGCTTGGTTGGACCAAGTCAGGTCATTTGTGATATTGACCCCAAGGAACTTAAATCTTTTGACCTGTTACACTTGCGCACCAACAATGTAAATTAGGTCGTGCGGTGCGCTACTCCTTCTGAAGTCAACAACCAATTCCTTCATCTTGCTGACGTTGAGGGATAGGTTATTGTCTTCGCACCATGCCACCAGGTTCTTAATTTCCTCTCTGTACTCAAACTCATCATTACCCGAGATACGGCCTACAATTGTTGTGTCATCAGCAAACTTATATATTGAATTCGATGGAAACTTGCTACACAATCATGGGTGTACAGTGAGTACAGCAGGGGCTCAGTACACAGCCTTCTGGTGCACCGGTGCTCAGAGTTATTGTAGAGGAGAGCCGGTCCCCTATTTTCACAGCCTGGGTCTTGTCTGTGAGGATGTTGAAGATCCAGCTGCAGATCTGAGTGCTAAAGCAAAGGGTCCGGAGCTTAGGAATCAGTTTATTTGGAATGATGGTATTAAAGGCTGAGCTGTAGTCAATGAAAAGGAGCCTTACGTATACATCTTTATTCTCCAGATGTTCTAAGGGGGAATGTAGGGCCAGAGAGATGGCATCTGCCGTTGACCTGTTGCTCCGGTAGGCGAATTGCAAAACGTCGAGGTTGACCGGTAGGCTGTGGGTGATGTGTGCCATAGCCAATCTCTCGAAGCACTTCATAGTAATTGATGCTAGAGCCACAGGTCGATAGTCATTCAGGCATGCCACTTTGCTCTTCTTCGACACTGGGATTATCGTTGCCTTCTTAAAACACGAGGGGATCTTAGACTGAAGCAAGGAGCAGTAGAAGATGTCAGCTAACACTCCAGCTAGCTCGCTTGCACAGGCCCGGAGAACCCGTCAGGGGATGTCATCTGGGCCCGTCGCCTTTCTTGGATTTATCTTCAGTAAGGACCTTCTAACGTCCTCCTAGATGTCGCTGAATCTCGATGCCACCAGATCTGGCCGATCCGGAGGGAACGAGACGCTCCTCTTCCGTTCGAATCTTGCATAGAACACGTTAAGTTCGTCAGGAAGAGAAGCGCCACAGTTATTGATATTCCCAGCCTTTTCTTTGCCCCCAGTGATCTCATTTAGACCCTGCCATAGTCAATTGGCATCCCTGTGGTTAGCCTGGACTTCCAACTTGGCTCGATATTGCCTCTTGGTGCCCTCAATGGCTTTCCAGAGTTCACGCCTGGATTCCGTGTAGCGACTAGTATCCCCGGACCTAAAAGCCGCAGCTCTAGCCTTCAAATGGGACTTGACCTCATAATTCATCGAAGGTTTGCGGTTAGGGAATACCCGGATCGCCTTGCGAGACACACAGTCCTCCGTGCATTTCCAAATAAAGTCCGTGACAGATAAGGCATACTCAGCGAACTCAGCTGCCGAGTCCTGGAATACTAACTAGTCCATCGATTCAAAGCAGTCACGGAGGACCTCATCCGTTTCCTCCGTCCAAAGCGACAATACTTTTGACACCGTGAACTCCCGCTTTAGTTTCTGTTTGCCGGCCGGGAGGAAGAGTACGGCCTGATGGTCCGATTTTCCGAAGTAAGGTCGTGGGATGGAACGGTAGGCATCCTTGACTGCTGTGTAGCAGTGGTCAAGTACATTCGGGTCTGTGGTGGGGCAGGAGACATGTCGGTATAACTTTGGTAGCGCCGTTCTGAGGTTGGCCTTGTTAAACTCCCCGGCTGTAATGAGCAAAGCCTCCGGATACCTGGTCTTAAGTTCACTGATGTTGGCATACAGTATGTTCAGAGCACACTTCACGACCGCCCGGGGGGCGGGATGGGGGGGGGGGGGGTGGTGGAATGTAGACCGTTGTCACTATGACCTAGGTGAATCCTCATGGCAGATAGTAGGGACGACACTTCACCGACAGGTGTTCCAGGTCCGGTCTGGGATTTGTCAGTGCCACAGTGTCCGAGTACCACGCAGTGTTGATCAGTAGGTAGACACCACCTCCCCTCGTCTTGCCCGAACACGTCATGCGGACCATCCGATGGATCGAAAATCCGATGGCACAGTCGGGGATGGCAAGGGAGAGCCAAGTCTCGGTGAAACAGAATACACAGCAGTTCTTCATCTCCCCGCAGTAGGTGAATCTCCCTTTAAAATCATCCACCTTGTTCTCTATGGCTTGCACATTAGCTAGTAGGTTGGTTGGCATAGCAAACCTGAAGCCCCTCATCTTCAGTCTGACCAGCAGCCCAGCTCTTTTCCCACGCTTCCTCAGTAAATAGTGCATTTTTCAGGTTTCCATCGATGCAGTGCGTTGTTGTCTGCTCTTTGAGGTTGGTGGACGCGTCCCGCGGAGATCGATCGGCGGGTCGCGTTGTCGGGCGCTCCGGGTCGGGCCGAGTGACGGACGTAGCTCCGCTGCCACTTTAAGTTGCCGGGGGCCCGGACCGTCGACTGGGTCGGGCCGCGAAGCCGACACTTAATCCCGGAGGGCCGGGCTGTTGGCTGAAACAAGTCCGTAAGCTGAGTCACGGTTGTGGAGTCCCCCGCTCGAGCCGAGCCTCGGAGTCGATTTCCGAGGTCGGCGGCGGAGGCCTCACTTCTGGCAGCTGTTGATGTCCACCAACGGGGCTTTACAGTGGTCGCTACGGGAAGGGTCTGGGACACCTTGAGGTCTCCGACGTCACTTCTGTGTGGTCGTCTGCTCTGGAGAGGTACTGGTTGGAATGGGCCGTGTCTCCAAGCAATCCGGCATGGTAGCAGATCGCGGGTCTCCGGGTACGTGGTGGGTTTCGGACCGGGCCTTGCTGGTCGGGTCCAGGTGCGGTCCGGCGTTTAAGAAACAATTCTGGCGCGGTGATCTCCAGCTGCGTTAGTAGCTTCGCCCGGGTGTTGTTGATCGACCTAGGTGTAGCAGATTGAAGGTTTATAAGGGTTTCTCCGGTATAGGATAGTGTGGAGGGCAGCTTGCTCGGGAGAGCACGCGAAGCGTCGCCAATTAATGGCACCATCTTACTGCATCTACTCATAAAAAATGCAAATGGCCGTTTGTTATTTCTCAGAAGGGCAATGTCGCATGAGTAGACAAATTTCTCAAGCGAGTGTGAGGCGCTGGTGATATCTTCCAAAGTGCTTTTTCAGGTCGTATTTAGTTTCAGCTCAGCTCAACATCGTTTCAAATGTATCATTATTTGCTCGCAGTGGAGAATGCCCTGTGCAAAAAAAAAACTCTCTAATGCTGATGCAATAGCACGTGTGTACTAAATTTTATCTGAAAAAATATTTCAATACAGACTAATGAAGATAGACAATAAATATAATAATTGTATAAATGATAACGGTTTCAGGGATTTTAAATATCTGTAAAGTGGTAAATTCCACTGTAAACCCCAATCAAGTCCATTCTGTCACTGCGACGGCCTGAAGATGGCGGCATCTCGAACTGCTACGCTGTTACGCCAATAAATCGACACCGCCCCGCCCCCCAATTCTATTTCTTTGAATTGTTACAATCTATTTAGAAACACTCCTCCACTAACAAAAAATGCAATAAATGATATGCTATTCATTTGTCGATAAACGATACCTTATTCGCTAAACATCAGACGTAATTTTGAACCTTGGCTTCTCACTTCGGTTCATTTCAGTATTGGAGGACGAAATCTCGGTTAAAAATGCTTCGGCGAATCACTGATGATGCATTACACGCAAAATGTTTTTCACTAAACATCTTAAATAAAGGTCGCCTTGCACTGCCGACTGAGCAGCATGAATCCTATGGTATCGTTTTCTTGGATGAGAACGATATCTCCCATTCACTGTTCAATATATATCCTTTATTCCACTTAGTAAAGCATATTTGACTCGACCGTTATTATATGCTTTTACAGGATTCCGCAATGAGCAAATTCGATCAATTTTTTTTTCTCGCTCCGCTTGCAAACACTCCACCAACCCATCCCGCGAGCTTGGTTCCATCTATCACCGGTCGCACACCTTTTTCATATTTATACATTGCGCATCTTCCCTACACTCGAAGCGTCGGGTCTCCAGCTCCAAACTTTGAACACCCGCATGCCTTCACCCGCACTGCCTGGCCCACCGAATTCGTCGAGTAGTTTCCTCTTATTTCAATTATTATTTCTCATGTTCAAGGATTCAGAGGAACGACGGAGTTGTTTAGTAATTCCATGCAAACACGGTATATTTTACTCTAAAATTTACGTCTATGTATTTAAATAATATGTTAAGATCGTGTTATTTTAAAATAATATTGCTCATTGTTGCATAAAAACAAGAATTTCAGTTAATTACCCAAATTTCTCATTAATATACGTTGCCTGCGTTTTGATTGTTATGCTGTTTCTCTTGTTTCCTTCTATTTTTTCAGTTGTGCATTCTAACCAGGATGTCCATCTAGTTTTCATTTCAAGCTTTTCTGAACTTGGTCAATGGACTTGCCATTCATGTCTTTTGCCACTAGCACAGCCTTGTGGCTCTGCAAATCATGTATATTTGTGTATTGCTGAAGGTGCGTCTTTCGTTGTGTGGTTCTCATTGAAAGCACGGATCAAGTAATATTATTGTTACGGCAGAATGTGTATTTGCGGTTTACATTTAGGTGATAGTCAGGAAGGGGAAGGATGGAAACAGTCAGCGCCGAGTAACTTGCGGCTATTCCCCTCAACAGCAGGTATCCCACTTGAGATACCGTTCGAAGAATGACCTATCAGAGGAAATTGACAGCGGTCAGGTCTTTGGCACTGAGCCTGACTGTGCCACTAAAAAATAAGTTGGCAGGTGCGGTGTGGGGAGGGGAGAAGAGGCGAGCTGTGGATATAGGGGATTCTTGAGGAGAACAGGAAGGAGGTTCTGTGGACGAGAACGACATTTTCCGATGATGTTGCCTCCCGGCTACTAGGGTCCAGGTCTAGGCCTAGGTCTGCTCCACAATTCAGTCATAAAGAAACGACTGGAACGCATAGAAAAATTGTACGGGAAAGATGCCAACGGTGAAGGCACCTGCAATGACTTCCTCATCGATTTGGAGCCGAACAATCTGGAAATTGAAGTCGAGTGTGTGATAAAAGAAACATTGACAATAATAAAGCTACAGGATGTGACAGAATTCTTGTTGAATAGTTTAAAATATTAAAAGGAGATGTTGTGTAAAAGTGTTGCATGCAATTTGCCAGCAGATCGGTAAAAATCAGCAATGGCCTTTAAACTGGAGAAGATCAGTTCATATCCCAATTACCAAGAAGCAAAATGTAAGGTAATGTTCAAATTACCGGACAATTTCACTAATTTCCAATGCTAGTATCTTAATGCGAAAGATCATGTAAGCAGGACTTCAGTAATATATGGTTTTAGAAGATGCAGCGGCACCAGACACCAAATAATCTACGCTAGATAATGGAAAAAATCGAGGGAATTTCAGAAAAAGAAGTATTTATCTATGTTTTATTGACTACTCTAAAGCCGTCGACAGTGGGGGTATTGGTGTGGGTGGAGAATTGGTTAGCAGACAGGAAGCAAAGAGTGGGAATAAACGGGACCTTTTCAGAATGGCAGGCGGTGACAAGTGGGGTACCACAAGGCTCAGTGCTGGGACCCCAGTTGTTTTCAATATATATTAATGACTTGGATGAGAGATTTAAATGCAGCATCTCCAAGTTTGCGGATGACACGAAGCTGGGTGGCAGTGTCAGCAGTGAGGAGGATGCTAAGAGGATGCAGGGTGACTTGGATAGGTTGGGCGAGTGGGCAAATTCATGGCAGATGCAATTTTGTGTGGATAAATGTGAAGTTATCCACTTTGGTGGCAAAAATAGGAAAACAGATTATTATCTGAATGGTGGCCGATTAGAAAAAGGGGAGGTGCAGCGAGACCTGGGTGTCATTATACACCAGTCATTGAAAGTGGGCATGCAGGTACAGCAGGTGGTGAAAAAGGCGAATGGTATTCTGGCATTTATAGCGAGAGGATTCGAGTACAGGAGCAGGAGGTACTACTGCAGTTGTACAAGGCCTTGGTGAGACCACACCTGGAGTATTGTGTGCAGTTTTGGTCCCATAATCTGAGGAAAGACATCTTTGCCATAGAGGGAGTACAAAGAAGGTTCACCAGATTGATTCCTGGGATGGCAGGACTTTCATATGAAGAAAGACTGGATGAATTGGGCTTGTACTCGTTGGAATTTAGAGGATTGAGGGGGATCTGATTGAAACGTATAAGATCCTAAAGGGATTGGACAGGTTAGATGCAGGAAGATTGTTCCCGATGTTGGGGAAGTCCAGAACAAGGGGTCACAGTTTGAGGATAGAGGGGAAGCCTTTTAGGACCGAGATTAGGAAAAACTTCTTCACACAGAGAGTGGTGAATCTGTGGAATTCTCTGCCACAGGAAACTGTTGAGGCCAGTTCTTTGGCTATATTTAAGAGGGAGTTAGATATGGCCCTTGTGGCTACGGAGGTCAGGGGGTATGGAGGGAAGGCTGGGGCGGGGTTCTGAGTTGGATGATCAGCCATGATCATAATAAGTGGCGGTGCAGGCTAGAAGGGCCGAATGGCCTACTCCTGCACCTATTTTCTATGTTTCTATGTTTCTATGTTTCCATAATAAACTATAGCAAATCTTTAAAGAAATGGGGATACCTGGACATCTGATCTGGCTTATGATAAACTTGTCCACAGATCAAGATGCAATAGTTAGAAATGAACACGGAACAAAAAACCGGTTCAAGATTGGGAAGGGAGCATGACAAGGCTGTGTACTGTCACTCTACTTATTTAATCTATATGCTGAGTACATCACGAGGAATGCTGGTCTGGTGAACACAAATGTTGGAATCAAAAGTGACGGACAAAATATGAACAACTCAGATATGCAGATGCTACTACTCCAATGGCAAAAGTAAGGAGGATCTGAGGAAGCTTCTATCAAAGTGAAAACAAGAAGTGCAAAAGCTGGATTTGTCATGGCCCGGTCCGTGAAGTCCGTGTTCTGGTTCACGGTCCGGTCCATGTTTCCTTGTTCCAGGGTTTCTGGTTTTCCCCATTTTCTGTTGTGGGCACATGTTTCTCGTTTTGGGACTGAGACATAAATACCTCTGCAAACCAGAGATTCCCTGCTGGACTGTTGTGTTCCCCTCCTTGTATCCCCACCCCACCCCCCACCTTGCCTGACTCTATGCCTGGATACCTCGCATGATCTTAGCCTGCTCACTTAGCTTGGATACCCCGTCTATATCACTGAAGTCTTACCATCGGAACAAGACTGGAGCCTTGTTAGCTCAAGATAAGGAACCGTCTTTCGTTGTCTGAAATTGTCTCTCTGTGTCTACGCCTTCGCTAAGTGGGTCCGGCCATTTGCCGCCACCTTGTGTTGTAATCTGTCTCTTCATGTTCAGTGTTCCGCGTATGAATCCCGGCCCTACGTCCTTTTCGCAAGGAGGGGTCCCGGCTATGTGCTATGTGTGTGAGTCCCGGGCTACCTCCTGTTACCAAGAAGGTGTCCCGGCTCTGTGTTATGTTTGTGAGTCCCGGCCCTAAGTCCTGTTCCCAAGGAGGAGTCCCGGCTCTGTGGTCCGTGCTCCTGTCTCTTCTAGTCCAAGGCTCCGTTTTCCTGAAGGCCCTCGTCCACTCTGTGCCTAGTCCAGTCCATGTGCCTTTACCTGTCCTTGTGTCTCGCCCTAACCAGGAGTTCCTCACCCAAGCCATATCCAGTCCTGTGGCCTCGTCTTGTCCTCGCCTATTCTGGAGTCGGAGCAGCAGTTAAGTCCCAGGTTCTGGGTCCTTGCCCAGTCTCTGTCTCAGAGTCCACACACAAGTCTCCTCATTTCAAGACCAAGACCCCAGTCTGCAGGCCTCAAGACCAAGACCAGAACCTGCAGGTCTCCAGACCAAGACCCCAAGCCTTCCTCCAAGCCTCAAACCTCATCACGCCAAGCCTGCCTGCAAACTTGACGCCTCAAGACCCCAAGCCTGCCTCCAAGTCTCAAGCCTCAAGACCCCCAAGCCTGTCTCCAAGCTTAAGCCTCAAGACCCCAAGCCTTTCTCCAAGCTTAAGTCTCAAGATCCCTGCCTGCAGGCATCAAGACCCAGACCCCAGCCTGCAGGCTTCAAGACCAAGATCCCAAGCCTTCCTCCGAGCCTCAAGTCTCAAGACACTAAGCCTGCCTCCAAACCTCAAGCCTCAGGACCCCAAGCCAGCCTCCAAGCCTCATGCCTCAAGACCTTGAGCCTGCCTCCAAGCCTCATGCCTCAAGACCTTGAGCCTGCCTCCAAGCCTCAAGCTTCATGACCCCAAGCCTGCCTCCAAGCCTGAAGCCTCAAGACCCCAAGCCTGTCTCCAAACTCAAGCCTCAAGACCCCTGCCTGCAGGCCACAAGACAAAGACCCCAGCCTGCAGGCATCAAGACCAAGACCCCAAGCCTGTCTCCAAGCCTCAACCCTCAAGACCGCATGCCTGCCTCCAAGCCTCAAACCTCAGCACCCCAAGTCTGCCTCCAAGCCTCAAGCTTCAACACCCAAAGCCTGCCTCCAAGCCGCAATCCTCAATACCAAGACCCCAGCCTGTCTCCAAGCTCAAGCTTCAAGACCAAGACCGCAGCATGTCTCCCAGCTCAAGCCTCAAGACCAACACCCCAGTCTGTCTCCAAGCTAAAGTCTCAAGACCAAGAACCCGGCCTCAAGCCTCAAGCCTCAAGACCCCAGCCTCCAGTCCTGCAGTCATGTCATATCCATGCCTGATTCTGGCGCCCGAGCCCGAGGCAAGTACCAGGTTCTGGGTCCTTGTCCAGTCTCTGGCTTGGGGTCCAAGCCGAAGTCTGCGATCTTGTCCATGCTCCTTGTCTGTATCCTGTCGTGTCCTTACTCTAGTCAAGTCCCGTTCCTTGTACTTCAGTGTCTGTGAATTGCATTTGGGTCCGTTCCTAGCGCCCTATTGTGACAGGGTTTCGCTCAATGTGAAGAAACCCAAGACTATGTCGATCAGCCTTATTAATTCCGTGGTAACCATATAACCACGTAATAACTACAGCACGGAAACAGGCCTTCTCGGCCATTCTAGTCCGTGCCGAACACTTACTCTCGCCTAATCCCACCGACCTGCACTCAGCCCATAACCCTCCATTCGTTTCCTGTCCATATAGCTATCCAATTTAACTTTAAATGACAACATCGAACCTACCTCGACCGTTATTATATGTTTTTACAGGATTCGGCAATGAACAAATTCGACCAAACTTTTCTCGCTCCAATTTCAAACACTCCACCACTCCATGCCGCGAGTCTGGTTCCATCTATCACCGGTCGCACACCTCCTTTTTATATTTATATATTGCGCATCTTTCCTACACTCTAAGTCTCGAGTCTCCAGCTCAAAACAAAACAATAAATGGAAAACAGTTGGAAACAGTGACGGATTTTGTTTTCCTCCGTTCAAAGATTCCTATAGATGGTAACTGCAGCCATTAAATTAAACAGCGCTTACTTCTCAGGAGGGCAGCAATGACAAATTTAGAAAAAATTCTGAAGAGCAGAGATATAACGTTGTCTACGAAAATCCGTATAGTCCAGTCTGTGGTATTTCGAGTTGTGCTGAATGGCTGTGAGAGCTGGACTATTAGTCAGGATGAATACAATAGAATCTATACCTTTGACTTGGACGCTGAGGAAAGTGTAAAGAGTTCGTTGGACAGCGAGGCTTCATTATGAGACAAAAGTTGATATATTTTGGCTACATCATGAGAAGACAGTATTCCTTGGAGAACACTGTCATGTGAGGTAATCCAGAGGGTAAGAGAAGGAGAGGGCAACAGAGGCTACATTGGACAGATACTAATACGCATGAAATGCATATGACATTCGGGGGAACTTAGAGAGATGGTTTCCAACAAGAAGACTTGGTGTGCAGGAGTCCATGAGGTGACGAAGAATCTGACCCGACTTAACGACTGAGTAACAACGAGGTTGACAGCAGTAGTGGGAAAGTATTGGAAGCTATTCTAAGGGACTGTAGATAGACATGGACTGATAAGGAGAGTCTGCATGGCTTCGTGCATGGTAGATCATATCTAACCAATCTTATAGAGTTTATCGAGCCAGGATATTGTTTGAAGAGAAGACAGTGCATGTTGCCAACAACGAATTTAGTAAGACATTTGTCAAAGCCCACATGGGAGGTTGCTCAAGAAGATTCAGTCTCTTGGTATTCAAAGTGAGGTAGAAAATTTGATTAGCCATAGACTTTGTGGGAGAAGCCAAAAAATAACATTGTATGGTTGCTTCTCTGATCGGAGGACGAGTGACATGCCGCAGGGAGCTGTGCAGGGTCCGTTCCTGTCTGTTATTAATGTTAACCATCTGGAAAATAATGTGAATAAGTAGATCAGGAAATTTGCGGATTACACCAGGATTATGGGTGTAGTAGACAGCGAGGAAGTTAATAAATGGAAAGGAAGTGGAAACAGTGACGGACTTTGTCTTCCTCAGATCAAACGTTTCTATAAATGGTGACTGCAGCCACAAATTTAAACGGCGCTTACTTCTGGGGAGGGCAGCAATAGCAAACTTAGACAAAATACTGAAGAGCGGAGGTCTAACATTGTCTACGAAAATCCGTATTGTCAAGTCTATAGTATTTCCAGTTGCGACGTATGACTGTGAGAACTGGACTATGAGTAAGGCTAAATACAAAAGAATAAACATTTTTGAACTTGGCTGCTGGAGGAAATTGTTAAGAGTTCGTTAGACAACAAGAAGAACCTACAAGACAATATTTGAAGAAATACAGCCAGACTGCACATGAGGAGGCTTGATTATGAGACAAAAGTTCACATATTTTGTCCAATCATGAGTAGACAGGATTGCTTGGAGAAGACTGTCATGTTAGGTAAAACAGTAGGTAAAAGAAGTAGACGGGACAGAGGCTACAATGGATAGATAATATTACTCAGATAATGCGTATGACCTTGGGGAATCTTAGCGAGGCAGTTTCCAATAAGAAGGCTTGGTGTGCAGGAGTCGGTATCGACGAAACGACTGAACAACAACGACGAGCTTGACAGCGGTTGGGGAAATTTATTGGAAGATATTCCCAGGGACCGGACATAGAAGTCAGCGCATGTTGTCAACATCGACTTTATGAAGGCATTTGAAAAAGCCTGCATGGGAGGCTGGTCAGGAAGGTTCATTCGCTTGGCATTCAAGCTGAGGTAGTAAGTTGGGTTCGTCATAGACTTTGTGGAAGAAGCCAAAAAATAACATTGTATATTTGCCTCTCTGATCAGGCATGCTGCAGGGATCTGCGCAGGGTCCGTTGCTGCCTGTCATCCATATTTCGATCTGGGTGATAATGTTAATAACTAGATCAGCAGATTTGCGGATTACGACAACATTATGGATATAGTGGACAGCGAGGAAAGATTTCCTGGCTGTGGAGGGATCTGAGTGAGCAGGAAAAATTAGTCGGAAAATGGCAGTTGCGATTCACTGTAGACGAATACCAAATGTAATGTAATGAGCACAATACCAATAGTTTCAATATAATTATGGAGAAGGATAGGACTGGAGCTAGGATTGAGATTTTTGATTGGTGAAAAGCTAACTTTGAGGAGATGCGAAAGGATTTAGAAGGAGTGGATTGGGACAATTTGTTTTATGGGAAAGATATAATAGAGAAATGGAGGTCATATAAAGGTGAAATTTTGACGGTGCAGGATCTGTATGTTCCTGTTAGGTTGAAAGGAAAGGTTAAAAGTTTGAGACAGCATGTCACAATGGGGGGAATTGGCAGCAAGGGTGGACCCAAATGCAAGACACATCTTGTGAGGTTAAGTAAATTGAGTTTATTGTTTGATACCAGGAGAGCAAAGCTGAAGCAGGAATAACTGGACAAGGACTCAGGACTACGACTGGGCTAGGACAAGTGTCTGGGCTACGACTCTGAAAAGGATCCCAGAACTAGAGGCGACGTGAAGAAGCTACGGTATGGACTCCGAGCCAGGGACGGGTCAAGGACCCAGTCGCTGGGTCATGCCTCGGGCTCGGACCCCAGAACCAGGCATGAACATGACATGGGCTAGGGAGATGAGGAACATGGAAAAATAGAGCCTCGGTCTCGGGAGAGCAGGTACATGGAACCATGAACACATACAAAGAACACAGAGTCAGGACGCATCCTTGGGTACAGGACATAGTGCCGGAACTCATGACTCAACGGGAAGACCGACTGACTTACCCCACGGAGGCGAGAACAAGACACGACAAGACATGACCCCCCGCGGGGCATCGGCAAGACTTCCTGACCTACCCCACGGAAGCGAGGACAAGACAAGACGAACACGAAAGAATACCAGACAGTACCTATCTAGCTCCAGCGATAGAACTAGACCGAGGTGCAGGCGAGGACTCGGGGCGAGAGGGGCAGAGAAGGGATTCAGACAGGGGGTAGGACAGGGACTTGACTCAGAACTGGGAAGCCGCCAGGTCCAGGACTTGACTCGGAACTTGGATGTCGCCAGAGCCCGGACTTGACTCGGAACTTCGATGCCTCCAGGTACGGGACTTGACTCGGTAGGTGGATGCCGCCAGGGTCGGAACTTGACTCGGTACGTGGATGCTGCAAGGGGGCGGGGGGACTTGAATCGGTACTTGAATGCCCCCGGAGCCAGGACTTGACTTGGAGCCTCAGGGTAGTGGCGCGCTCTGGACTCGGCCAGAGAACAGTTGACAACGGTTCTTGATTCCCTCCGGCGGGTTACCTCGGTGAGGAAACTTTACAGGCTCGCTTTGGCGAGGTAACTTGACAGTGGTGCTTCGGTGAGGAAAGGCGAATTACCGGCACTCGCTTCGGGCGGAAACTTGGCTTGTTCCGGCCAGATGACATTGGCACGCCGTACCTTTGGTGATTCTGCAGACGCTCTCGCCACGAACAGCTGAAAGCCGGAGACTATAAACTACCGGTTCAGCCGAGAGTAAATTGCCTCTAATCACCAAGACCGAGGGACACGGGAAAACAGGAAACCAAAGGTAAACAGGGAGTCAACGGTCCGGATGTTAGCATAAACAAAGTAAATTTTAGGAGACCCCGATCCGAACCATGACAGAGCCATGTTTCTCAAGGGATATTGTAAGTTTGGTTCAGAAAAAGAGAGGGATCTTCAATAAATATAGGCAGCTTGGAGTTAATGAGGTGCTCGAGGATTATAAAGAATGTAAAAAGAATCTTAAGAAAGAAATTAGAAAAGCTAAAAGCAGATATGAGGTTGCTTTGGCAAGTAAATTGAAAATAAATCCAAAAGGTTTCTACAGTTATGTTAATAGCAAAAGGATAGTGAGGGATAAAATTGGTCCTTTAGAGAATCAGAGTGGACGGCTATGTGCGGAGCCAAAAGTGATGGGGTAGATTTTGACAGAAATATTTCAAATGTAATTAGAAACGGAAATGGTGCCGGAGGATTGGCGCATTGCTCATGTGGTTCCATTGTTTAAAAACGGTTCTAAGAGTAAACCTAGCAATTGTCGGCCTGTGAGTTTGACGTCAGTGGTGGGTACATTGGTGGAAAGTATTCGTAGAGGTGGTATATATAATTATCTGGATAAACAGGGTCAGATTAGGAACAGTCAACATGGATTTGTGCGTGGAAGGTCATGTTGGACAAATCTTATTGAATTTTTTGATGAGGTTACGAAGGAAGTTGACAAGGGTAAAGCGGTGGATGTTGTCTATATGGACATCAGTAAGGCCTTTGACAAGGTTCCACACGGAAGGTTAGTTTGGAAGGTTCAATCATTAGGCATTAATATCGAGTAGTAAAATGGATTCAGCAGTGGCTAGACGGGAGACGCCAGAGAGTGGTGGTGGATAACTGTGTGTCAGATTGGAGGACGGTGTATAGCAGTGTGCCTCAGGGATCTGTACTAGGTCCGATGTTGTATGTCATATATATTAATGATCTGGATGATGGGGCGGTAAATTGGATTAGTAAGTATGCAGTTAATGCTAAGATAGGTGACATTGTGGATAATGAAGTAGGTTTTCAAAGCTTGCAGAGAGATCTAGGCCAGTTAGATGAGTGTGCTAAAAGACGGCAGATAGAGTTTAATGCTGAAAAATGTGAGGTGCTATATTTTGGTAGGACTAATCAAAATAGGGCATACATGGTAAATGGTAGGTCATTGAAGAATGCTGTAGAACAGAGGGATCTAGGAATAATGGTGCATAGTTCCCTGAAGGTCCAATCTCATGTGGATAGGGTGGTGAAGAAAGCTTTTGGTATGCTGGCCTTTATTACTCGAAGCACTGAGTATAGGAGTTGGGATGTAATGTTGGAATTGTACAAGGCATTGGTAAGGCCAAATTTGGAGTATTGTGTACGGTTCTGGTCACCGAATTATAGGAAAGATATCACTAAAATTGAGTCAGTACAGAAGAGGTTTACGAAAATGTTGGCTGGGTTTCATATCCTAACTTACAGAGAAAGGTCGAACAAGTTCGGTCTTTATTCTTTGAAACATAGAAGGTTGAGGGGGGTCTTGATAGAGGTGTTTAAAATTATGAGGGAGATTGATAGAGTTGACCTGGATAGGGTTTTTCCATTGAGAATGGGGGAGATTCAAAGAAGAGGACATGAGTTGAGAGTTAAAGGGCAAAAGTTTAGGGGTAATATGAGAGGGAACTTCTTTACTCAGAGAGTGGTGGCTGTGTGGAATGAGCTTCCAGCAGAAGTGTTTGAAGCAAGTTTGATGTTGTCATTTAAAGTTAAGTTGGATAGCTATATGGACAGGAAAGGAATGGAGCGTTATAGGCTGAGTGCATGCCGGTGGGACTAGATGAGGGTAGGAGTTCGGCACGGACTAGAAAGACCGAGATGGCCTGTTTCCGTGCTGTAATTGTTCTATGGTTATATGTTACATTTCGGTGGGGCCAACCAGAGTAGCTCTTACACGGTGAATGGCAGGGCATTGGGGAGTGTGACAGAACAAAGTGATCTGGGAATACAGCTGCATAATTTGTTGAAAGTGGCGTCAGAGATAGATAGTGTCGTAACGAAAGCTTTGCAACAAACTGCTGCCATCGGAGACACGGTACCGCAGCATAAAAGCCGGGACCAAATGGCTCCAGTACAGCTTCTTCCACCAGGTCATCAAACTGCTTAACTCATGTTTACGCAACTGTAGTTCTATGTTATATTGACTAGCCTGTTGTACATACTATTTATTATAAATTTGTATGAATTACACTTTGCACGTTTAGACGGAAATACGCCTGTATTTAAATACTAAATTCAATTCTATTCAATTCGACTCAATTCTACCTTCATCAATGTGTTTTGTTACATCCTCAAATCAGGTTCGCAAAGCATGCCCTGCCCTTGACGAAGCCAAAGCAATGCTGACTGTCCCTAATCAAATCATGTCACTCCAAATGCTCACAGACTTTGCCTCTGAGGATCCTCTCCAACAACTGGACCACCCCGAAGTAGGATTCACTGGTCTTTAATTTCCTGGGTTATCTCTACTCACTTTTTCCAAGAAGGAAAGGAGATTTGCAACCTTCCAATTCTCTGGTATTTCTGGCGCCTCTATTCATAATACCTTTCAAACCCTCCAGCACATCCTCTTTCTTAATGTCTATACACTCAGGCGTTCCAGTTCGCTGTAAGTCATCCCCACAATTTCCAAGGTCCTTTTTACTGGCGATTTCTGAAACAAAGTATTCATTAAGTACCTCCGCTATCTCCTCCGGCTCCATGCACTTGTTTCCACTCTCACTCCTGATTGGTCCCATTCCCTCAAGATTCAACCTCCTGCTCTTCACATACTTGTAGAATGCCTAGAGATTTTCCTTAATCCTGCTTGCAAAAGCGTTCTCATGCCTCCCTCTATCTCTCCTAATTTTATTCTTGAGCTCCTTCCTGGAAGCCGTGTAATTTTCTAGATGGTGCAAGTCATAACAGAATTCATAGATTACATGAAATATCCGCTTCAGGGCACTGAGAACTAGATTTTCATTTGATGAGTCTCTGACTGAGTGCAGTCCTGTGCCCACCCAGTACATTATATTATTTCCTGGTATGGCGTCTTGAATTATCTTATAATATTTTTCCAACAATGTTCTCTCCAAATCGAAGAGTTAGTCGAAGACCACTGGAAGCTGCATAGTTTCCCCAATCCTCCTCTGAAAGTACCAACCCTGCTATTTTCTCCCACTTAATTTAATATACAATGTGTTTCCTTTTTTTTTTGCCATGAGAGAGGGCATTATATAATCGAGAAGCTGATTTACTTGGTATTGAACTCTAAGCCGATTTGTGAATCTCGAAAAATTCTAATTCTACTGTTGATAAGTCTGTATATCTACAACTCTGGCTAACATGATGTCGTACTTGAAAGTACCTGAAAAGTAATTCTGTTCCAGGTCATGTTTGTCCTGCAGGGATTGAAAACTTCGTAATACAATTTTTTTGTGTGTGTGAATGAGAGGTAGGTTGTAAGACCTTTCTTGATCCACAGTTCAAATCTTTTATCTCCTCTGTTGGGACGAAATTCGGTATCACAAGCACACCATCAGAAAAAGTTTTGACATTTTATTGATTCCACATGAATTAGCCACTTTCTGCCATACTTTCAATATGAAATTTATCCAGCTGTTTTTAATCTTTTCCAGTTGGGCCATCAATCCTTTGTCCGCTATTGAGGACTGTAGAGGAAAACTTGCAATCAATCCAAATTCTGTTTTCTTCAATCTAGCCTTATACACCCTATTGCACCAATATAACAGAGGGGTTATCTGTGAAGCTCAAAAATAATTTCTCAAACAAGGAAATGCTATACCTCGTCCTTCCTTTCCTAACTGTAAGGTGTTAAATCGGATTCTAGGTTTTTTTCCTTGCCAGATAAAGCGGGAAATCCATTTGTCCCATTCTCTGAATTGATTATCGCCCACGTCCACAGGGAAAATCCAGAAAAGGTAAAGTAACCGAGGGAGAATATTCATTTCATCGTATTTAACCTTGAATTTAAATTTAGAAAGGGGATAATATTCCACCTATGTATATCTGCTTTATTTCTGAAATTAATTTACCTGTGACTATGTTGAGAAATCTTTTGCCAGGGTATTCTTAAATATTTTAATGATTTAGCTTCCCACTTAAGATCAAATGTATCCTGCAGTTTTTCGGATGCTGTATAATTTAAGGACAAAACCTCTGTTTTCTTTACATTAATTGTATAACTTGATATTATCCCGAACTCATCCAACAGTGTAAACAATCCTCTAAATGATTCTTCTGGTTCACTCAAATAGACTAAAACGCCATCTGCGAATAGCGCCATCTTCTTTTCAATCCCTGCCACCTTGATACAGTTTACAATTTCGCTCTGTCTTACTAGTTGGGCAAGAGGTTCAATGTTTATTGCAAAATAGAGATGAGAAATTGGGCATCCCCGTCTAAATCCTCTCTCTAAAATAAAAGAGTCAGAGAGGTCCCCATTTATCTCAATTCGAGATGTAGGGCTGTCATATAAAGTCTAGATTACTTTAATAAACTTCCCTGAAAGCCGAATCTTCCTAACACTCTGTAAAGGAATACCTAACTAACTGAATCAAAAGCTTTCTCAGCGTCTATCCCACTATCAGTTTCTCTCTCCCGTTCTTAATAACTTGCTCCAGTTTGTGTAAAGTTCTCCTTATGTTGTCCTGATTTTGTTTTGCTGAATGAATCCAGTCTGGTCTAAGTGGATGAGGTCAGGTAGAAGCCTATACAGTCTTCGCGCTAATATAGATGTAAATAATTTGTAGTCTGTATCCAGAGAGCCGTGCCTGTCACGGCTCAGCACTGCCCTCTACTTGGTCGGAAGACACACAACATGCCAGTCAACATTTCACCCCTCCCAACTAATCAATACACACTTAAACGTTGGCCACCTTAATTCTATTAACCCGTTTAGCACCAAGCCGGTGGCCCCCCGGTGAAACACCTTGGCTAGATCCTCTTTTATGCCATCCTCGAGGGACCCTCTCCCAGCCCCGCTGAAGACTGCAGAATAGCGCTGGGGACACGTGGTGAGCTGTGAATTGAATAGAGTTTTGGGAGCGTTTATTGTTGTCCCTGTAGTAGAGAGCCCTGTCTGCCCGTAGCCAAGGGGTGGCAGGTTTCGTAGTTACTTTTATATGTACCTGTACTCTGTCCCCACACCGGTTTCCCGTGTATTGTACTGCGGACCCGACTCTTCCCACGCTCGTCTATTCTAAGATCGTTTGTGCGAATATTGTAGCCGCTTGTGTTGTCCCCATTCTCCTCTCCCCTTGTACATAAACTCCTTATTGTTAAAGTTGTGTGTCCAGAATCCTTGGCCTTTGCGACCCAAAGAATCTGTCTCATTCCATCACAACATAATCCAAATTAAGAGCACTGATTGGCCGGTAATTACCACGTTCTAGTTTATCTTTCCCGTATTTAGGAATAACTGAGATAATCTTCTCTCTCCAGGAAAGTGGAATTTCTCGTCTCTGTAAGATCTAATTAAAGGTGCTGAGAAATAATGGAACGAGCTGTGACTTCAGCGATTTGTACCACTCTGAGGTAAACGCATCTGAGCCTGGAGACATTCCGATCTTTATTCTAGAGACGGCCGCTTTCAGTTCTTTGGCAGTTATTGGTTCTAATAGGCATTCATTTTGTAAATCCGTGAGCTTGGGTAGATCAAGAGAATTCAGGAAATGTCTATATAGGGCTCATTGGAGGCTCGGGGTTGAGAGTAAGGTGCTCGATAATATGTTTCAAAACTCTCTTGAATTTTCCCTGTTGTATTCTCCACAAACTTTGTTTCTGGATTCTTTATTCTATGAATTGTATTGTCTGCTTGTTGTTTACGTAACATATGCTGATTTTCCTCCTACTTCATAACTATGTTGTCTCAGGTAAATAAAGTTTCTTTGAGTTTCCAATGTGCATATATCATCAATTTCACTTTGCACTTTCTAAATTTCCTGTTTTAAATTAGAAATAATTTTGTTGCTATCTGCAACTTGAAGTTGTTTTAATTTTCCTTTAAGGTCTGCGAACTTTTGTGCATCGAATTTTTCATATAAGTAGGAATGGAAATAATTTTCCCTCTCAGTACAGCTATCAATGTATCCCATAAGATCACTGGTGATGTTTCTCCCGTGTCATTATGGTCTAAGTGTTGTTTGATATCTGCCCTTAATTTCCCCATTGCTTTCAGGTTATTGAGTATATGTGAATTTAAACTCCATAGTGATTTTCTTATTTTCCTTTCCAGAATTAGAGTCATAGAGACTGGACTATGGTCCAGTTGCAATATTACACAGTTTTATCCTGAATGTTAAATATAAGAAGAGTCTATCCTTGAATAAGCTGAACGAGGGAAAGATTAAAGCGTGTAGTCTTTACTAGCGGGGTGTAATGCCCTCCACATATCTATAATTCCACACAGCTCATCTATCAATGAATTATCTTTCCTGGTCAGAGGTTTATTCTGAATACTAGTTCTTGAAGAATCTACTGCAGGGTTTAACCTAATAATAAAATCCCCTCCGCAGATTACTGCCCCTTGAGTGCTGACCATTAGGAGAACAATGTGTCAAAAGAATGACCATTCACAACCTGGTGGAGCATAAACATTCAACCGTGTTATTTCGGTACTTTCTATTCTTCTTGTAATTTTTACAAATCAACAGTATTTGTCTTTATTCTCTGATATATGTTCATAATTAAGTGCATTTGATCTTAAAGTAGCTACTGCTCCTTTGTGGCCCAATTTATATGATGAGTAAAATACATGCTTAAATCCTTTTTTTTTAAATTTTGCAATTTAGATTGGCTCATGTGCATTTCCTGAAGGAAAGCTATTTGTGTCCTCCCTTTTTTTCAATTTAGACATAATCTCATTTCTCTTAATTGGATTCAAAACCCCATTTACAGAGAAAATTATTTTTACCTGTTCTATTTGCATTTTTCTCCAATCGAAAAAAAATACGCTCCTTTTCTAAACCAACCGTAAGCAATCCCTAACTGTAAACCAGAAAAGAAAACCAAACTCGAGGCATTTCTTAACAGAGAACATTTGAACATTTTTCCCGACTTCTAAATTTAAGGCCTGAGCACCGACTCGCCTCAGTTCAGAGGGATAACTCCTATCTCCAATCTGTGTGAGAGGGCCCTCTGCAGTGTGAACAGTCATAGGGAATTCTCTCCTTTTCATGTCTCGGCCATAATGCTATCATTCAAGTTATTCAGTCTAGATTATTTTCAATTATCAGCTTTCATTTTACCTTCAAGGACGATTTACTCTTTTCAGACATTTCTTAATTATTCTACACTCTCTGTACGTTCGCGTCTGAATACTTGCAGCTTTTCCTTATAGCTTGGCACTGTGGTTCGAATGGACCATCCTCGCCGCACTGGCTGCCATGTCCACCGCGGAATCTACTCCAGTGACGACTCCGCTTGGGTGATAACTTCTATGGGTAGCCCCGAACCGCCAAATCCATCGTTGCCTCCTCCACTGCAGCGTAGCTTTTTGTCCCCTCGTCGTTAAAGACTCTTAGCCGAGCTGGATACAGGGCCTGAAAGCTGATGTTGTTTTCCTTCAGGATCCTCCGTGTTTCCGCGTATCCCTTCCGTCTGGCAAGGATCCCCGGTGTGTAATCGTGGTCTAAACTTATTTTACAGGTGTTCCACATAAAGCCGTTCTGTTGTCATGCCAGTTTAAGCACTCCTTCCTTCGTTCTGTAACTGAGAAATCTGACTAAAATCGATCTGGGCTGGGCATCAGCCGGGGGTTGTGGTGCCAAGCCGCGGTAGGCCCTTTGTCGCTGTGGGTCTTTTGCGTCTGGTATTTCAAGGTTCTCTCGAAGCAGCTTCTCCACGAATGGAATCACCAATCCGGGTTTACCTTCAACTCCTTCGGGAACTCGTAGATCATCATATTTTCCCGTTCTAGAGCGGCCCTTTTGGTCTATTAGCTTCCACTGGAGCTGCTCTGGTACCTTCAGTATTTCTCCTATCACTTGCTCTGCGTTTTGTAGCCTCTCCACAGTCCCTGCAATCCTCGCTTCGGCTTCATCTAACCTCAGATTAGTTTTTCCTATTTAGCCTTTAATATCTTCCAGCTGTTTGTTGATATCTTGTCGGAAATCACGAATCTCGCTAAGAATCAAAGTCGAATTGACTGATACTTGGACATTATCTCAGTCCTGGCTCGCCGTGAGGGGAGCTAGGCCCCTCGTCTTGCTGCTTCTGTTTATATTTATCAGCCTTCTGAGCGGACATTTATTCTTGTACTTAGACTCCATCCATGCCCCTTTTATTGATTTAGTTAAACAATACTAAATATTTGTCTAATTTCGACTTTGGAGCAGTTTACCTTCTTTTTTTGTCGAGAGATTTTCCCTACGCTACTGTTCTCTTGGTGACCCTGAAGTCCTCCCCACAGATCCGATCATTCAGAGAAAAAATAACTTACTGCCTTTCGAGCGACCCAATAGTTTTGTCCCCACAAGCCTTACAGGATGAAAAATAAATCCAGAGGTTAGCCACCACCGGCGAGAATTTTTTTTTTTGACAAGGAAAACCCGCCAGTTAGAAAATATTCATGCACAATAATGTGAACGTTCAACCGAGGGAAATATATATCGGACGATATTCGAATATTCGCAACGCGTTCTCCTGACAACACTTCTCTGCCTGAGTTTTGATGGAGCAGGAAAGATAACAGAGATTTATGATTAGTAACCCGATAAAAGATTATAAATCTAAGGCTTTAGAAAAAAAACATAGAAAACCATAGAAAAAACTACAGCACAGAAACAGGCCTTTTGGCCCTTCTTCGCTGTGCTGAACCATATTCTGCCTAGTCCCACTGAACTGCACACGGACCATATTCCTCCATACACCTCCCATCCATGTATTAGTCCAATTTATTTTTAAGTGTTAAAGAAGAACCAGCATTTACCACCTCGTCTGGCAGCTCATTCCACACTCCCACCACTCTCTGTGTGAAGAAGCTGCCCCCTATTGTTTCCTTTAAACTGTCCCGTCCACCACCCTTAACCCATGTCCTCTGGTTTTTTTCTCCCCTTGCCTCAGTGGAAAAAGCCTGCTTGCATTCACTCTATCTATACCAATATTAACTTTATATACCTCTATCAAATCTCCCGTCATTCTTCTACACTCCAGGGAATAAAGTCCTAACCTGTTCAACCTTTCTCTGTAACTGAGTTTCTCAAGTTACTGCGACATCCTTGTAAACCTTCTCTGCACTCTTTCAACCTTATTAATAGCCTTCCTGTAATTTGTTGACCAAAACTGAACACAATACTCCAGATTCGGCCTCACCAATGCCTTATACAACCTCATCATAACATTCCAGCTCTTTTGATTAATAAGGCCAATGTACCAAAAGCTGTCTTTACGACCCTGTCTACCTGTGACGCCACTTTTAGGGAATTTTGTATCTGTATTCAAAGATCCCTCTTTTCTACTGCACTCCTCAGTGCCTTGCCATTTACCCTGTATGTTCTACCTTGGTTTGTCCTTCCAAAGTGCAATACCTCACACTTGTCTGTGTTAAACTCCATCTGCCATTTTCAGCCCATTTTCCCAGCTGGTCCAAATCCCTCTGCAAGCTTTGAAATCCTTCCACACTGTTCACTACACATCCACTCTGTGTGTCATCAGCAAATTTGCTGATCCAATTTACCACATTATCATCCAGATCATTCATATAGATAACAAATAAAAGTGGACCCAGCACTGATCCCTGTGGCACACCACTCGTCACAGGTCTCCACTGTGAGAAGCAATCGTCTACTGCCACTCTTTGGCTTCTTTGATTGAGACAATATCTAATCCAATTTACCACTTCTCCATGTATACCTAGCGATTGAATTTTCCTAACTCAGCTCCCATGCGGGACCTTGTCAAAGGCCTTACTGAAGTCCATGTAGACAATATCCACTGCCTTTCCTTCATCCACTTTCCTGGTAACCTCCTCGAAAAACTCCAACGGATTGGTCAAACATGATCTACCACGCACAAAGCTATGTTGACTCTCACTAGTAAGTCCCCGTCTATCCAAATGCTTGTAGATTCTGTCTCTTAGTACTCCCTCCAATAACTTACCCACTACCGACGTCAAACTTACCGGCCTATAATTTCCGGGATTACTTTTTGATCCTTTTTTAAACAACGGAACAACATAAGCCATACTCCAATCCTCCGGCACCTCACCCGTAGACACTGACATTTTAAATACATGTGCCAGGGCCGTTGCAATTTCAACACTAGTCTCCGTAAAGGTCCGAGCGAATACCCTGTCAGGTGTTGGGGATTTATCCACTTTAATTTCCCTCAAGATAGCAATCTCCTCATCCTTTTCAATCTGTACAGTTTCCATGATGTCATTACTTGTTTCCGTTAATTCCATAGACTTCATGCCAATTTCCTTAGTAAATACAGACGCAAAAAAAAAATACATTTAAGATCTCCCTGATTTCTTTTGGTTCCGCAGACAGCCGACCACTCTGATTTCAAGAGGACCAATTTTATCCCTTACGATCCTTTTACTCTTAATATACCTGTGAAAGCTCTTTGGATTATCCTTTACTTTGACTGCCAAGGCAAACTTATGTCTTCTTTTAGCCCTCCTGATTTCCTTCTGAAGTATTTTCTTACACTTTTTATACTCCTCAAGCAGCTTATTTGCTCCCTGCTTCCTATACATGTCATACAACTCTCTCTTCTTCTTTATCAGAGTTGCAATATCCCTTGAGATCCAAGGATCCTTATTCCTATTCACTTTGCCTTTAATCCTGACAGGAATATACAAGCTCTGCACTCTCAAAATGTCTCCTTTGAAGGCTTCTCACTTACCGATCTGATCCTTGCCAGAGAACAACCTGTCCCAATCCACGCTTTTCAGACCCTTTCTCATTTCTTCAAATTTCGCCTTCTTCCAGTTTAGAACCTTAACCCTAGGACCAAGTCTATCTTTATCCATGATCAAGTTGAAACTAATGGTGTTTTGATCACTGGAGCCAAAGTGCTCCCCTACACACACTTCCGTCACTTGTCCTAACTTGTTTCCTAATTGGAGATCTAATATTGCATCCCCTCCAGTTGGTACCTCTATATATAGATTTCGAAAACTTTCCTGAACACATTTTACAAACTCTAACCCATCTAGACCCCTAACTGTATAGGAGTCCCAATCAATATGTAGAAAATTAAAATCCCCTACCAGCACAACTTTATGTTTCCTGCAAGTGCCTGCTATCTCTCTGCAGATTTGCTCCTCCATATCTCGCTGACTATTGGGTGGTCTATAATACAACCCCACTAATGTGGCCATACCTTTCCTTTTTCTCAGCTCCACCCATAAGGACTCAGTTGACAATCCTCTAATCTGTCCTGCCTGAACATTTTCCCTGACAAGCAATTCTACACCCCCCCCCCTACTTTTCATTCCTCTGCCTCTATCACATATGAAACATTGGAACCTTGGAATATTAAGCTGCCGGTCCTGTCCCTCCTGTAGCCAAGTTTCACTAGTTGCTATAACATCATAATTCCACGTGTCAATCCACACCCTCAACTCGTTTGCCTTCCCCGCAATACTCCGAGCATTGAAATATATACACCTCAGAATATTTTTACCACCACTCACAACCTTTCTATTTGCGGCTTTGCTTGAACTTTTAACATCATTTATCTTCACACCCGTCCCACTGTCAGCTCTGGCACTTTGATTCCTATCCCGCTGCAAATCTAGTTTAAAGCCTTCCCAATAGCACTAACAAACCTCCCTGAAAGGATATTGGTCCCTTGTGGTTCAAGTGTAACCCGTCTCTCTTGTACAAGTCCCATCTGCCCCAGAGGAGGTCCCAATGATCCTGAAATCTGAAACACTGCCCCCTACACCAGTTCCTCAGCTACTTGTTCATCCTCCAGAGCATCCTGTTCTTACCCTTACTGGCACGTAGCACAGGTAGCAATCCTAAGATTACCACCCTCGAGGTCCTGCTTTTCATCTTCCTACCAAGCTCTATACTCACTCTCCAGGACCTCCTCACTCTTCCTTGCTTTGACATTGGTACCGATGTGCACCACGACATCTGGCTGATCACCCTCCCACTTCAGAAGGTCATGCAAGCGATCAGAGACATCCTTGACCCCGGCACCTTGGAAGCAACAAACTACCCTGGATTCTCTGCCACCACCACAGAACCTCCTATCTATACCTCTAACTACTGAGTCCCCTATCACTGCTGCTCTCCTCTTTATCCACCCTCCCTTCTGCACTGCAGAACCAGGCTCAGTGTCAGAGATCTGGCTGCTGCAGCTTGTTCCAGGTAAGTCGTCCTCCCCACCGCCCCTCAACAGTATCCAATGCGGTATACTTGTTGTTGAGGGGAATGGCTACAGGGGAACCTTGCTCTGCCTGCCCTTTCCTTTTCCTTGCCTGAAAGTGACACAATTTCCTGTGTTCTGCTCCTTTGGCGTAACTACCTCCGTGTATCTACTATCTATAATCTCCTCATTCTCCCGAATGATCCGGAGGTCATCCAGCTCCTGCTCTAGTTCCCTAACGCGGTTTGTTTGGAGCTGCAGCTGGATGTACTTCTTGCAGGTGTAGTTGTCAGGGACACCGGAGGGCTCCATGACCTCCCACATCCTGCCTGGCATTCTCTCTACTCTAAACAATCTGGACAAAAAAACTTACCGGAACCTACCCTGGCCTCTACCTGCTTTCGCCGAATCCTGCTGAGCCAAAGCCGTCCCACTCTGCTCTCTCTTACTCCGCTGCCCGCTCACAATGCTGCCCGCTGTATGTGGCGGTCTGTTTTCAAACCTTGGCGCGTTACGTCACGCCCTGCGCAGTGCAGACCATTCCCCCCGAGCAGTGTGTAAAAAAAAAAGACTTTTTGTACCCGATTTCTTCACTCCTTTTTTCTCAACTGCTTGCTTCGACTGAAACAACAACCGTTGAAAATTTCTCTTTTTAAAACTTGGCGCGCTACGTCACGCGCCTACGCAGTGCAGACCCTTCTCCCCGAGCAGTGTTTTAAAAAAAGACTCTTTGTACCCGATTTTTTCACTCTCTTTTCCTCAGCTGCTTGCTTCGACTGAAACAAGAACCGTTGAAAATTCCTCTTTTTAAACCTTTGTTTTAACTTTGTTTCTCACCTTTGATTCTCCCTAGAACCTTTTAAGTAATAACCGAAAGTATCGTGGAATTTGCCGCAATTGCAAGTGGTTTGTAAAAAAATTCTCTTCAATTATGTCATCGATCCCGATGGCCAGAGAAAGATTTTATGAGATAAAACCATGCACATGAATAATATTACATAATGCATGGACTTACATCAATAGTCCGATACGTATCTTGAGAAAATTAGTTCAGTAGTCTCCAGTGTTAACTCCGACTGTAAAATCGAAATCGATTTAAACGGGTGATTCATTTTTTTTGGGCTAAATTTAAAGCTTCCAAGATCTTTCATCCCAACAGGCAAATAGATGTTTTTCTTTGCTATCTCTACTTTCAAAGACCAAAATACATTTTTCCAGTACAAGTTTCAATTAACAAGCATCTGTTGAATGAAAAACAATCTGGTCAATATTTGTAAAGTGTATTTGGAACTGATAATGTATCTGTACTTTGTTTTCCCCTTAAATGTGATTCCCACCATTCCATTCCAGTCGGACAATATACCTTGCAGTTCTGAACTCCAGGTAGGTAGTTTTGCACTCAAATTGATTTCATAGGTGGGGTTCCACTTTTTACTGATTCACTGGAGACTCTCTCTCTCTCTCTCTCTCTCTCTCTCTCTCTCTCTCTCTCTCTCTCTGTCTCTCTCTGTCTCTCTCTGTCTCTCTTTCTCTTTCTCTCGAATAAGAGCGATACAGCAGATTTAACACCGTAACTCATCGAACTGTTTGCTTTGTTGTTCCCCTCTGTCGCTCCTGACAAATCCCTGTCCCTTTATTAGGGACAGAGGGAGATGGGGCACGTTGAATTCGTTGGCAGGGCGATTAGTTTTTCTGTACTGCAAATCATGGTCTTTCTTGGGTTGTCACACTAGGGTGCTGTGAACGCTCCCAAATGCGAGACACAGACAATGAAGTACAAGGAACAGGACTTGACTAGAGTAGGGACGTGACAGGATACAGATAGGGAGCAGGCACAAGAATGCAGATTTGAGCTCGGGAAAGCAGGACCAGGACGAGAAACCAGGGACTAGGAGACAAGGCTTCGACTCCAAGCCCGAACCTGGGCAAGGACCCAGAACCTGGGTCTTGCCTCAGGCTCGGACCCCAGAACCAGGCAAAGACATGACATGGCTTCAGGGCATGAAGTGGCTGGGGTCTAGAGACCTGAGCTTGGAGACAGGCTGGGGTCTTTGCTCTTGAAGCTTGATGCTGGGGTCTTGGGTCTTGAGCTTGGCTGCAGGCTGGAGCCTTGGGTCTTGAGCTTGGAGGCTGGGGACATCAGGCTTATATTCTTGGAGCTTGGCTTGGGATCCTCGAGGCAGGTGTTCCTGGAGCTTGGCTTGGGATCCTCGAGGCTTGTGTTCTTTGGAACTTGGCCGCGGAATCTTCGATGCTTGGGTTCTTGGAGCTTGGCTGCGGGATCTTCGAGGCTTGCGTTCTTGGAGCTTGACTGTGGTATCTTCGAGGGTTGGGTTCTTGGAGCTTGGCTGTGGGACCTTCGTCTTGAAATTCGGAGGCTGGAGCTAAGATACAGACTGGGAACTGAACATCAACATAGACCCGGGACTTGTCCTTCGAAAAGCCAGGACTCATCGTTCACAAGACACCAACATGAGACAGGACAGTACATAGACATAGAGATGAAGTTGAACAAATTAGGGCTGAGGGAGTAGGTAACTCCTTGAAGCAGCAGGTATAGTAGAAAATATTTGGCTAACTCAAAATACAAGTGTATTTTTTGTTATATGTGACTAATTGCCGGAAACTGTTTAGTTTGTAGATCGTACGGGTGTTTCCTCAGTCACACCTGCAAAACAGAACTCCAAATGCACTCAAACACTGTCATCAGAGGATACCGCCAATTGACAGAATGAAAGTTGACACTTTGTTCATTCATGCCGTACGGTTACTCTTTCGTCACTGTTCGGTATTTCCAAGAATAACACCAATGTTCGGTTGGTTCAGTTTTCCGCGGTTGTTATCAGATATTCGTGTTCAATATGGATCTGATAATGGGCGTTGAAAAGGACGGCTATTGCCAGTTTCATTCTTTTTAGTGTTTCCTCGTTTGCAAATTGCATATGAAATTAAATTCGTAAAAGCAAGGGGGAAAAAAAAACTAATCTCGAGGGACTCTGCCGAATGTGGAAATCATGAAGAACACACAAAAAAAATGCTGATATGATTCATTCGGAAAAGCAACATGTACGAAGTTAAGTAAACTGTCGATATTTCAGGCTGAAGCGCTTTATCGGAACAACAAAAGAGGGGGTCAGAAGCTGGATTGGTAAGAAGGTGTGTGGAATATAGGAGCGGCAATGACGGAGAAGCTGGGAGGTGATGAGTGGAAAAGGAAATGGTGCAAGAAGGAATCTGAGAGGAGGAGACAGTAGACCTTGGAAGAAACGGAAGAAAGAGAGGAGCCAGTGGAGGTGAAGGCCAGATGAGGAGAAGAGAAGAGGTGAAAGGGAGCCGGAATTGGGAATAGAGAAATAAAGAGATGGGGGATGATGAAATAATTATCAAAAGTTAGAGAGATCAGTGTTTATGCCTTCAGGTTGGAGTCCATTCAGATGGACGAAAAATGTGATGATATTTCGAGGGTGTTGAGTCGTAAATGTTACAATGACAAGAGTCTGCTCAGGTCTGTTAAATTAAGCTCCTTTGGGATACTGTTTATACACATGTTGGAATCGATTATTCGGAATGAGATTACGGAGTACCTGGAGGTACATGACAAGATAGGTCAAAGCCAGCATGGTTTTCTGAAAGGAAAATCCTGCCTGATTAACCTACTGTCATTTTTTTTCAGGAAAGTACAAGCCTGGTAGACAAAGAATATGTAGTAGATGTTGTGTACTTGGATTTTCAGAAGGCCTTTGACAAGATGCCCCACATGAAGCTGCTTAGCAAGATAAGAGCCCATGGAATTACAGAGGCTTTACTGGCATGGTTGGAGCAGTGGCTGATCGGCAGAAAACAGAGAATGAAATAAAGAGATCGTATTCTGGCTGGCTGCCGGTTACCCGCGGAATTCCACCGGGGTTGGTGTTGGGTCCACTGCTTTTTATGATGTATGTCAATGATTTGTTCTATAGGATTAATGGATTTTGGCTGAATTTGCCGATGATACATAGCTAGCTGGAGAGGCGGATAGTGTTGAGAAAACAGAGACCCTGCAGACAGACTTAAATGGTTTAGGGGAATGGGCAAATAATTAGCAAATTGAATACAATGTTGGAAAGTGTATGGTCTGCACTTTGGTGGAAGATGTAAACGTGCGGACTATTACCTTGATGGGAAAATAAATAAAAATTCAGAGATGCAAAGGGACTTGGGAGTCCCTGTGCAAGATACCAGAAAAGTTCATTCCTGGAGGCATCGAATATAACAGAGTTCTGACGTTGAGACTCCGTAAGGCATCCGTGAGACCAGATGGAGTATTGTTTGCAGTTTTGGGATACTTCTTTTAGAAAGGGTATACTGACATTGGAGAGGGTTCAGTGAAGGTTTACGAGAATGATTCCAGGAATGAAAGGGTTACCGTATGAGGAACGTCTGGCAGCTCTTGGGCTGTATTCCCTGGAGTTCAGCAGAATGAGGTTTGATCTCGTAGAAACATTCTGAATTATAGAAGGCCTGAACAGATTAGATACGGCAAAGTTATTTCCCATGGCACTGGGAGTCCAGCAGAAGAGCGCACAACTTCAGGATTAAAAGACGTCCATTTAGACAGAGATGAGGAGAAATTACTTGAGTCAAAGAGTGGTATGTATGTGGAATTTGTTGCCAAGAGGGGCTGTGGAGGCCAAATGATTGGGAGCATTTACGGCAGAGATAGTTAGGTTCTTCAATATCCAGGGCATCAAAAGGTATGGGGAGAAAGCTGGAGAGTGGGGATGACTGCAAGAATTGAATCAGCCCATGATTGAATGGCGGAGCAGCCTCTATGGGGCGAATAGTTTACTTCTGCTTCTATATCTTATGGTTATATATATATGTATGTGTGTGTGTGTGTGTGTGTGTGTGTGTTTTGCGTGGCTCTGTAGCATAGAGGCTAGCGTAATACTATTAAAGCAGCAGTGATCCAGATTTAATTCCCGTGCCCGACTAAATGGTGTGTTTCTAAGTTTCCCATGACCGTATGACTTTCTTTGGGCGCTCGGGTTTTCTCCAACATTCCAAAGGCGTATGGGCGAGTCGGCTAATTGGTCACATGGATATAAATGGGCGGCACGGGCTGGTTGGGCTGAACGGCTTTGCTACAGTGCTGCATCTGTCAAGCAAATTTATAAGTTATTCATGGCTATCTCTCTGCTTTGCCTGAGAATAGATAATGCGCTCTTCTTGTTGTCATTCTTTGCGAAATCCTTTGTTCTCCCTCAGATTTAATGAAACATAGGCAGTGGTGGGCTCAACCGAAGCTTGTTCACCCTGTTGGAAAAAAAACATGTTTAAAGTTGATAACTGATAGAAAGGTCAGTGATCATGAACTAAGTTTGCTTCCGAATATCTAATAATAGAAAACGATTAAAAATGGTTGGAATAACCTTTTGTCCGCGTATAATGATATATCATACCAGAGGTATGATACCAAACGCATTTCAGGCTGGAAGTCGCTACGTTTACTTTAGATTTCCGAACACCCACTAACAACCATCCTATCAATTGGATGGGTTTCTCAGGTCTGACCATCTCTGTTTTTCATCTCTTCTGTCATATTCCGTCCGTCCTTCCAAGTTTTGTGCATGGGCTTCATCCGATGCGTTTCTCTTACGCACCCCATCAAATTATTATAATTATTGGCATGACCAGGTTTCCTACCCACGGTGCAATTAGGATCTGTGATCCTTCAAACTCGCATTATCTAAGTTAAGGATATTGCAACAATTGACAAGACCTGATGTCCTGTTTCAGCCTGGCTTAACTGAGCGGCGCAGCACTGTATGGAAGGTGCGATAAGCTGCGACTTCCCCTTCAGCAGCCTGGACGAGGAGTTCAGGGTTTCCCGCACACGAGAGGTGCTGCAGTACAGGGATTCCAAGGACCCTAAAGTGGAAGCAGCAGGCATCCATGTACGGACGGGCAGGAAGTGGAAGGCACAGGAAGGGCTGGTGGTAGCAGTGTCCCGGCTGAGATACAGGGCTCTAGTGGGGACAGTGTGAACTGGGCGATCGAGGCTGGGCTCCGTTTCACCAACTCGTTATGACAAGGCCAAAGGCAAGGACAGACGCCACCTCGTGCTGGAGGAAGTGTGGGCTGGCGTTGAAGAGGAGAAGAACATCATGATGGTGGACATGCGGCAGCAGGGAGCATGGAGAAGTTGGGAAAGTGCGCTAGAGCGGAAATACTCCTGGTCTGACATCTGGCAGTTAGAAACCCAGCGCAAGAAATTTATGATCCAGGCTGTCTGTGATGTCTTGCCAAGCCCTGCAAACCTCCATGTCTGGGGCAGGAGCGATACACAAGCATGTCCTCTCTGTCCAGGAAGCGGATCACTGGAGCACATCCTTAGCACCTGCTCTAAAACCTTGAGGAAATATCACTAGCGGTGGCCTCATGACAAGCTGCTGAAGGCAATGGCAGAGAGCATTGCAATGGCCATGACCACCGGCAAACAAAGTGGTCAGAGGAAAATATCCCCTTGTCAGAGCCGGAACATAGCCCCTACGTCAGCCCAGACCACCATCATCATCGGGCCCGCTTAGCACCGCTTCACGTTGACCTGGGTAGGCAGCTGAAGTTTCATCATCAAATAGCAACAACTACACTGAGGCCGAATGTGGTCTTTTCTTCAGTGTCCTCTCATCAAGTTGACAGTTCCCTGGGAGGACCACACTGATAAGTCAAATGAGCGGAAGCTGGTCAGGTACCAGGAGCTGGTGGAGCAGTGCTGGAGGCAGGGCTGGATGGCTCGCTGTGAGCCCATTCAAGTAGGGTGAAGGGATTTTGCCGGTCGCTCAGTCTGCAGAGTCTACACCCTAGTTGGCATCATTGGTTCTTGCAAGAGGAAAGCTATCAGGACCATCACAGAGCCCGCTGAGAGAGCCTCCAGATGGCTATCGATCAGGAGGGGTAATCCGTGAGCCAGTGTTTCTGGGACACAAGCTGTGGTCTGATCAACCCTGGCTGGGTCGCCTGGGCGAGGGTGCATGATGTTGAAAGACCCGAAACACCCTATGACCCCAGGTTATATCGCTGGTGATGTGTCCTAGCGCATCTGTAGGATGTATCTCAGAAGCAGGTAGAAAATTCAGGAGGGGCATCTTGCCTGCTGTTGAGCTAATTGGTTTTGCTGGCGAATCAATTAAATTACAATCGAAAGAAGTAGAACAGTTGGATATGCCTATTATAGTAAATCGGTAAAATAACATTTGTTTTGGCTGACAGAATAATACAGCATTCCAGAGGAATAAAGCAACGGTAAAAAAAAAAATATATATATATATATATCTTCAACGTTCCAGCTTCAGTTTAGACTTTACTTTCAGAAGCGGTCCGTCATTTCGGGTAGTGCTATGAACGCTGACAGAAGTTTCACCGGAGTTCTACTATAATGAAACCAGTGATATATGTCAACGTTGTTTTGGTGATGCTGCAGCAAATATCGTTATGTAAAAGTAAAAATATGCGGTGAAATTAGGAAGGTCGTTAATGGCACACAAGAAGACGTTTCCAGTTGTGGACAGATGGGTATACAACCGATAAAGATTTAACATATGCTAACAGGAGGATCCAGGTGAGACAAGTATAATAACATTGAACTGCTGGAACTCTGAAGTAAAACAAACAAGTAATACACACAGTAGGTCAGGAAACACGAGAGCAAAGAGAAAGAGTTAACGTTCACGTTACTTTCTGCGGAGGTGCGTTCAATACGAAAGGACAACGTTCTCTCTTTCCCAAGATGTCGTGAGAGATTTTTAATTTCCGGATTAAATCCAAAATGGCGATGACAAACATTTATAAGTTTCAGGCATTTCTTTCAAAATTGAGGATGATAATCATTCAGCGTAGCCTCATCGAGCAGAAGGCGCCTCGTTCAGTTTCGTTAAAATGTGAGTATCATTATGCACCAGATACTAGATTACATTAGATTATTAGGATATGCAGTCCTCTTGTATTGTCATTTAATAATGCATGCACTAAGAAATGTTACAATGTTCCTCCAGAAATGATATCACAGAAATACAATACAAACCGACTGAAAAACTGACAAAACCACATAATTATAACATATAGTTACAACAGTGCATGGCAATACCGTAATTTGAAGAAGAATTGACCATGGGCACGGTAAAAAAAATGTCTCAAAGTCTTTCGAAAGTCCCATCATCTCACGGAGACGGTAGAGCAAGAAAAAACAAACTCTTCCTGCCATGAGCTTCCAGCGCCGCAAACGTGCAGCATCCTGGAAGCACCCGACCATAGCCGACTCTTGAGTCCGTCCAAAAACTTCGAGCCACTGATCAGCCCTCCGACATCGAGCACCGAGCACCATCTCACCGACCCCGGCTCCGGAAGCAGGCAATAGGCAAAACGGAGGATTTGGGGCTTTCTCCTCCGGAGAATCTCGATCGCACTGCAGCAACGGCAGCGAAGCAGGCATTTCAGAAGTTTGCCAGGTGTTCCTCCGTGCTTCTCACGTCTGTCTCCATCAAATCAGGATTGTGCACAGCCCCTAGTTAACAGATATGATATCATTTCGGTGCTAGGAACGGACGCAAATGCAGACACAGACGCTTAAGGACAAGGAACAGCACTTGACTAGAGTAGGGAAGTGACAGAATTCAGACCAGGAGCAGGGACAAGAACGCAGACTTGGGCTAGCGAAAGCGGGACCAGGACTAGAAACCATGGACTAGGAGACAAAGCTTCGACTCCGAGCCCGAGACTGGACAAAGACACAGATCTTGGCTGGGGTTCGGACCCCAGAAACAGGCAAGGGCATGACATGGCTTCAGGACAGGATGTGGCTGCGTTCTGGAGGCTTGTATTGGCTTGAGGCTGGGGCCTTGGGCCTTGAGCTTGGTTGCAGGCTGGGGCCTTGGGCCTTGAGCTTGGCTGCAGGCTGGGGCCTTGGGCCTTGAGCTTGGCTGCAGGCTGGGGCCTTGGGCCTTGAGCTTGGCTGCAGGCTGGGGCCTCGGGCCTTGAGCTTGGAGGCGGGGAATTTCAGGCTTGGGTTCTTGGAGCTTGGCTGCAGGATCATCGGGGCTTGGTTCTTGGAGCTCAGAGACAGACTGGGAACCGAACATCAACATACAGCCGGGACTTGTCCTGAGACAAGCCGGGACTCATCTTTAACACGACACTAACATGAGGCAGGACAGAAGATAGACATAGAGCCGGTACTTATCCTAAGACAAGCCAAGCCGTGGCTCAACTTCATCTCCACACCAAGGTCGGACAGATCCCTCCGTCAGGTAACGGCAGAACGGCCGGAACTACCCAACAAAGGCAAAGACAAGACAAAACAGATCCCCTCGCAGGGCAAGGGCAAAACAGCCTGGCTTACCCCACGGAGGCGAGGACAAGAAGAGAAAACACCAAAGAACGACAGACAGTTCCATCTCTGCTCCGGGGTAGCTCCGAGGCTCAGATCGCCCAGCAACCTCAGCTGGCCACGGAGACAGCCGGATCCCTACCTAGCTCGGAGTAGCCTGCAGCCACTCAGCTGGCCCGGAAAACGGCCGAATCCATACCGCAAAGACAGCTCCGACTACTGACAGCAAGGCTCGGTGAGAGCTTGGTTCTCCAACGCAGCCTAAAGATGGCAATTGGCTGTTCTAACCTTCCACCGGCAGGTTACTCGCAGGGGATCTTCACAAAACAAACCAGCAGCCCACACTCAACCCCAAGGCTACTTATATTCCAAGCCACAAGATGGGAATCAGGTGCCTATGATTAACTCAAACAACAAACTGCTGGAAGACCCGGAGTCCGGAGTCCACGGACCGGATCGTGAACCGGAATGCGGGCTTCAAGGACTGGACCATGGCAATACTACGCTGTTAATTGGACGCATATTCAATTCCATTGCATGTTATGCACAGCGATTTGGATCTTTGCTGGGAATCGGGTTTAAAAACTGTATATGACTTTCCAAATCAAGATTTCGCTGCATATTCAATTTTGCTTGCTGTGCGTTTAAATCAAATATAACATATATTGCCAAATGATTCGTGCGTGTACTGTGTTTCGCCATTGACCACTACACCGCGATTCTCTTAAGTCGATATTTGACACTAAAACTCTCAGTCTTAGATTTGTACTTAATTATTCGTCACACGGAGAATGATTAACAGCCTAACTTCCATTGGTATATATTACTGTTTATCTTAATGAAAGAGGTCATGAACTGGTGCGGAATCCTGAAAGACTATAGGAAGCAAATTCAACAGGACTATTCAAATATATCTTGGATAAATACTTCAAAATAAAGAGTTGTCAGAGAGTTTCATTCTTCCCTACTGCGTTCCAAATGTTAGAACAAAAATATTTATTGTATCTCTGCTATATGCATACGCCACTCTGAAAGAAGACAAGCCATTTCATCTACCGGCTCTGCATTTCGACATCAGTCCAAAGAACTTGTGTTAATCCCTTAAGAAAAATGCATTGTAAAAATTGGACATTATTCGTTTGATACCAATCGGATTCAGCGCGTAAGAGGAACTGCTGAAGGTGCGGATCTTTCAGAAAGCATTTTGCGGTACCAGTTGTCTTAATACAGTGCATCAACATCATGGCACTATGCTCAAGAGTCTTTGACTTTTACCGAAGCTGTAAGGTGATAATAGTATATGAGTGGTCGTACTACATTTAAATACTGTCGCTAAAATGTAAATTAAAATCAATGAGACATGCACAAGTTCGTCATCATTCTTTCCACAGTCACAGTAAGCATAGACGTATGCGAAATTGCTTACGCTTCAAAGTATGGATCTGCCCTTGTATTGAAAACGACATTTGAAGCGTTCCAAAGGGATATAACGGCATTTATGAACAAGAAGCAGCTAGTAAATACACACGAGTAGACTGGTGAAATTATTGCATTTTAAGATCCTGCTTCTATTGTGCCTGACGATTATTTATGTCATCAGGTTCGAACATCTCAATCCCTGTCTCATCATGCTGTAACTACATTTATTCTTTTTGAAGTTAAATATCTTTCGTGCATCTATTTTGCACGAATAGAGATCATATTTCTCAACGATCAGGGTCCTTACCGTCCGATCTCTTTAACTTGACTTTCATCAAGACTTATTATCAGAGCTGAAATTGCCGATCCGCCCACTGCACATGCCAGAATCAATTTAGTATCAGTGCCTTATGGATCTACAGGGGTAAATAAGAAACTGTGAAACGTTTATACATCTAAAACCAAAGGCACACATGAGAATCAACAATGTAAAATATTTTATAGGCTGCTTTCACATCTCACTACACAATATCGGAAAATATATCATTAGATAGGAAGTGCAAATTTCCATTTTGTTATATCAGGATGAGAGAAAAAGTTTAAGTTTTGCTTTGTCACAAATTTGGAAATGATCAGAAGTTGGTAACTTACAAATACTGCACGAATTTAAGTTCTGAATTCGTCCCACATGATTTTAAAATTTCACGTTGTATATTCACTGTCAATTACTAAGCTTTGTTACCTAAACCTCAACAATGAATATCAATCGAGACAGGTTACATAAAAACAACCAAACAATTATTAAACAGGGATAAACGATAAGGAAAAAAAAACAAACGAAAACTTTAACCGGAAGTTTTACCGGAACTTTAACATGCGGCCGTTCAAATAACTCGGCACTCGGCACTGGTTCTTAAAGCGTTAAATGCGAAAAAGCGATAAAGTTAATATAGTTCTTCAAGCTGTAACTTCGAAAGTCCAACAGATTTACACGTTGAATTGGGAGAGACTTCTCTGGAGTAAGATTTCTTCACAGACGCAACTTTACTGCTGGTTCTGTCCACAGGATTCACGATGCCAAAAATAAACAGTTTAAATCAACTGACCTTAAATAATTTTATAGAGGGAGAGCAAACCGTTGCATGAACTCCTTGCTCTTTTTGGGAAGAGTTATTTTTTGATGCAGGTTGCTACTCCACCAACGAAGATTCAATAAGGTCGATCCTTTGTTAAACTGTCGAGCAATGCAGATTCCTCTCAATCCTTCGATCCTGCAGTTCGATAAATTCTTCACTCTCCCTTCTACTGTTAGAATTGAGTAAATCAACACATCTAGCAAATATATCCAGTCCAATAATATGGTATCTTGCAATAGAACGCAAAACCAATAAAAAAAATGAAATTGCGTCACAAAAACAAACACGCAACAGAAACGGAGATACAGCACGTTCTACCTGGAAATCTACAAACTAAAAACCAACTGTGTCACCTGGGTCGACCCTTATATATTCATGGACCACACGTCATCATGTGACTCACATCGGCGGGAAAATCACATCAGGTGACCTCCAAAAGACCATTACATCATTTTCACAAAAAGAACACAGATCTCCTTGAGCATGTAACAGCTGCAAGAAGGTCAAGAAGGCGGTCTCTGCAAGCGTCGTTGAAAACGTAGAGCACGACAAAACACCGAAGATGACCTATTCATCCACTGCGCCTAGTCCGATCTCCAGCCGTATCGACTCTTGTCTTGCCAGTGGATCCAGATGGGAACTGGGAGGAGAGAACGAGGTCGACGCTGCGCATATCTCCCTCACTTAAATCCAAATCAAGGGCCAGTCTCGACACCATCATCATAATGGTGTCGAGGTCTTCATCTTCATCGACGACGATGGACGAACAACAACTAAGCTTGAAAATCAGTCATTTTCCGTGTTTGGGTAGCTGTTCCTTTACTGTTCTTAAAAAAGGTCACACTGACCCAACACTATGACACATAAGCGCTTCCATCTTATATTGCGCGTGTGACGGCAAGCAAAGCTATCGGACGATTCATGCTAACGAGAGAGATAAGAAAGACAATGGAGAAACATTCAAAGTGCTAATAAGAGAGAAGAGAGGAATTAACGGAAAAGAAACACAATTCAGAATATTGACAGACCGGTTGCTTTGAACCTGAACTGTTTGAAGTTTGATGGAAAGGTGATACCCCAGCAGGGGGATAAAAAGAGCAGGTTTGCTAAGGCACGCAACACACCAGGAGACCACGAGATCCTGGAAAGAGCAGTGTACCCCCACAATGGTGGGTGTTTGGAGGTCCGGTTCGTGGGAACCGAACAGAGGCTCACAGGTGTAAAGGTACGATCGGTGGGACCCTGGGGCGTGTGTCCGCCCTTGCCTGGGTGCCGAGTTCAACGCGCAAGAACGATCGTAGCCGGAACGGAGGGGTCGCAGTCGGTGACCACAGCAGGGATTAGAAGACATAAAAGAGTCTGCCCGAAACCAACTGCGCAGACATCAAAGGTCTGCTTGAACCAAATTGCATCTCTCTCTCTCTCTCTCTCTCTCTCTCTCTCTCTCTCTCTCTCCAACTGTACAACAACAGCGATTACTGCGAACTGCACTAAACTGAACTGAACTCTGCTTCACTTAAGACTGATTGTTTTACCCCTAGGCTGCGATAGAGCTTGGTTGATTCCTATTACCCTATTTATGTGTATATGTGTGTATTATCATTGCTAACCTGCTACATTGATATCCTTACGATTAGAGTACTGTATTACTTATGTCTTTAATAAAACTTTATTAGTCCCTGGTAATCCAGCCTCCAACGAGCGATCCATTTCTGCTGGTTTGCCAACCAAGTTACGGGGTATGTAACAGGCGCAAAATATATTCATAGGAAGAGGATTCGAGTACAGCAATAGTGAGGTACTACTGCAGTTGTACGAGGCCTTGGTGCGACAATACCTGGAGTATTGTATGCAGTTTCGGTCCCCTAGTCTGAGGAAAGACATTCTTGCCATACAGGGAGTACAAAAGAGGTTCACCAGATTGATTCCTTGGATGGCAGGACTTTGATATGATGAAAGACTGGATCGGATAGGCTTATACTCGTTGGAATTCAGAAGATTAGTGGGGATCTTATTGAAACGTATAAAATCATAAAGGGATTAGACAGGCTAGCTGCAGGAAGATTGTTCCCGATGTTGGGGAAGTCCAGAACGAGGGGTCACAGTTTGAGGATAAAGGAGAAGCCTTTTAGGACCGAGATTAGGAAAAACTTCTTCACATAGAGAGTGGTGAATCTGTGGAATTCTCTGCTACAGGGAATAGTTGAGGCCAGTTTATTGGCTATATTTAAGAGGGTGTTAGATATGGCCCTTGTGGCTAAAGGGGTCAGGGAGTATGGAGAGAAGGCAGGTACAGGGTTCTGAGTTGGATGATCAGCCATGATCATACTGAATGGCGGTGCAGGCTCGAAGAGCCGAATGGCCTACTCCTGCACCTATTTTCTATGTTTCTACGTTTCTATGTTTCTAAAAGATTCTGGACATGCTGAAATCCAGAGTCACACAGAAAATCCTGGAAGAACTCAGCCGATCAGGAAGATCTAAAATGTCGACGTTTAAGGCCGAGATCCAATATCATGACTTGATGAAGACACCATCTTACTTTGCTCCTGGGTGTAGCTGAAACTGGCAGGCGAAACTGGTGAGGGAGACATGCGACACCAGTCAGGTGTAATCATCTTTTCCACAAGTAGACTTCGTGATTTCTAATAAACCTAAACCTTCGTACAAGCCATCCATCGTTCGCTTTGTCACACTTCCTATTCTAGTGCAAATTTGCTTGTTATTTCTTTGCCAAGAGATTTCAAATTTCTTCGTGTAGAAAGCAGCCGTTTTACAAAAGAGCTTTCGAAGAGACAAAAATCCTCCAACAGGCGCAATTTCCAATGGAGTTTGAAGAACTTGAGTAAAAACAAAGATATATTGGAAATTTTAGATCCATTTCTGTGCAGGTTGATTCCTTTATCTCCCCACCAACTAGCATGGCACTCTAACTTAATTACCCACCAGTATTACCAGTATATAATAAATCCTTTCACATCCTTTGAATTTCACGCATTTGCTAAACGACACACAGACACAGACACACAGACAGACAGACAAACAGACACACACACACACACACACACACACACACACACACACACACACCTAAGCGAAACAATGTTCTTCCGAGGCAAATTTGCAACATAAATTAGACAGAGCACATGTAGTTACTATCCAGCACTGACAGTCACAATCTAAGCGAAATAAAATACAGTCAGTTTGGGAGACGGAGTTCAGAGAATACACCTCAACAGTGAAGCTAGGAGGTCCGAAGTGAGGAAGACCTTCTCTTTTGAATGGTATTTGAGCTTTATTTTACAGTTGGGTTTGCGGCGGGCGTTAGCTTTGGAAACCTGGGTACTTTTGGACTTTTCATTTCGTGTCAAGACTGAGTTACAAATCCCCCAAAAAATCACTGATTTCTATAATATGAATGCAAATAGTGTTTAGTATTCTGGTAGCTCAATGTTTAGGAGTGTTTCAGGTTTTGGTGTTTAGCTTTCTAGTCATAAACATTCAGCAGTAGAGCTATCCCCGGAATGTGAAACTCTCCTGGAATAGTTCCCCCATATTGAACCTGACAAATCAGCTCCCCCATGAAACAACCAGGAACGCAAATGCAAATTGATATTAAGCACATTGATTATCTCGTTCTTTTCTTTCTAAACTCTGAAGTCCTGCAGCAATATGGTGAACAGTGACTTGGCACTGCTATAGGATCGCGTGTGGAAATGATGCTTTGCAGAGGGTCAAACAGGAACTGAACGAACTCAATTTCACCATGCACAGAGTTTACTGAAACGTGAGCCCAAGTTTAAGGTTTTGTAAACGTGACCGCTTCCACTATTGCTATGGCCGGTGTCTATCCGGGGAGATTTAATAGTTAGATTGCTTTATCTGTTTGTCACAGCAGTTAGGATTTCACTCTGCCTACAATAGCCATCCGGAGCTCACGATTGCCCGACTCCACTTCCTACGTCAATACCGACGTCAACGTTATTGGCCTTCTCAAATTCTTGGTGAAGGACAAATCTCAGGTGAAAAAGAAATGTAAGGGCTTCTGCAATTACACTAAGCATAAAGGGATAGCGACAGGCAAAATTGATCCATTTGAAGATCAGCCGGTTCAACAAACCGAAAGAGAAGGAGCTGATATGTTATATTATTTCCATTCGTATTTATTCGGGAGACGTACACGGAGACGATACAATTAAGGCAATACAGAAGCAATGTCATGGTCCATATACGGATTACAAACTTGAGGCAAATTAGGATGCAGAAGTCCCCAGAACATGGCAATGTGTACCAACGGATCTTGTTGGAAGCTAATGCAGAAAGTGAAATGGCCCCAATAGAGGTATTCAAAATGTCTTTACCCGTGGGTGAAGTGACGGTGGACTAGAGTATAACTAATGTTTTAAGACGATATGACGATAGGGTATAGAAGCCAAATTAAGCCATTTGGCCCACCAAGTTTGCTCGACAATTTCAACATAGATAATATATTCTGCTCAGCCCCAGTCTCCCGCCTTTTACCCGTAGCTCTTCATACTCGAACCAATCAAGCCTGCATCAACCTCTGCTTTAAATATCCATAAAGACGTTGTCTCCATAGCACCGTGTGACAAAAAAAAAAAAATCCACAGGTTCACCACACTCTCGCTATAGGCATTCCTCTTCATTCTCTTTTTTTAAAAGTATGCCCCTCTATTCTGAGGCTGCGTTGTCTGGTCTTAGCATCTCCCACCATAGGAAACATCCTCTCCACATTCACACCTTCAAGAACTTTCAACTTTCAATGAAGTTCAATATGGTCACGCCTGATTTTTTTTCTGAATTCTTGTGAAAACAGGCACAGAGCCATAAGACGCTCTTCATATGACTAATTATGGAATTCTGGATTCACTGTCGTGAACCTTCTTTGAACCCTCTGCAGTTTCAGCACATTCTTTCCTAGGTCAGGGAGCTAAAACTGTTCACAATACGCCGTGACGTCTCACCAGTGCTTTATAAAGTCTCAACATTACAGCTTTTTTTATATTCTAGTCCTCTTGACGTAAGTGCGATCATCGTATTTTTCTTCCTGCCACAGACTCAACTGGCAAACTAACCTGCATAGAATACTGCACACCGACTCCCAAGTCCCTTTGCACCTCAATGTTTTATGTATTTTCTCTCCATTTGGAAAATATTCTAAACTGTCACACCCTCCACCAAAGTGCATGACCACACACTTCTCTTCACTGTATTCCATCTGCCACTTCTTACCTATTCTACTGATCTGTCAGAGTCCTTCGGTTGCCTTTCAATTTTCGAAAAACTACCTGACTATCCACCTAGTGTCATAAGGAGGGGCGCTGAGAGCGGACCCATATGCAAGACACAGACACTGAAGTACTAAGAACAGGAATAGGTTTGTCAAGAAAGGAAGGGAAGTGGGGAAGAGACGACGCTGGACAAGGCACGGGACCTGGACGAGGCTAGGATACAGAGCCTGGGCTAGGACTGGATTTGGAAAGCGGGACCTGATCGAGGAGCTAGTAATTTGGAACCTGAACAAGGACTCCGAGCCAGAGAATGGATAGGGACCTGAAACCTGGGTCTTGACTCAGGTTCGGCCCCCGGATCCAGGCATGGAAAGGATGTGGCTACGGGACGAGGAGAGGCAACAGGACTGGACGTGAGAGTCCTGGACATGACGAGGGAACCCCAGCACCGGGCTAGGCGAGGTACTCCTGGGCTGGGCTAGGCACATGGACAGGACGAGAACATAAAGACTACACATGGTCTTGTGAGAACAGAAACGCAGAGTCTTGGTCGAGGGACAACAAGAACGCAGAGCCTTGGTTCAGAGACAATAGGAACATAAAGTCTTGGTGGACAGAGAACAGGAACATGGAACACAGAGCCAGGAGATCTCCTTGGGAACAGGACTTGGGGTCGGGGCTGTACACAGAGTCAGGACCCCTCCTAGGGAACAGCACGTAGGGCCAGGACTCATACACAGAACACTGAGAGACAGATCTCCACTCAAGGTAGCGGAAAACTGCCAGAACTACCCAGCGAAGGCGAGGGCACAAAGAGACGGCTCCCATCGCAAGGTAACGGCAAACGGCCGGACCTACAAAGCGAAGGCGAGGTCACAAAGAGGCAGCTCTAAACAACGAAAGACAGTTCCTTATCTAGACACAGTAAGGCCCCGGTCTTGCCCTGGCGTTTGAATTCGAGGGCGTTACGTGCGAGGACACAGGCGAAGGTAACAGGCAAGGCTTCAGACGAAGGTAACAGGAGAGGCTTCAGGCGAAGGTAACAGGAGAGGCTTCAGGCGAAGTTAACAGGCGAGGCTACAGAAGGAAGGGGAAGGAAAGGGAACAGTCCAGCAACTGAAGCTAAGCCAAGACCTGTTTATGTCGCCAGCACAAAATGAGAATCATGTGCCTCAATTAACGCACACAACAGGACAAGGGAAAACCGAAAAACTTGGTATAAGGAACGACGTACCGGACCGTGACACCTATCTTCATATCCTCTGCAAACTTTGGAGGAACATCTGGAAAACTTCCGAAATTCCTCTTCGCTACCGCAGCTACTGTGTGGTAACCGAAATTTCCGGAGCAGAAGACCGCGAAAATCTCGGTTTTGCTTGCTTCAGCGGCTGGGGCGAGGTCGAAGGCGCTCGGCAGAGGATGGCGCTCGGGAGGCTGCATCGGAGGACTGGTCGGAGGCTCGAATTTTTCGGATGGATGGACTTCGTGTCGGCGGTGGTCCACTGCTTCCAAGGCATTGGCAAGTTCACGGTGCCTGGAGGTTTATGGCAGGGAGTTTCTCCCTTTTGCCTTCTGCTATCGGGGAATCGGGAGTCAATGGACTCGGGAACCTTTGAGACTTTTTTTTTTACCATGCCCATGGTTTGTTCTTCATCAATTTATGGTATTGCTTTGCGCTGCTGTAACTATATGTTATAATTATGTGGTTCTGTCAGTGTTAGTCTTTGGTTTGTCCTGTTTTCTGTGATATCACTGGAGGAACATTGTATCATTTCTTAATGCATGTATGAATTTTTAAATGACAGTAAAAGAGGCCCCAGTGTTCTCATAAGCCAGACAATGTCATTTATTCTATTATCCATATCCCTGACATATAATCTTAAACAAATTGGTCACAACTCACACCCCTGTGGAACACCGGTAGTCACGGTCAGCCAACCAGAAAATGCTCTCTTTGTTCCCATTCATTGTCGCTTACCAACCAGCCACTGCTTTATCCACCCTAGAATCTTTCCTGTAACACTTTGAGCTCGTAGCTTGTTAAACAGCCTTGTGTATGGTACCTTGTCAAAGGCCTTCTGAAAAAACAAGTACACAAAAAGCGATTTTGCCTATATTTATCTATCTTGCTTTCCATTCTTTCAAATAACTTAATCAGATTTTTCTAGCGAGTTTCCCTTGAGGAAATCCTGCTGACTATGGCGTGTTTTATAATGTGCCTCCAAGTAACCTCACACCCGATTCTTAATAATGGACACCAACATTTTGTCAACCAGTGAGGTCAGGCTGCCTCTCTGCCTTCTTGAAGACTGGAGTGGCATTTGCAATTTTCCAGTCTACCAGAACCATTCTAGAATCTAGTAATTCTTGAAAGACCTTTATGAATGCCTCCACAATCTCATCAGCAACTTTTATCAGAATCCTGGGGTGTACATCATCTAATCTACGTGAATTACCTATTCTCAGACATTTCATGTTCCCAAGATCTTACTCACCAATTATGTCTCTCGGTTTGTCATTATTCAAGATAGACTCTCGGAATAAGCCAGGACATTATAGATATTGCAGATCAGTAGTTAATTTTTTGGAAGATATTCTAAAGTATATTTGAAATATTTATATAGACTGGGTATGATTGGGAATAGACAACATTGTTTTGCGCAAGGTAGGCTGTATCTATCAATCTTAAGGAGCTTTTGATGAAGGATAACAGTGGATATGGTCAACATGCATTTTAACAAGGGCTTTGGAAAAGTTTTGCAATGGGGTGGTGGGCTCATCAAGAACGTTAAGTTGGCATTCAGGATAAAGGAGTAAATTGTATCTAGCATTGGCTCGTGGGAGAATCCAGCGTATGGTAGAAGGCCTTTCACTGGTGGTGTGCCACCAAGGATCGATAGTGGTTATTTTCTTCGTGGATTATAATGTAGTAAACTGGATCAGCAAATTTGAGGAATTGCATAACCGGGAAGGCTATCGAAGGTCGCAGCGTGTTATGGACCAGGTGGGCTGAAAATGGCAGACAGAATTTAATGAAGGTAATTGTAAGCTGTTGCACTTTGAGAAGTCAAACCACTCTCGGATATACACAATGAACGAGACTGGCATTGAGGAGTACGGAAAAAAATAATCTTGGAATTTTGATCGATAATTCATTGAAAGTGGAGTCAAAGACGGATAGTACTGTAAAGATAGCTTCCGTCAGATTCGCCCTCATATATCAGAGTATTGAGTGCAGAAGTTGGGAAGTTATGCTGAATTTGTATTAGACGTTAGTGAGAACAGATTTGATGCATTGTTCGCAGTTCTGTTTACCAATCTGCAGGAAAGTTATCAATACGAATGAAGGAGTACAAAGAAAACTTACAAGGATGTGCATGACTTTGAGGACATGTGTCATGAGGAAAGGTTTAACAGGTGAGAATTTTCTATTATTCGTAAGAGAACGAGCGAACATTTGATAGAGGTGTAAAAATTATGATGGATGCAGAGATGGTGCATGTAAGCCTGCTTCATCCACTGAGGTTGGGTTAGAATGTAATTGGAAGTCATAGCTTAAGAGGGAATTGAGAAGTACTGAAGGCGAACATTAGAGGGAAACTTCTTCACTCAGACGGGGATGCTATTGTGGAACGATCTGCCAGAGGAAGTGTTGAATGTAGGTTTGCACTCGACTCTCTAACCTTTACTATCTAACAAAATCCACCTCGATATTGAGACGTCTATATTTCTCACAATTTGTATGGTGAAAGAAGTATAGATTTTGCTAATCCTGCATGACAAAAGTTAGAATGACGATTTGCAGTGGATGTGACAAATTGTTACTTGATGTTGGAATTAACTCGTTTGGAGCTGGGTATTATTCCTCTCTACTTGTTGATACGGAAATAGAGCATAGTTCTGCTGCATACAGACCCTTTGATAGAGATTATATAAGTTTTCATAATTTGTGTCCTCTGTGATGACGAATCGAATTATCTATTTCCAGCCGTTCACATTAATATTAATATTATTTCTGCTTCTTGCTTGCAAAACAATCCTAACCTTGCTTGAAAATTAATTCGTTGTATTGAAAGTACCTGCGCGATAATAAGGGTAAATTCCAAAGGTATCACTAACTTTGGATATTAGGTTTAACTGGGAGAGAGTTGATGAACAGGGCTGAACGAACAGCAGTAGAAAAGAGCCGGGGAAATACCAAACGATAAACAGAATTAACTTTACTATGTACCTAATAGTTGCTACATGAAATGTGATTAATTCTTCTGTTCTTTGCAATTCTGAATTTACAATCTATGGACTGCGTACATTTTAACTCGGGAAACAAATGTATTCTTGCCGTTTGTTTTATGAAGTAGAAACATTTCGCTTTATCCTCATCACCAAGTTTGATGTAAAATGCACAGAGCCGAAAATCTCCAAACAGCCACACTCACCGAACACAGTGAACTTGCTGCCACTTCCTCTCCCGAAAGATTGTTCCTGATTCTTTGTTTCACAGTAATACAGTCCGGAGTCGACGACTTTGACATTCCAGTGTACAAGTATTCCCCTTCCACTTTCTGCAATAAAATATTTTCTTCCATCCCTTTCTAAAAATGGCTTCTCCCCTTCCCTCCACCAATGAACGTCAATAGTATCTTGTGATAGTGGAAATTTGCAGAACACTGTAACACTCGCATGAAGCGGGACGTCCAGGTCTCTCGGGAATTGAGATACTTCGCTCCTAGTTACCTTGACGGCTGCCGGTAAAAATAAGCTAGAATATTAATAACAGTTAGACTCAGTAAATTAAAAACAAATTAAAGACGTAGGTGACTGGATATTTAAGACCCAAAGACGATCGAATAGCTGAAACACTGTCACCAAATATGCTGCGGGCACTCAGGGTTAACTTTTCGAAAATCGAATAATTCAGTTGGAAAATGGCATGCATAGATCAGCATACTTAACCAAGTATTAGTCAGAAGCGCCATGTACAAAACTGTAAATTTCTCCGATATTTTACAGAAACCGAATCGACCAATTCTTGCAATGCAAGTAGTATTAAAAAAATGCTGGAGGAAAAGGTTTTCGTGAGGAAATGTATTAATCATGTAAGTACGAGGTAGGATGACGCCGCCGCAAGGCAGAATAATGTGGTTCAGGTTTAAACTCTGCCTGGACTGGGAGGGAGATAAGAACTCTTATAATTCTAATTTTTGCGTGGCCTACCTAGTGCTTTTGCGATTATGCTGGAAATCTAGCCATCTTGCTGAATTCAGGAATTATCCAAAACTTTATTGAGATATAAATTCAAAACTGTGCTCTGCGCATTTTGATGGTAAAGGTGGAAATGTGGAAAGATGGTAAATGTAGGAGTTGAACAATGTCTAATAGGATAGGCAGGCAAAAATAATAACAATTCTTAATTCCAATTTACCTTTGCAGTTTTGCTCCATTTCAATCATAAATAGCACCCTGCTGGTTTCTCACTACATAGGGGAGCGCAGTTGCGCTCAGGCAGTCAAAAGGCTTTAAGCCGCGACGGGTAGGGACCGTGTTACGTAAATGAAAACAAAAAGCTTCTCCTGATAATTTCCTTTAGAGTTTGGTTATAGAGGTTCGACTAATAAACTACTGCTTAATATCTGGATTGCAAAACAAAAAGGAAAGTAATGAACGAGACTGGTTTGAACAGCAAATACGTTCCCTCGGACATCGTCATGCTCATGCCGACGGTACAATGTATGTTTTTGGATTCTGAGCATTGATGACAAAACAGAAACGATATATAGTCGCGTATTCTGTCTATTACTTCAGAATACTCCAAGTAATACTACAAGTAATTTAAATGCCTAAGTTTCATGAAACAAAAGCATATATTGTGAAAACTTCGTAAATTTATTCCAGTGACAGATTTCAGTCATTTTATTCTTCAAAGTAGGCCTCATAGTATTCAGGTTCCTTACTCGCTGCTGTGACCAGCTCTCATGAAGAACTCAGCGAAAAGCAGCAACAAATGCTGTCTGTGATAGAGATAGATTCCCGGTATAGGATATTGATCACATAAAGGGACTGCTTAGAGTTGAAACAACCAGTCATTCAGTTTAACGATAACAAAGATACAAGAGGTACTGCAATGAAATCTATAAAGGGCGCAGCGAGAAAGCCTCAAAAGATTGATTTCAGTTCCAAGGCTCCATTTTAAATCCAATAAGCAGGAGATGTTGCGCTGTGGAAAATGCTGCTCTTTCAAATATCTCCCACATTTCCACAAAGTGAACGGGAGACTATAGGATAGGACATCGAGCAATAATTTTAACCAGATATAGAAAAAGAAGGTCAGCACGCACCCATGTGTCTAACCTGGCAGGGCATAAACTGTTATCCATTTTATAAAATGACAACACTAAATTTTCAAAAGCAACTTGGTTGCCGATGAAATAATGCTGGGTTTTCATGTGCTTCCTAAGAACTGTCACAATGGGTGCTGGAAATTGACCCAAATGCAAGACACAGACACTGACGCACAAGGAACAGGACTTGACTAGAGTAGAGACATGACAGGATTCAGACCAGCAACAGGTACAAGAATGCTGACTTGGGCTAGGGAAAGCGGAACCAGGACTAGGAGACAAAGCTTCGACTCCGAGCCCGAGATTGGACATGGACCCAGAACCGGCGTATAGTTCAGGTTCCAACCCCGGAACCGGGCAAGGACATGGCATGGTTTGAGTCTGGGGTCTTGGTTCTTGAGCTTGGCTGGGATCGTCGAGGCTTGTGTTCTTGGAGCTTGGCTGCGGGATCGTCGAGGCTTCGGTTCTTGGAGCGTGGCTGCGGGATCGTCGAGGCTTGGGTTCTTGGAGCTTGGCTGCAGGATGGTCGAAGCTTGGTTTATTTGAGCTTGGCTGCGCGATCTTCGAGGCTTAGGTTCTTGGAGCTCAGACACAGACTGGGAACCCAGGGAGGCGAGGACAAGAAGAGATAAACACCAAAGAACAACAGACAGTTCCATCTCTGTTCCGGTGTAGCTCCAAGTCTCAATTCGGCCAGCAACCACGGCTGGCCCGGGAAACAGCCAATCCGTACCGCAAAGACTACTCCAAAAAGTGGCAACAGGGCCCCATGAAGCAGTGGTTCTCCAACCAGGCCTGGAGATCACAAATGGTTTAATCAGCAGGTTGCTCCGAGGGGGTCTGACAAGACAAACCAGCAGCCCACACTCAGTCCCAAGGCTACTTATATTGCAAATCCAAAGATGGGAATCAGGTGCCTTTGATTTAGTCAAAGAAGGTATAGCTGGAAGACCCAGATTCCTGAGTCCAAGCAACCGGACCTGGAAACGGAAGGCGGACCTCACGGACCGGACCATGACAGCCTCCACCCCCACCTCCTCGCCGCCCCGCTGCGCTCCTGCTACGGCAGCCTGCGGGCGACTGAAGAGGCTGTCCAGGACTATAGACAACTTGGGCGTGTTGGTGCGAGTTTTCGGCACAATCGGCTCCTGGACGGCGAGAGTTCATCTCCAGTGTCTGGCTCGCTGGGTCCATGGTTGGCTGGTTCGTTCTGTTACAATGATAGCTGGGAACGGACCCAAATGCAAGACACAGACAGTGAATTACAAGGAGTAGGACTTGACTAGAGCAGGGGCATGTCAGGATTCAGATCAGGTGCAGGTACAAGAATGCAGACTTGGGCTCGGGAAAGCGGTAGCAGGACTAGGAACCATGGAGTAGGAGACAGGGCTTGGACTACGAGCCCATGTGACTGGACATGGACACAGAACCTAGGTCTTCCCTCGGGCTCTGACCCCGGAACCAGGCAAGGACATGACATGGCTTGAGGCTGGTGTCTTGGGTCTTGAGCTTGGTTTGGGATCCTCGAGGCATGGGGTCTTGGGTCTTGAGCTTGTATTGGGATCCTCGAGTCTTGGGTCCTTGGAGCTTGGCTAGGATCCTCGAAGCTTGGGTTCTTGGAGCTTGGCTTGGGATCCTCGAAGCTTGGGTTCTTGGAGCTTGGCTGCGGAATCCTCGAGGCTTAAGTTCTTGGAGCTTGTTTGCGGGATCGTCGAGGCTTGGGTTCTTGGAGCCTGGCTGCCGGATCGTGGAGGCTTGGGTTCAAGGAGCTTGGTTGCGGCATCGTCGAGGCTTGGGTTCTTGGTGCTTGGCTGCGGGATCGTCGAGGTTTGTGTTCTTGGAGCTCAAAGACAGACTGGAAACCCACGGAGGCGAGGACAAAAAGAGGCGAACACCATTGAACAACAGACAGTTCCATCTCTGCTCCGGTGTAGCTCCAAGTCTCAGTTCGACCAGCAACCACAGCTGGCTACAGAAAACGCCGAAACCCTACCTAGCTCGGAGTGGCTGGCACGCAGGCCAGGGAAACAGCTGAATCCATACCGCATAGACCACTCCATCAATTGGCAAGAAGGCTCCATGAAGCAGTGGTCCTCCCACCAGGCCTAGAGATCACAAATGGTTTCATCTGCAGGTTGCTTCAAGGGGGTCTGACAACGGAAACTAGTAGCCCACGCTCAGTCTCAAGGCTACTTATATTGCAAGCCCAAAGATATAAATCAGGTACCTTTCATTTAGTCAAGCAAGGGACAGCTGGAAGACCCGGAGACCTGAGTCCATGGACTGGACCGTGAACCAGAATGCGGATTTCACGGACCAGACCATGACACGAACGGAGTTAAGATTCTAATTACCATGTCAAACGCCTCTCCATTTGGAACAGTTTTGTTTCAAATTCCACGAAACAGTGGGGACGTTATGCTGTTTTCATAGAAGATTTGTCACCATTATTAAATTGTATCTCCTGTCCTCTCAGATCTGAAATTATGTAGCTACCTGGGGCCTATGATAGGTCATAGGTAACATACATTTTGTCCATTTGATCCAACGTTATGTAATTGAGGTCTGTTTGTTGAGGAGTTTATCCGGGAGAGGATATGGACATTGTGAACCTTATCCTCCTGTGGTTCTGGATGAATCGTAAGAGACAAGTCCAATGAGAGACAGCTTACTTTTAAGTTACAGGCAATTTGTGATGCCATATACAAAAATGTGTCTGCGGCAGGAAACACTACTTCCAGAAGGTATGTGTTCTGTCGAGATTTCTGCATTAATATTCAGATATTCCTTTTTATCGACACATAAATCCTAAAGATGAGAGTACTGTAATCAGATCCCGATGAACTACTCTCTGCTCTCCATTAGTCCATTCTTCATGGTGTGTAATAATGGAGCCGTAACTTGGACCGATTACTGAGCACTTAAAAACAAGTTGGCTGTTAAAAATTGCCTCGTTTGTGGACGGTTGGGATTGTCGTGGTAGCTCTTAGGTGACAATTGAATAAGAGCATTTAAATGCTCTAGATCATTTAAAACTACATCCACATCTCTACATTTCAACCAAAAGTAGATTTACAATAAATATAGGAAGCATGGAGTAAATGAGGTGCTCGAGGAATATAAAGAATGTAAAAAAGAATCTTAAGAAATAGATTAGAAAAGGTAACAGAAGATATGAGGTTGCTATGGCAAGTAAGGCGAAAATCAATCCAAAGGGTTTCTACAGTTTTATTAATAGCAAAAGGATAGTGAGGGATAAAATTGGTCCCTTAGAACATCAGTGTGTACAGCTATGTGCGCAGCCATAGAGATGGGGGAGATTTTGAACAAATCTTTTCTTTAGTATTCTCTAAGGAGAGAAGGATATTGAATTGTGTAAGGTAAGGGAAACAATTAGGGTAGCTATGGAAACCATGCTGATTAAAGAAGAATAAGTACTGGCGCTTTTAAGGAATATAAAAGTACATAGGTCTCCAGGTCCTGACGGGATATTTCCTAGAACCTTGAGGGTAGTTAGTGTAGAAATAGCAGGGGCTCTGACAGAAATATTTCAAACGTCATTAGAGACGAGGCTGGTGCCGGAGGATTGGCGTGTTGCTCATGTTGTTCCGTTGTTTAAAAAAGGTTCAAAGAGTAAACCTAGCAATTATTGGCCAGTAAGTTTGACGTCAGTGGTGCGTAAATTAATAGAAATAATTCTTAGAGATGGTATATATAATTATCTGGATAGGGAGGGTCTGATTAGGTACAGACAACATGGAACGTGGAAGGCTATGTTTGACAAACCTTATTGAATTTTTTGACGAGGTTACTAAGAAAATTGACGAAGGTAAAGCGGTGGATGCTGTGTATATGGACTTCAGTAGGCCTTTGACAAGGTTCCACACAAAAAGTTAGTCAGGAAGGTTCAATCGTCAGGCATTAATATTGAAGTAGTAAAATCCATTCAACAATGGCTGGATGGGAGATGCCAGAGAGTAGTGGTGGATAAATGTTTGTCAAGTTGGCGGCCAGTGACTAGTGGTGTGCCTCAAGGATATGTACAGTGTCTAATATTGTTTGTCATATACATTAATGATCTGGATGATGGGGTGGTAAATTGGATTAGTAAGTATGCAGATGATACTAAGATAAGTGGCGTTGTGGATAATGAAGTAGTGTTTGAGAGAGATTTAGGCCAGTTAGAAGTGTGGGCTGAAAGATGTCAGATGGAGTTTAATGCTGATTAGTGTGAGGTGCTACATTTCAGTAGGACTAATCAAAGTCGGACATATATGGTAAATGGTAGTGCATTTAAGAATGCAGTAGAACAGAGGGATCTAGGAATAATGGCGCATAGTTTCCTGAACGTGGAATCTCATGCGGATAGGGCGGTGGAGAATGCTTTTGGTATGCTGACATTTGTAAATCAGAGCATTGAGTATAGGAGTAGGGATGTAATGTTAACATTGTGCAAGGCATTGGTGAGGCAAAATTTGAATTATTGTGTACAGTTCTGGTCACCAAATTATAGGAAAGATTTCAACAAAATAAAAGGAGTACAGAGGAGAGTTACTAGAATGTTACCTGGGTTTCAGCACCTAAGTTACAGAGAAAGGTTTGGACAAGTTAGGTCTTTATTCTTTGGAGCGTAGAAAGTTGGCAGAGACTTGATAGAGGTATTTAAAATTACGAGGGGGACAGATAGAGTTGAAGTGGATAGGCTTTTTCCATTAAGAGCAGGGGATAGCCAAACAAGAGGACATGAGTTTTTAAAGTTACTGGGCAAAAGTTTAGGGGTAACACGAGGGGGAACTTCTTTACTTAGAGAGCGGTTGCTGTGTGGAACGAGCTTCCCGTAGAAGTGGTAGAGGCAGGATCGATTTTGTCATTTAAAAAAAAATGGATAGGTAAATGGACAGGAAATTAATTGCGGGTTATAGGCTGAGTGCAGGTAGATGGGATTAGGTGTGAGTAAGCGTTCGGCACGGACTAGAAGGGCCAAGATGGCCTCTTTCCGTGCTGCAATTGTTATATGGTTGTATCTCTATATTTTCACCAGCACATATTTGTTCAGCGTTCACTGAGGCGGAAAAGCACAGGGAAATATAAGACATTTGTTTTTTGTTATGTATTTAATTTATTTTTTTTTTATTTCAAATGCTTGGATACATGACAATCTCAGAAAAATCAAGACGTTTTTAAATGTCAAGCACAGCTCTAGTTAGGCCAAATGATTGACTGTAAATATAGATTTCTAATTTGTGAGAACATTTTGTCCACCAGACGACGTAATCCTTTGTATTATCGCGCATTTAAACGTCTCTGCCTTCATTACAAGCATAACCCGAAATGTCTTCAACAAGGTTCTTTTAGGCTAAATGTTTCAACTGAATGTTCATTATTCTTGAATAGACAATAGCGAGCTGAACTGGAGTTAGTTGACTGCAAAATTAAAGCTACAGTTTGATACTGCTATGTGATATTCGTAGGAAACACTCGGCAAGCGCCTGTTGAGATAAATAGTGTGAACACTTCATGTTGATAATTTTTCACTCGGTCATGAAGAGAAATGATTTATATTTTCCCCTTTTCATAGAAGGTTCCGGATTTTTCTCCTTAATGTCGGATTGCAAACATCTGCAATGCTGTTTTCTATTAATTACCCTGCTTTCCTATTAATGATGTAACTTGATATCTGCCGAACACATGGCGACATGACCTTACTTCCCCATTCATTGAAATCTTTAAAAGTATCGTGGAAAACTTCAGATCATCTCTCGATATTGCCACTTCATGTAATATTGTCTACCTGTTCCTTGTTCCCTTAACACTACTTTTAATATAACAACGGATCAGTACAGCAGAGGATTCGGGCCTTCGGCGAACCTGTCTGTCGCGAACACGATGTCAAATTCAAATAAATATCTACTTGCTGCGGTCCCTCATTTAATTAATCAGAATAGAGAATGCTTTTCCCCGAAATCCGTTTAATCTGCAAAGTAATTGTTTCTCCATTCAATGCTCTCACAGAATGACTCACACATAAATATAAGCTATTTAGCTGTATTTAACAAATATTTCGTCTATTTATTTCCAGAATGAACATAGCACAGAAACAAGAAGTATAGATTTTGCAGCACAAACGTGAGAAAAATCTAGCTGACAGAAGCAAGATATCAAATAAGTTATTTACACTTATTGACCTACTCTTAATCGTCAAGTGCGATAACACGAGGTGTCTGCTACATACAGTTTTCAGAAAGGAACAATCTTTGACCACAGATTCTCCATGATATCACCAGCAGACTCGCGGGTGCAATTCTATTCTCAGGTAGCGTGTTAATTCCCATAAACACAAGGTACAAATGCATGCTTGGTAAACTGACAGACGTATTAAAATTCTGTTTTGAACATTTTTTTTAACATCGAAAACTTGCAGAAACTCGCATGAAAATATTCGACTTAGTGAACTATATAGAGGAACTGAAAATATATCCATTTTGAGAGGATATGATACTTCATCGGAATTGAACAAAAAACTCGGGTCTTTTAAATTAGCAGATACAATAGGAAAGGAAAACGCAAAAATGTACTTATTTCTTTCGATGTTAATTTAAATACTTGGATTCCTAATTCACGAATGTGGATTTAGAAGTCCAGAAACACAATTCTGAGGAAAAAAGGTAAATTGAAGTGTGAATTATTTGATCTGCCTGTACATGCTAACCTGATCTGCTTTCGTGCTTCCGTGCATTCCATATTCAATGGTCCAGCAATTTGGACTATGGGTCTTTTTTGTTATCTACTCCATTAGGCCACATAATATTCCTTTAATACGGAATTTTATTCCGTATTTTATTCTACTATAATCCGAACAGGTCCTGATCCCCACAGCTGTAAATGATCCGCGAGATGAGTATGTCATTTGGAAGAACTTTCAACTGCTGAGGCAGCTGAGGTGAAAAGAGGGTTGGGGAGGTCAGGCTAGGTGCAGATTCTGGAGGGTGATAGGCAGAAAGGCAAAGACTACCACTTCTAGAATCTAGACCATTAGAGGAGAGGTGAAGGGCAGATAGAGCCAGGGCAAGATGGGGAAGGGGAATGCTTTGTGTAAAATATGTGTGTCGTGGATGGATGGAACCACCGGGTAGCAAAGTGTTTCGAAAGTGTTGCTTCTTCAGATGTGGATGAGATAGCCTGCTTGAAGTTGAATACAGGGATAACTTTACATTATTTGTATCAGGTAAAAAATTGGAGAAACAAGGCATAAACTTTTATTGAATATAAAGCGCGTAATTGTATAATGGAAATGACGCATGGAAATAATTCAACTAAACTAAAATATTTTGTGAAGATTTTCTTTTGTATTCAATGCCTCAGGCTTCTTGCATCAGTTTCAAACAGTAATCCTCCAGCATTGATGTATTCCAGTTACATTGATACCATTTTTCATGACCGCAATCTCCTTGTGAATCCTTCCACTGTGTCTGTTCCGATCAGCACCAAGATATGCATGGAAGACGTCTAAATGGGAATGCAGAAACTGAATTTTTACGGACATGCTGCACTTCATGGTTTTGTATGCTTGAAGTATGTGGCCAAGCAGCTGCAGATAGTTTGCTGATATATTTTTCAACGACATCCTTGAATGCCTTCCACGTGATTTTCTCCGGTCCAACGAGATGTCCTTCGAATGGACGGCCATTGATGACTTGTTTGATAATCAGACTAATCGAAAATGCCTTCCTTTATTTTAGCATCAGTTAATGTGGGAAAAATCTCTCTCAAATATCGAAAACATCGACGGAAAAATCTGTACCGGGAGACAACAAATTTCATCCTTGGTGTTTTGAACCCAGTAATTCTGCTTTTGTCTTTGACAAACCGAAATTTCCGATCAAGTCATTTAACTCAGATTAAGTATCACAAGAGGCTCACTCGACATAAGGAGTTCGGTGGTGATGTCTCGACATAAGGTATCGGTGTCGTTTCCATTCTTGCCTGTTACACATTATCCTCTTCCTCTGCCTCCTCTACAATTTATGTCTCTGTTGGCTTCAGTACTGCAGGGCTATCATCATTCGGTACAGGTCTCGATAAAGAAAGGAGATTGCAGTGTTCAGTAAATTTCCTGTTTAAAACAGAGAAACCAGACACACTGGTCAGTCAGAACTAGCTCTCGGCATATCATCGGAACCTTGAATTCCATTGCCTTCCAAATATCTCTGAGCCAAATGCTCAGATCGTTAACGCCTGTTGAGTTACAAATGTGAAGATCCCAGGAATTGAGTTGTTCGCCAACCTTACACTCGAAGGAGAACTCATAGGCTTTCTTAACAAGACGAGTCATGCTCCGTGGTTGATAGTTAAGCGTATACTAGCCACAAGTATAACAGAAAGTATCGCGGTTGATGCAACATTGGCGAGATACCATGCTTTCACAAATACTGCTGAAAAAAAAAAATCATTGTTACGACTACACGCAATATACCCGCAGAGCATGCGCAGGAACATGATGACTGACCGACGAACACTTAAATGCAACGAATGGAACGGAGTGTGCACGATGCTTTTATAATCTTTGTAAATCCCGGTACTTATCCCTGTAAGCGTAAGTGCTACACCCTGTCCCTATACCTCCTCTCTTGCCACCATTCAGGGCCCCAAACAGTCCTTCCAGGTGAGGCAACACTTGACTTGTGAGTCTGTTGGGTTCATCTATTTCATCCGGTGCTCCCGGTGCGGCTTCCTCTACATCGGTGAAATACGACGCAGATTTGGGGACCGCTTCGTCCAGCACATCCGCTCCATCCGCCAGAACCGGCAGGATCTCCCAGTAGCCACCGACTTCAACTCTGCTTCCCATTCCCATTCACTTATGTCCATACATGGCCTCATCTACTGCCATGATGAGGCTAAACTCAGGTTGGAGGAGCAACAACTCATATACCATCTAGGTAGTCTCCAGCCCCTTGGTATGAACATAGAATTCTCCGACTTCCGGTAATTCCCTCCCTCTCCCTCCCCCTATCCCTAGTTCACTCTGCCCCCTCCCCCAGCTGCCTATCACCTCCCTCATGGTTCCGTCTCCTTCTACTACGCATTGTGTTTTCCCCTATTCGTTCTTCACCTTTCCTGCCTATCACCTGCCTGCTTCCCCTCCCCCACCCCTTTATCTTTCCCCTTCCTCGTTTTTCACCTGGAACCTGCTAGCCTTCCCTTTCCCACCCTCCCCCCACCTTCTTTATAGGGCCTCTGCCCCTTCCCTCTACAGTCCTGACGAAGGATTCAGGCCCGAAACGTCGACTCATCATTGCCACGGATGCTGCCGACCTGCTGAGTTCCTCCAGCGTGTTGCGAGTGTTCTTTTCACCCCAGCATGTTCATTGCCTTGAATTATAAGTTGAAATCACAAATATAGGCGATTTAGAAATTGTACGTGTTAGGGAAACTTCATGGTGACTTTCATGATCAGCAGCACAAAATCCATAAGACAAGCCAAAAGTATTCAGGATGCAAATACTTTGTTGCCCAGCGAACTAAAAGGTGAAGTGGCAGTAGAATATGGGGCGGGGAGAGACACAGTATACTGGGGTTTACCTACAACTGGCGAACTTGGTGACCGAGATCTTGGGTTATGGAATTTGAAAGCTGAATATGACCCCAGAGACAGGCCACAGAATGTTAACTTTTGATGCAAGGAACTTTTTTTTAAAAAGAAAGCCGTGCTGCAGCAAGGCAACATGACTTGGTTTAGCCACAATTGCGAACCATTTTGATCATTTTAAATGGTATGTTTTCCTTAGTGAGGCTTCTCTAAATTGGATCATGCCGTATCTATGGAGAGAAGTGAACAGTCGAGGTTGCATGGCTCGACTCTGCATCAGAACTGGAAGGAAGGAAAGAAGGAGGAGAGAAAACTAGTATTGAAAGGTCAGGAAAAGGTTGGAGAAAGGTTTGGAGAGTATTGGAGGGTAAGGAACTGAGGGGGATGTATCTGGGACGCCAGGTAGCAAAGTTGAGCCCTACGGAGACGTCGTAGGTTTATGAACGAAACGTCTAAGTAGGAGGGTGCCCACCTGATGACCCGGATGAGCTACCTGCGCTTCTTGTCACCACTGCAGGCCCACTGCTAACATTAAGATTGCCTACTTATCATAGGCATTTATTAGTCCTATTAGCTATACTACGAACAATACTGTAAAGCATACAAGTTGAGTAATGGAATTCTACAGAAGCATTCACGTACAAATTGGTTATATTTGTAATGCAGTTGTTGATTGGAAGCAACAAGTACCTTTCTGTTGGGTCTTACAAAATAAATCACAAAATTAACTTTGATTTAAATGATACGATATTTCTATTTCAAAACTTCTCCCAATATAGCGTTGGTGCGTGGCCAAGTGGTTAAGGCGTTCGTCTAGTGATCTGAAGGTCGCTAGTTTGACCCCTGGCTGAGGTAGCCTGTTGTGTCCTTGAGCAAGGCACTTATCCACACATTGCTCTGCGACGGCACCGTTGCCTAGCTGTATGGGTCCTGATGACCTTCCCTTAGACAACATCGGAGACGTGCAGAGGAGAGACTTGCAGCATGGGCAACTACTGGTCTTCCATACAACCTTGTCAGACCTGCGCCCTGGAGACCTTCCAAGGCGCAAATCCGTGGTTTCACGAGACTAACGGATGCCTATATAAAAAAAAATATTATTAACAGCAGCCATAGAAACCTGTTGTGAGCCACATTATGTGCACATACTATATGAATAAATTGATGGTTTTCATAATATTGTGAATATGAATTGAAGTTAACAAAAGAACATTTTCAATAATCGTTATTATGGAGTCATGTTAATGAGAAAGAACTATTTTTCACCGACATAAACGCTAGGTCGGTGTTATTGCTTCATTATCACGAACAAAAGCAAAGTAAATCAATTCCGAATTGGTTCTCACTGTCATCAAGGTACCCGATATGGCTATTCACACACTACCTACTCATGTATGAATAAATTCCTTCAGTTTTACTATGCTGGAGGTGGAACCATGGTACTGAGGCGTTTAGTTATCTTCAGAATCTAGTGCAGAGCAAAAGGTAAGTAAATAGCTTAAGATAGATGTTGTAACCAGTACCTCTGAAGTAGTTGAAAGCACAATGTATCAGACTGGAGAAAAGTACCTTAGATGAGAGGGGATATTATTCACAAAAGATGAAGGTGAATGTAATACACAAAACACAATATTAGAATAACGGGTACTGCTACACGCATTCAGAAAGTATTTTCAGGCGAACTTACTTTGGGTAACAAAATCGAATTGCATCATGATACAAATCTTCATCGTAGGCTCATGGATCCGCCCCCCCGCCCCATTTCCTTTAAGTGTAGGCATAATTCTTTGATAGGAGGTAAGAATCAAACCTATTTGGTGGGATGGAACGGGTTCTTTAGTTTCTAAGTTTGTTGAACTAGGAGCAGAAGTACCGCAGTAAGCGAAGCAAATGACATGTTAATGCTATAGAATCTTAGAACTTTGCTTAGGGAAAGAAGCCATTCTGGCTGCATTACATTTTTATTTGCAAAATATTTACAATTGTGACGGGGTCCTGAAATACCCCTATGCACTGTGCTCTTGGAGAGAGAGAGAGAGAGAGAGAGAGAGAGAGACAGAGAGAGAGAGAGGTGTCCAACACAGACACCTTGTTAAAAGATAGAGAAAGAAAGAGACAGCGAGGCGAAGACTGCTTTGAAATGGGTGTTATGGTTTGTTGGCATCTTGTTTACACTGTTCCAACGATACTAGCAGCTTCCAAGTACTTACAGAGAGCGAAGGCAGAAGCTGCTTGATGGACAGTTGGTATTCAGCACATGGAGATAAATAGCAGGTCTGCTGTTAGACTTACAGGCACATGGTGTTGGACACAGAATGAGCTTTGTTGTGCCCACCGAAAAGGTGGGTTTTGGAGGATCGATCAGTGGCTCTCGCTGTGTGAAAAAGATGTGACCGGTGGGGACATCCCAAGGTCGTGACAACCCTTGCCTGGGTTGATAATTCCAAGACAGGTGAACGGTCCTCTTTGTTGTGGTCACAGTCGGTGACGTCGAAAGGATTTCGGAGGACAACGGGAAGATCGATGGCGTCAGCTCAGCTGAAGACTCAAATCTCTCCCTCTGTCTCTCCATCACTACTCAACTCAATACCGCGAACTGAACTGAACTTTACTCATCTTAGTGAGACTATCTATTTACCCCTAGACTTGAAGAAGTTTGGTTTTCATATATTTACACACGCTTATACATATCTAATCATTGCTAACCTGTAATATATATATCTGATTTTATATTACTGTATTGCGTAGTTAATATTAAATGCCATTAGTTAATGCCAATACTGGACTCCAAAGCGTTTTCCATTTCTGCTGGTTTTTTACCCGGTCACGGGGTACGTGACACAATGAACATTTTATCTTACCTCTGGAATCTGCTTTCAACAATTGGCCGGACTACAAATGGCTCCTCAGCCTGAAGTGACTGTGCAAAAATGTGGGCCGTGGATCCTTAATGAGGGAATTTTTGCTGATATTTGTATATTGCTAGCAATCTGTGATTTTAAGAATACCTGACATTGTGAAAATAAATATTTTCCCTGATATTTTTTGAAATTCACTAATTACAAAGCTTGCGAATCTACATGTCTGGAAATAAAAACAGGCTTCACCCGTTCACCCATTGTGCCTCGTGCACAGTCAACATTATCTTTGCCTTACGTTCAGGATCTGTGTTAGACAATGGTTGATATTTCAATTAAGTTATGTTTTAATTTAAAAAGGAGAGAAACCAGGAATATCTAAATCTACTCAACTTTATAATAGCTGCACAAAAAAAATTATGGCCAGATAATGTCTGGAAAGTTGCAAGAGTACCTCGCCTTTAGGTTATTCCCATAATTACTGAAATTACTTCAAAGCAAGAAGACACTGAGACCCAGGTAAATAGGTCCACCTTTCAATCTTTCAGGTATGAGGTGGCAGTTTTTCGATCGAACCTTACAATTATTTACACAGCCTGAATCTTCAGCACACAGAAACAACAAGTCAATTGGACAATCGGCGAGCCTTTAAATAATCCTTTCCAATATTAACATCTCAATGCGTCGGTTGCAGAAAGGCTGCTTTGGTCTTTGCATTCAGCCGCTCCCTTAAATAGATTGCATTAACGTTCATATGAAATATTGGATGTTAAACTGAGCACGAGCATTGCTCTGTGCGCGAGAGATGGACCGCAGCACGAGATTTCAGCCCGAATGGAAAAATAGAAAAAGAAAGTTTATTTTAAAAGACAAACATTGCGCATACATCCTGCCGCTGATAATCAATAATATGCAGATACACATCTGACAACTTTGTTTCAGACTCGGGCGCCTCTGCAGCCGCAGGATGATGAACTAAAGGTCACTATGATTTACTTTCACAGATCACAAGGTACGGGATTAACAAGTTAGCCTCGGTCGCTGTGCACCTTCTCAGTATCAAAACTGCCTCTGCATTTAGTCAGAATCAGGAAATGGCAACGTACGCAGATGCACATGTTTCAAAGAAGACGAAAAGCTGAAAATCAAAGCAAACTTTAGCAACGAGAGCTATGCCTAAATATAGGTACAATATATTGTTCGTTTGTTTTAACCCTTACATACAGTTCGGGTCAAATTTGACCCGTTTTGAAATTTGGCAGCAGTAAAAACACCCCAAATGCCATTTGTTTTAGCTGACATTTGATTACTTTTCCTAAAGTGACCCAAAATGCGCAAAAATGAAAATATTTTAAAATATTACACTTTTGTACGGGTGCTACAAATTTTTGTACATTGAGGTTGTTCCGGCTCAAATTTGACAAGTATCTATTGAAGTGGATTTTAGATCTTTGAAACATTATTTAAGGATAAATCAGCCATTTATTAATGTCAGGCAGGCTATTTATACATTCTAAGTAGATCCGTGGTTCAAAATTTGGTGTGGACATTTGTTATGATGAGATTCTTGAGCCAGGTCAAAATTGACCCAGCCCATTCTGTGAAATTATAGAATATGAACAGTTTGTAAGGGTTAAAAGTAGTTGCATGTAGGAGAGAAAGTGATGAATTTTGAAGTGTCATTAACACCTCCCTTGAGCCTATCGTTAGGCGGAAATGCCTCCGACCAACGAATAATCGATTACTTTTAGTCTTGAAAGCGCGAATAAAAATGCCAGCTTACTTTGTTTCTCCCATTTACATTGTTTCAAATGTGAACGTTATCGCTGCTGTAATGTTGTCTAAATATCGCCACCTTCTCTTCACTTATCTTATTTCATTATGATGACAACAAAACGGTACTAAATTCAAATTCTTTTCACTTAATTAAAGATCTATAATTTTTCAAATGTATCTACACAAATATTTTATTTTAAAATGCTCTTCACTTGGACAACATCAGTGTCGTGGAGAGGAGAGACTTGCAGCATGGGCAACTGCCTATCTTCCATACAACCTTGCCCAGGCCTGCGCCCTGGAGTGTAAAGACTTTCCAGGCGCAGATCCATGGTCTCGCAAGACTGAGAGATGCCTTTAAATTTAATTTAATTTCAAAATGTTTTAAAAGGTGCATTTAATGTCAGAGAAATGTATACAATGTACATCCTGAAATTCTTTTTCTTCACAAACATACATGAAAACAGAGGAGTATCCCAAATAAGGCGTGTCAGTTAAATGTCGGAACCCCAAAGAAACCCCCAGCTCATCTCTCCCACGCATAAGCAGTAGCAAAGCAACGATGCCCCCTTCCACACCAGCAAAATAGCATCTGCATTCTCCATGTTGCACTCAACCGTGCATCAAAGAATCAAAAAAGACGCAGACGTGTAGTACCCCAAAGACTACTCGTTCACCCGGTTGTCGACATACAACAGGCCCTCTCGCTCCGTAATAAAGGAACAAGAGATGTCCATGTTTCACAGCGAGAGGGGACACATAACAGAACACCTCGCTGATTCATGGTGTTAAAAGTCTGTTGTCTCGCTTTTTTCTGAGGTTGGGCTCTCTGGGCACACATCAGCAGCCAGCTTGCTGCTTTCGATATTCCGTGTACACCCACAGCACATCAGGCAGTGACACCGGCTTCGAATTCACTCGTCTCGAAAGTCACAAAAATCCAGTACCCTGAGGGAACGCTGCACTTTCAGGCCGCATCCTTCGCATATACAAAGGGTGATTGAGAAGTTTGTGGACGAAGATAGACGGAGTAAATTTTAGAAAACCTAGCACGTTTATTTTTCAACATAGTCCCCTGCTACATTTAGGCACTTAGTCCAGCAGTCTTGGAGCATACGGATCCCTCCTATGTAGAAGTCTGCGTTAGGACCTCCAGAAAGTGGTCCACAACAGGGGTGATTGACGATTTCGTGGCCTGAGGTGGAAGGAGATGAGCTGTAAACTTCAAACTTTCTGCATAATCACTCAAAGAGTTCAACTGCACTTCCGAAGTCCGCGTGTAACTCCAAGTCAGGGTCTTCAAAGGAACCCTAAAAAGGGTAAAAAGAGATATTAAAGATGGAAATAGCGCTTTTTCAGAAGATGCAAGCAAATGAGTAGCCGTTACTGGAGTTCTGCTGTGCATTGCACTACAATAGCACAAACTAAAGAGCAAAAGCGAGACAACCAAACTGTGAGAAACATGCACTGTTCTTGAATAATCGACACATGCTGTAATGGAGCAGGAAAATTCAAGTTGCATCCCTGGTTCCATCAGTAAAATAAACTGTCCACGTTTTCTGAAAATAAAATCCAGGACCACGATTCCTAATCTTGGAATGGAAAGTGACCTAATTTGTTCATATCCCTCACTGTTAAAAAGTAATGGCCTTCAGGTAGCAACTGACCAATGAGTAACTCAATAACATGCGTATGAAAAGGTGTTCCCCCCGGTGAAGTCTGCCGATCATGTAGAGAACATGCTTTCAGTAGAGGAAAAGAATTCTCATGCAGAGAGACAATAATCGTAGTGACAAATTTATTAACTACATGAAGTATCCAGTAAAGTGGCCACTGAGTGTATTTCTGTATGTTCGTGATCTTTTGCTGTTGCAGCCCATCTACTTCAAGATTCGACGTTTTGTGCTTTCAGAGATACTCGTCTGCGCACCATTGCTGTAACACGTGTTTAATGTCGCCTTCCTGTCAGCATGAACCAGTCTAGCCAGTCTGCTCTGGTCTCTCTCCTTCACAATGAGTTTTCGCTCAAAGAACTGTCGCTCACTTGATGTTTTCTTTTTTCGTGTTCTTTCGTACCACTCTCTTTAAATTTTAGAGACTGTTGTACATGAAGTTCTCAGCCGATCAACGGTTTCTGAGATACCAAATCACCCCGTCTGGCACCAAGAATCATTCCACGGTCAAAGTCTCTTAGCTTGCGTTTCTTCCCCATTCTGATGTTTCGTCCGAACAACAACTGCACTTCTTGGCCATGTCTATGGGCTATTATGCATTGCTTTGATACCACATATATGCCTGACTAGATATTTGCATTAACGAGTAGGTATGCAAGTGCACCTTATAAAATAGCCAATGAGTATATATCAATTATTCGAACAATGCCGGCAATAGAATACCATGCAGTTTTGGCATTGAGGCGAAATTCGGGCCTGTTCAATGTGCCTGGCTGCAGTGAAATGTTGGAGGTGACTCAAAAGAGAAAGGAGTTTACCTGCGAATAGGAAGGCGATTTCAAAGACGTAACTGAAAATTTAACAGTCTGCAGACTACTGGGAAAACAGCATAGTAGAAGTCGGACACTTGGGAACTCGACATGCTTGGCCATTCAATAAAATTGTGACTGATATGACGGCAACATCAAATTCATACCCCGCCCACTCACAGTAATTTAGACTTCTTGCTTCTTGAGCAGATTATATCGTCCACCTTAAAATGACCCAAAATTAGCTTTATATGTTTTGTTTCGGGAAGAATGATCCAAAGACTCGAAACACTGAGAGTAATTTATTTGTCCTATCATGAGCTTGTAAGCTTTTCATAGCTACCCCTTTTAGACTCTTCAAGATCAAATACATATGAATCAATACCACTTTACTTTTCTCAATTTCAGCGGAGGCAAATGTAGCCGGGCCAACATGCTTTATCTGAGTACTCGCCCGTCTACGGATCATTTTTCTATACTATCACGCAGAACTGTTTCCAATGTGTTTACACAATTCCTGAAAGTTCAGCGTGCAAAGTAAAGTTAATATCAAAGTAGATATGTATCACCATTTATTACTCCGATACTCATTTTCTTCGCAGCGCAACAAAATGGAATAAAATCAATGAAAATCAATAAAATCAATGCCGACAAAGACTGACGAACAACCGATGTGTATAAGAAGACAAACTGTGCAAATACAAAAAATTGTAATAATCATAAATAATTAGGTAAGGAAATATGTTAATAACATTTGTTGTAAGGTAACTGAAAGCAAGTCCATCGCTTGTTCAGTATTGAGAAGAGTGAAATTATCCACGTTGGTTCAGAGGTCTGATGGCTGAAGGTAAACATTGTTCCTAAACCTGGTGGTCTGGGACCTAAGGCTGCTGTATTTCCTTCCTGATAAGAGAGTAATACTGTAAATTAGCACACTAATACTGTGCTCAGTACACAAGACGTGATGCCTCGGGTCTACTCAACTGCAGTCTTACCTCCCTCGTTTATATTTATTTTCCGGAGATTTATATTACAGCTTGGCATTTAACACCATCATTCCAGCAAAACCAAACAGTAAACTCTAACAACTGGCCCTCGATACGCCCTTGTGCAATTGAATCCTGGATTTCGTCACTTGTAGACTCCAGCAATAGTGTTAGTTTGGATTGCAAAAATATCTCCTCCACAATCTCCAGCATCAAATGAGCATCACAGGGATGCATACTTAGCCTCCTGCTCCACTGGCTTTACACTAATATCTGTGCAGCTAAGTACAGTTCCAACAGAATATACAAGTTTCCCAACGACACCTCGATTGTCGGCTGTATCAAAAGGGACGATGAATCAGCATACAGGAGGGATATTGAAAACTTGGCTGAGTGATCTAATGACAACAGGCTCTCACTCAATGTCGATAAGACCAATAAACTGATTGCAACTTCAGGAGGTCTAGAGCCAGTAATAATCGGAGAATTAGAGTTGGACAGGGTCAGTTCCTTTAACGTCCTCGGTGTCTCTATCTCAGAGGGCCTGTCCTGGACTCATTATATAAATATTATAGCGAAGAAAGCACCACAGCGCCTCTACTTCTTAAGGAGGTTCAGCATGTCATCGAAAACCTTGGCAAACTTCTATAGATGTGTTTTGGAAAGTGTGCTGACTGGCTGAATTCCAGCCTGGTAAGGGAACACCGATGCTTTTGAGTTGAAAATCCAAAAAAAGTCGTGGATTCAGTCCAGTACATCAAAGTAAATTCCTCCTGACCACTGAGCACATCTACATCAAACGCTGCTGTAGAATAACAGCATCCATCATCAAAGATCCTCACCACCTAGGTCATACTCGTTTCTCGCTGCTGCCATCAGGATGAAGGTACAGATGCCTCAGGACTCATACCACCGGGTTCAAGGACACTTCAAACATCAGGCTCTTCAACAAAGGGGAGAGCTATACTTATTTAAGGGCTCTGCTACATTATTATGTCTTACTCGTTATTTATGACTACTTATTTATATCTGCATTTGCACAGTTTGCCTACAGTCTGCAGTTGGACCTTTTGTAACTTTATTGACGCAGTTTCGTAGTAGCCTTCTGCAAATCATGCATCCGAACATCCACAAGTCACAGCCCTGCAATCTTCGCCATTAGTAGAATATAGAATATAGAATATAGATTATCTTTATTGTCATTGTTATGGAGCAACGAAACACAGTTTGGCAGCTCAACGTTTTGCAGCATGACAAAGAATATATACATAAAATAAACCCTAAAACCTCAAGAGAGCAGTCCAAAATTAATAATATATGGATGGGGGGTGGGGTAGGACTATTGCACACCTGCCATTCCTGGAGATGTGATGCATTTAGTTACCGCCGTCTTAGGAGGGGGCAGGAGAAGGGAACAGAGTGTTTTACATTTCACTGCTTGTGGTTAGAAGTTGTTAAGGAGTCTTTTTGTTTTCGTCCTTAATGCTCTGTATCACTTCCCAGAAGGCAGAGTGGAAAACAGGTGATGTCTAGGATGAGTGGGATCCTTTGAAATACAGGTAGCCTTCTTTTGAAGTCTGCCAGTATAAATGTCTCTGAGGGAGGGTAATGTTGTGCCAATAACCCGCTCTGCTACCCTCACCAACCGCCGCAAGTCCTTCCTGTTCTGTTCTGTGCAGCTGGCATACCGTACTGCACAGCGATACGCCAGGAGGCTCTCTATAGTTGTCCGGTAGAAGTTGATCAGCAGGTAATGAGGGAGGAGAGCGCTCTTTAGCTTCCTTAGGAAGTAGAGCCTCTGTTGGGCCTTCCCTACCTGATAAGAGATATGGGCAGTCCAGGTGAGGTCAGCCGAGATGTGGACGCCGAGGAACTTGAAACTCTCTACTCTGTCCACCTCTTTCCCGTATATGTGCAGAGCAGAGTGCTCGACGCGCTTTGATTTCCTGAAGTCTACTATCAGCTCCTTGGTTTTTGTGATGTTCAAGTCCAGGTTATTATGACAACACCATTCTGTCAAATGTTGTACCTCCTCCCTATAGGCTGTCTCATCACAGTCTGGTATGATACCTATTAGGGTGGTATGTCAGCAAATTTGACAATGGTGTTGGTGGAGTGAATGGTAGAGCAGTCACGGGTGAAAACAGAATAGAGGATGGGGCTGAGAGCACAGCCCTGTGGTGCACCGCTGTTCAGGATGAGAGTAGATGATGTGTTTTCTCCCATCCTGACACTTTGTGGTCTGTTACTCAGAAAATCCAGTATCCATGAGCACAATAAACCGCTAAGGCCCAGGTTGCTCAATTTCTGCACCAGTTTGTAGGGGATGACTGTATTAAAAGCTGAGCTGTAATACACAAACAGCATTCTTACATAGGTGTTATCCTGATCCAGGTTTGTAAGGGTTGTGTGCAGAACTGTAATGACTGCATCCTGTGTCGATCTGTTTGCCCGATACACAAACTAGTATTTATCAAGGTCTACAGGTATGGCAGTCTTAATATAAGACAGTATGAGTCTCTCAAAACATTTCATGATGATCGGAGTTAGAGCCACTGGGCGATGGTCATTAAGGCAGTTCACTGTACTTTTCTTTGGTATGGGTATTATTTGGCTGATTTAAGGCAGGTGGGGACTACAGACTGTAGTAGCGAGAGGTTGAAGATGGTAGTAAATACTCCCGCTAGTTGATCTGCGCAGTCCTTAAAAATCCTTCCGGTCACTCCATCTGGGCCAGCTGCTTTCCTCGCATTGACTCCGCGCAGGGCGGATCTGACCTGGTGTTGGTGTAATTGTATAGGGTCATCCTTCTCTGTTAGTGCTGACTGGATGCCAACTTCTCCATTCTGGCTGTCAAAGCGAGAAAAGAACTGGTTCAGCGTGCCTGGCAGTGCCCTATCTGAGGAGTTTGTGACTGCTTCGCTGTCCTTGAAGCCAGGAAGAATCTTTATCCCTTGCCACATACAGTTAGAGTTGTTATTGGTAAAGTGTTCCTCTATACGCTGTTTATATCTGCGCTTGGCCTCTCTGATGCCGCTTTTCAGGGCGCTTCTTGCCTACCCATAGGCCCGTAGATCCCCAGATTTAAAAGCAGCATCCCGTGTTCTTAGCAAGATCCTCACCATGCTATTGAACCAAGGTTTTTGGTTGGGGAACAACTTAAGAGACTTTATGTCCATGACATTCTCAGGACAAAAGTGTATATATGAAAGAACAGCTGATGTGTGCCCTTCCAGATCTCCCCCTTCATCAAAAACTTCCCAGTCTATGTTATCGAAGCAGTCTTGTAGGGCAGAGGTAGCCTCCTTAGTCCACACTTTGACTGTCTTCATATATGGTCTTTGTCTACAGCCGAGTGGTTTATATGCCGGGGTGAGGGACAGATATAGATCGTCTGAGAGTCCCAAATGTGGCAAAGGGCTGGCTTTATATGCGTGAGGAAGATTGCAGTAGACTTGATCCAGGGTGTTCTTTTCTCTTGTCTGGAAGTTCACATACTGATTGAATTTAGGTAAAACAGACTTCAAGTTGGTATGATTGAAGTCCCCAGCTGCTATAACAATGGTGTCTGGTTGTGCTGATAGACACTGGCTAATGGAGTGATTTAACTTCTCCGTAGCTAGCTTAGCGTTAGCCTGCGGTGGTATGTAAACAGCTGCTATAACAACCGATGTAAACTCTCTCGGCAAGTAAAAAGGTCTGCACTGCAACATCAAGTATTCAGTGTCCGGGGAACAGTGAGTATCTATAACTGTAACTTCTGTACACCAACTGTTATGTATATAAATACAAAGTCCCCCTCCACTGATCCTGCCGGAGTGATTAGTCCTGTCCGCCCTGAAAACGGCGCGGCCCGCCAACTCGATAGCCGCATCCGGAATATACTGTTCGAGGCACGTCTCCGTTATTGTCATCACACAATGAATCATATAATATGTAGGATCAGGTGGCTAACACAGGAGCAGTTAGGAAAAATATATCAAAAAACGACAAATTCAAGATGATAATTGTAGAACATTTCAAGAGAGAAAAAAAAACAGAAACGATCGAACGCATTACAGAATCCTGCATCAGTTTAACTGAATCTGATTACTTGCACCGGCACAATGAAATAGCAAACACTGTTCAACAAAATATTACTTTAAAACACAACCTGATAAAATAAATCATACATGACTATAAATACCAGCCTGGTCCAGTTTTAGAGTCAGAATAATACAAATAATACTACGAACTATCTATTATTACAAAACATATATCCTTCGAAGTTTTAACTGACTGTTGTGTAAATTTTAGTTGTTGTCGAACAGATTCAGATGCTGGAGATGTGTGCTTGTGGAAAGAGCAAGAGAAACGGAGGCGGTGTTGACTGGACCGTCACACTGTGCAACATCATAGAACAGTGCACAGAGTGGAAGAGACGAATGTATTAAGAGATAGGACAATCCATAATAACTTTGCGGATAGATTACAGGATGAATAAGCAAGGACAACTTCCTTAATAGATGTAGCCATTCCAAGCACACACAGCATCTAGAAGTCAATAACTGAAAAACACCAGAAATATGCTGGATGAAAAAGGAAATTGAACGACTGTGCGATATGAACCGGATGTACTGTCCAAATAGTAATATCTACATCTAGTATCATCCCAAAGTCACAACACAGTATCATCAAACAATTCGATGTTTCCAGCAAAATTTATGTAGATCTTCAGAAACCACAAAACTAATCATCACTGGAATAGTCCGAATATTCCTAACGATTGGGAACTGATTATGTTTGGCTACGGCCATACCTCAGGTTTCAGCAGCTTGAACTGAGAATAAATATAATAAAATGTAATAATAATAATATATGCCATAACAGTTGAGAACATGAAACAAAGAATCCATGAAAGTCAGTACATAGTTTGTGGGAACTGTTCAGTGATAGGGCATGTGAAAATCAACGCAGTTAATCCTTCTATTTCAGGAGCCTGATTGTTCAGGGGTAATAACTTTTCCTGAACTTGCTGGTATGAATCCAGAGTATCCTGTGTCTTTTTCTGAGGGCGACATCGAGAAGAAAGCATGACCTGGCTGGTTGGGGTCCATGATGATGGATGCTGCTGCTTGTGACATCTCTGCATGTAGGTGTGCTCAATGGTGAAGAGGGCATTGTCTGTGTTGGGCTGGGCTGTATCCACTACATTTTGAAAGTATTTCCGTTCTGGGGCTTAGGTGTTTCAATCTAATCTCCACTGCGCATATACTGCAGTTAGTCAAAGCTATAGATGTCACGCCATTTCTTAGCAAACTCCGAAGGAAATATATGCGCTGCCATGCTATCTTTGTAACCAGGACAGGTCCTCTGAAATGATAACACTGAGTAATTAAAAGTGGCTAACCCTCTCTAGCTCTGATCCCCCGTTGAGGACTGGCTCATGGACTTCCGGTTTCTTCTTCCTGAAGTGAATAATCAGCTCGTTGCTCTTTGTGGCATTGAATAAGAGGTTTTTTTTTTGTTTTTTTTTTGTTGTGGCATCACGCATTCAGATTTTCAATCTACCTCCTATATACTATTTGGTCGCAACCTTTTATTGGGCCCACGACAGTGGTGTCCTCAGGAAACTTAAATGTATTTGGAGTTGTGCTTAACCACACAGATATAAGTGTAAATCGATCAGAGCAGGATGGTGATCACACAGCCTTGTGGGGAACCTGTGCTGATGGAGCTTGTGGAGGAGATGTTGTTGCCAGTCTGTAATCACTGGGGTTAACAAGTGAGGAAATCGCAGAATAAATTGCTCAAGCGGACATTGAAGCTAAAGTCTTCAAGCTCATTGATTATTTTTGACAGGCTGATAGTATTCCAAGATTAGTCGCTGACGAGCATCCTGATGTATCCAGATATTACAGTAAAAGAGCACCTGTTGTAGAGCTATCGTAACGGTAGGCAAAGTAGAGCGAATCCAAGTTACGTGTTAGGCAGCGGTCTATATGTTATATTACCAATCTGTCAAAACATTTTGACACTCTGGATCGAAGTGCTACAGGACAATAGGAGGTGATAACTTTCTTCTTTAGCACCGGTGTAGTCGCAGTCTGCCTAAAGCAGGTGAGCACCTTGGATTGATCAGAACAGTTCTTTATTTCTCGAAGGTATCCTATCTGGGCCAAATGCTTTCCGTGGGTTCACTGTCCTACAGTGTTCTGTCAAGTCATCTCAGAGACTGAAATCACAGAATCATCGGGGTCTGTCGGAGTTCGTGATGGTTCCTTCATGTTTTATCGATCACTGCAAGCATAGAAGATATCCAGCTCACCTGGCCACGAAGCATTTTTGTTACCTATGTTACTTGATTTCAAAGCAACGCACAGAAAATGCTGGAGCAACTCAGCAGGGCAAGCGGCATCTGTGAAAAAGAGATGTGTGGTGGAAAGTGTGATGGCTGGCTGTATTCCGGCCTGGTAAAGGAACACCCATGCTTTTGAGCGGAAAATCATACAAAAGTCGTGGATTCGGTCCAATACATCAAGGTAAACTCCTCCCGACCATTGAGTATATCCACATGAAACGCTGCTGCGGAAAAGCACCATCCATCATCAAAGATCGTCACCACCTAGGTCATGCTCTTCTCTCGCTGCTGCCATCAGGATGAAGGTACAGATGCCTCAGGACTCATTCCACCACGATCAAAGACAGTTACAACCCCTCAACCATCAGGCTGTTCATCAAAGGGGATAGCTACACTCATTTAAGGGCTCTGCAACATCGTTATGTCATACTCTTTATTTATTTCTGCTTATTTATATCTACATTTGCATAGTTTGTTTATAGTCTGCTTTCCAGTGATTTTATCTAGACATTTTGTAACTTTATTTACGCAGGTTCATAGTAGCCTTCTGCGTGTCATGCATCCGAACATCCACGTGTCACAGCCCTGCAATCTTCACCATTCGTTTTCATATAACATGCCGGACCCGGTGGTTAACACATCAACAATTAGTAAAAGTATATTAAAAACCAACACATTCAAGATGATAATTGCCGAACATTTCAAGGGGAAAAAATCAGAAACAATCGAACACATTTAAATCAAACTCATCATTTGCACCGGCAAAACGAAATAGTAAACACAATTCACCAAAATCTTGCTTTAAAATATAACCTGACAAAATAAATCATACATTACCAGAAATACACTTGGTCCAGTTTGAGAGTCAGAATCACCCAAATATCATTACGGTAGATCTATTATTACAGAACATATATCCTTTGCAGTTTTATCTGATTGTTGTGTAAATTTTAGTCATTCTCCAACGGATTCAGTAGCTGGAGATATGTGCCTGAGGAAAGAGCAAGGAGGCTTCCGGACAAACAGAGGTTGTATTACGTAGACCTTCACAAGGTGTAACATCATAGAACAGTGCACAGGGTGGCAGAGGCAAACGTATTAGAGATAGGACAATCCATAATAAATGTGCGGATAGATTACAGGATGAATAACCAAGGACAACGCCCTTAATAGATATAACCATTCCAAGCGCACAAAATACAGAAGCCAATAAGTGAAAAACACTGGAAATATGTTGGATGAAAAAAGGAAATTGGGCGATTTTGGAACATGAACCGGATATACTGTCCAAATAGTAATATCTACAACTGGTATCATCCCAAAATCACTGCACAGTATCATCAAACAATTCGATGTGTACAGCAAAATTTATATAGATCTTCAGAAACCACAATGCCAAGCATGACAGGAATTGTCTGAATATTCCTGTCCATTGAGAACTGAGTGTGTTTGGCTACGGCCATACCTCAGGTTTCACCAGCTTGAGCTGAGAAAAATATACCATAAAGCGTAACAATAACAATGATAATAATAATAATAATAATAATAATATATAAGCAGTAACAATCGAGAACATGAAACGAGAAGTCCTTGAAAGTGAGTACATAGGTTGTGGGAACAGTTCAGAGATAGGACATGTAAAACTCGACGCAGTTAATCCCTCTGTTTCAGGGGACTGATTGTTGAGGGGTAGTAACTTTTCCTGAACTTGGTGGTGTGAGTTTAGGGTCTCTTCTACTTTTTCCTGAGGGCAGTATCGAGAGGAAAGAATTACCTGGCTGATGGGGATTCGTGATGATGGATGCTGCTGCCTGCGATACCTCCTCATGTGTAAAATGGGGAGGAGGACGTTATCTGTGTTGGGCTGGGCCGTATCCACTACATTTTGAAGGCATTTTTGTTCTGGGGCTTAGGTGTTTCAATCTAATCTCCATTGCATATCTACAGCAGTTCGTCAAGCTAGAGATGTCACGCCATTTCTTCACAAACTACTGTGGAAGTATGTGCGCTGACATTCTAACATCCTAACCAGGAAAGGTCCTCTGAAATTATAACACTGAGTAATTAAAAGTGGCTAACCGTCTCTAGCTCTGATCCCCCGATGAGGACAGGTTCATGGACCTCCGGCTTCATCTTCCTGTAGCGTATAATCTGCGTGTTGCTCTTGCTGACATTGAGTAAGATTTTTTTTCCCCTGTTGCACCACTCAGACAAATTTTCAATCTACATCCTATATACATGGAACATAGAATAGTACAGCGCAGTACGGACCCTTCGGCCCATAATGTTGTGCCGACCCTTAAACCCTGCCTCCTATATAACCCAAACTTAAATTCCTCCATATATAGGTCTAGTAGTCTTTTAAATTTCACTACTGTGTCTGCCTTCACCACTGATTTAGGCAGTGCGTTCCACGCAAAAAACTCTCTCTGAGTAAAAAGTCGTCCAGAAATATACCGCTTGAACTTTCCACCCCTTACCTTAAAGCCAGGTCCTCTTGCATTGAGCAGTGGTGCCCTGGGGAAGAGGCGCTGGTTGTCCACTATATCCATTCCTCTTAATATCTTGTATACCTCTTTCATGTGTCCTGTCATCCTCCTCTCTACAAAGAGTAAATACCGAGTTCCCTTAATCTCTGATCATAATGCATACTCTGTAAACCAGCCAGATTCCTGGTAAATCTTCTCTGTACCCTTCCTAGTGCCTCCACATCCTTCCTATAGTGAGGCGACCAGAACTGGTCACAGTACTTCAAGTATGGCCTAACCAGAGTTCTATAAAGCTACATCATTACCTCGCGACTCTTAAACTCCATCCGTCGACTTATGAAAGCTAACAACTCATAAGCTTTCTAAACTACCCTGTCTACATCTGATGCAACTTTCTGGGATCTGTGGTCATGTATCTCCAGATCCCTCTTCTCCTCCACACTACCAAGTATACTGCCATTTATTTTGTATTCTGCCTTGGAGTTTGTCCTTCCAGAGTATACCACCCCACACTTCTCCCGGTTGAACTCCATCTGCTACTTCCAGCCAAATTCTAAATCCTATCAATGTCTCTCTGCAATCTTCGACAATCCTGAACATATTCCACAACACCACCAATCTATGTGTCGTCTGCAAACTTGCCAACCCACCCCTCTATCCCCACATCCACGTCATAAATAAAAATCACGAAACGTAGATGTCCCAGAACCGATCCTTGTTGGACACGACTAGTCACAACACACCAATCCGAATGTACTTCCTCCACCACCACCTTCTGTTTTCTACAGCCAAGCTAAATCTGAATCCACCTGGCCAAACTTCCCTGGATCCCAGCCCTTCTGAGTTTCTGAATAGGCCTACCGTGTGGAACCTTATGAAATGCCTTACTAAAATCCATGTAGATCACATCTACTGCACCACCCTCATCTATATGCCTGGTCACCTCATCGAAGAGATCTATCATGTTTGTTAGACACGATCTGCCCTTCAAAGAGCCATGCTGACTGTCGCTGATCAGACCATGATTCTGTAAATGTCCATAGATCCTATCTCTAATAATCTTTTACAACAGCTTTCCTAGCACAGACATAAGACTCACTGGTCTATAATTACCCGGACTATCCCTACTACCTTATTTGAACAAGGACACAGCATTCGCCTCCCTCCAATCCTCCAGTACCATTCCTGTGGACAACAGGGACATAAAGATCCTAGCCAGAAGCTCAGCTATCTCTTCCCTCTCATCCTGGAGCAGCCGAGGCAATATTCCGTCAGGCCCTGGGGACTTATCCGTCCTAATGCATTTTAACAACTCCAGCACCTCCTCTCCCATAATATCATCATGCGCCAGTACATCAACCCCACTCATATTGTCCCTACCGTCATCAAGTTCCCTCTCATTGGTGAATACCGAAGAGAAGTATCCCTTGAGGACCTCGCTCACTCCCACAGCCTGAAGGCACATCTTCCCACCTTTATCTCTGTTCGGTACTACGTTCACTCCTGTCATCCATTTGTTCTTCACATAATTGAAGAATGTCTTGGAGTTTTCCTTCACCTTACTCGCTAAGGCCTCCTCATGCTCCTTCTTGCTCTCCTCATCCCCTTCTTAAGCTCCTTTCTTTCTACCGTATATTGCTCAATAGATCCATCTGATCCTTGCGTCCTAACCATCATGTATGCTGCCTTCTTCTACCTGACTAGATCTTCCACCTCACTTGTCACCCATGGTTCCTTCACCCTACTATTCTTTATCGTCCTCACCGGGACAAATTTATCCCTAACATCCTGCAAGCGATCCCTAAATATCGACCACATGTCTATAGTATATTTCCTTGCAAAAACATCATCTAAATTCACACCCGCGTGTTCCAGCTTTATAGCCTCATAATTTGCCCTTCCGCAATTAAAAAAAAAATCCTGTCCTCTCTGATTCTATCCTTTTCCATGATGATGCTAAAGCCAGGGAGCGGTGCTCACTATCCCCCAGATGCTCACCAACTGAGTGATCTGAGACCTGACCCGTTCCATTACCTATTACTAAATCTAGTATGCAATTCCCCCAGTCGGCCTGTCAATATACTGTGACAGGAATCGGTCCTGGAAACACTTATCAAACTCTGCCCCGCTAAATCTGTCTCCCAATCTGCTCCTTGGTATCTCTGTTGCTACCAGGGGGCCGATGGAATACTCCCAATCGAGTAACTGCTCCCTTCCTGTTCCTGACTTCCATCCATACTGACTCAAAAGAGGATCGTGCTACATTACCCACCCTTTCTGTAGCTGTAATAGTTTCCCTGACCAGTAATACCACCCCTCCTCCCCTTGTCCTCCCTCCCTATGCCTTTCAAAGCACTGAAATCCAGGAATATTGAGAATCCATTCCCGCCGTGCCGCCGGCTAAGTCTCTATCATGGCCACTACATCATAATTTCATGTATGTATCCAAAATCTCAGTCCATCACCCTTGTTTCTGATGGTTCCTAATGATTTTACGACTGACCTCCACCTTTTATTGGTCTCCACCTACGACAGTGCTGCCCTCAGAAAACTTAAATATGCTTTGGAGCTGTGCTTAGCGACGCAGTCATAGGTGTAAATCGATCAGAGCAGGGTGGTGATCACACAGCCTTGTGGAGTACCTGTGCTGATGGAGATTGTGGAGGAGATGCTGTTGCCAGTCTGCAATCACCGCAGTCTACAAGTGAAGACATAGCAGAACAAATTGCTCAAGCGGACATAGAAACATAGAAAATAGGTGCAGGACTAGGCCATTCGGCCCTTCAAGCATGCACCGCTATTCAGTATGATCATGGCTGATCATTCAACTCAGAACCCTGTACCAGCCTTCCCTCCATACCCCCGATCCCTTTAGCCACAAGGACCATATATAACTCACTCAAAGCTTCAAGCTTACTGATTAGTTTTGAGGGGATGATAGTATTGCATTCCAAGACGAGTCGATAAAAAAGCATCCTGATGTATCCAGATGTTCCAGGGTAATTGAGGAGCCAATGAAATAGCACCTGCTGAAGGTCTGTCTTAACGGTAGGCAAAGCAGAGCGGATCTAAGTCGCGCATAGGGCAGCAGTTTATATGTTACATTACCAATCTCTCAAAACACTTTGTCACTCTGGATCAAAGTGCTACAGGGCGATAGCAGGTTACCACGTTCTTCTTGAGCATGGGTATAATCGCAGCCCGCTTAAAGCAGGTGGGTACCTTCGATTAATCAGCACAGTTCTTTAGGTCTCAGCAGGTATCCCATTTGGGCCGTATTCTTTATGTGGGCTTACTGTCCAAACAGGTGCTGTCAAGTCGTCTCAGAGACTGAAATCACAGAGTCATCGAGATCTGTGGTAGTTCGTTATGGTTGCTGCATGTTTTTCCGATCAAGGCAATCAAAGAAGGGTAGGTGATAGGTGGAACCCGGAGAAGGGAGGGGGAGAAGTTAAGAGCTGGGATGTTGATTGCTGAAAGAACTGAAGGGTTGGAGAAGGGGGAACCTGATAGGAGAGGACGGAAGAAAGGGAAGAAGGATGAGATTAGATTAGATTATGAGGACACTCGGTCCTCGTTTATTGTCATTTAGAAATGCATGCATTGAGAAATGATACAATGCTCCTCCAGTATGATATCACAGAAACACAGGACAGCCCAAGACTAAAACTGACAAAAAACACATAATTATAACATATAGTTACAACAGTGCAAAGCAATATCGTAATTTGATAAAGAGAGACCATGAGCGCAGTAAAAAAAAAGTCTCGAAGTCCCGATAGCCCCATCATCTCACGCAGACGGTAGAAGGGAGAAACTCTCCCTGCCGTGGACCTCCAGCGCCGCAAACTTGCCGATGCATCACCCTGGAAGTACCCTACCACAGCCGAATATGAGTCCGTCGGAAAACTTGGAGCTTCCGACCAGCCGTCCTACACTGAGCACCGAGCACCATCTCTGCCGAGAGCTTCGACCCCGCCCCGGCCGCCGAGCAAAAACTAAAGCGGAGGACTTGGTGCCTTCCCCGCCGGAGATTCTGGACAACACAGTAGCAGCAGCAGCGAAACAGGCATTACAGAAGTTTCACCAGAAGTTCCTCCGAGCTCTCACGTCTGTCTCCATCAAATCAGGATTGCGCACAGCACCCTACTTGACAGGTAACAGATATTCATTAACGGCGTGGCCGCTGCGCTGCGTAATACCGCCATATTCTCCTCTGGTATAGTCTTCTGGTATTGTCTGATATAGTCCAGATAACTGTGAGAGTAAAATACATTTGTCGTTGGACTGTCTTCAGCGGTTGGATCACCAGAAGGAGGTGATGGACAGATAAAATAAGAGACTGAAACTAGAAGTGGAACTGATGGTGGCGCGGGGGGGGGGGGGGTGGAGAGGGGAGGAATTACCGAAAGTTCATCCTATCAGATTGGAGTCTACCAAGAGGGAATATAAGGTGTTGCCCTTCCAGTCTGTGTGTGGCTGGATCGTGGCAGTAGAAGATGTCATGGTCTGATAATGTCAGAATGGGAATGGGATGTAGAATTGAAATGAGTGGTCACCGAGAAATTGCACTTTTTGCGGCAGACGGAGAGAAGATGCTCGATGAAATGTTCTCCCGATCTACGTTGGGTCTCACCGAAAACAGGATGCCACGCCGGGAGCACTGGATACATTAGATAACCCCAATAGAATCGCAGATGAAATGTCGCCTCACTGTTTGGAGCCCTAAATAGTCGCAAGGGAGGAGATGTATGGACAAGTGTGGCACTTGTTCTGCTTGGAAGACTAAGTGTCCGGAGAGTGATCACTTGGGTGGGTGGTGTGAACAAAGGAGTTGCATAGGTAAGCCCTGTGGATAGCGGATAGTGGGGATGGGGAGTAGGGAAAGATATGCATGGTGGTGGGATCCTGTATGAAATAGGAATGATATGTATATATATGTATATCATAGAATGATCTGCTGGATGCGGAGGCAGTTGGGTGGTACCTGAGGGCAAGAGGAATCCTTCACTGTGTAACAGAGGGAGGATGGCACGAAATGGAAGAGGTGCGGGAGAGGGCAGTGCTGATCGTAGAGGAAGCAAAGTTCCGTTCTTTGAAGAAGAAGAACATCTCAATAGTTCTGGAATGGAAAGCCTCATCTTGAGAGCAGATGCGGTGGAGATGGGGAAACGAAGAAAATGGAATGGCATTTTTACAAGTGTCAGTGTGGGAAGAGGTATAGTCCACATATCTGTGATAGTCAATGGATTTATAAAATATATCTGTAACTGGACTGTCTTCAGCGGTTGAGACAGATATCGGGAAAGGGGCGACATATTTCCGAAACTGAACAAATAATTTTAGGCCAGGATGGATGTTGAAGGCAACGTTGATGAAATTGCCGAGCTTTGCATGGGTGCAGGAAGTAGCACCACAGCAGTCGTCAATGTAATATTGGAAGAGTTGGGGAACGACGCTGGTGGAATATTGGGATTTTATTTGTTCCAGATGGCACTGTTTGGACTCATGCGATTACCCATAGCTGCACCTTGGGTTTGAAAGAAGGCAGAGGATCCCAACGAGAAATTGATGGAGATGAGTTCCAGATCTGCCAGACAGAGGACAGTGCAACTAGTTGGGTCTGTTGTCCAGTGAGAAGTGAAGAGCGTTAAGATCATCCTGATGGCGAATAGAAATGTATAGAGACTGTTCATTTATAGGGAAAATGAAACAATCTAGGCCAGGGAACTTAAATTGATAGAAGAGAACGAGAGCTTGTGAAGCGTCACGGATGTAGTACAAAGGGTCTGAACCAAGATGCCTCCCCTCCCTCTTATTTTAACTTCTTCCCTTTCCTTTCCAGTTCTGATGAAGGATCACGGCCAGGGACGTCGACTGTTTAATCTGTTCCATAAATGCTAACTGGACTGCTGAGTTCCTCCAGCATATTGTGTGTATGGCTTCGGATTTTCAGGATCTGCAAATTTTCTGCTTTTAACTGCACTTTGATAGCACTCAAGCCCTGCCGCAACTGTTGGGCAACCTTCCTTCATTCAGGTTTAATCTGGAATTGTCACTTCCCCGTGATCTGCCTTTTATAGACCTCTTATAGCTTTATTGGTCGCCAGTCGTGATTGTCTGTGATCTGACTTCAGCATACTGCAGTAGCCATGGGTCACCCAGGTCTCTTGGACTCACTTGTCTACAACTGTTTTTTTCTTTTTCGGGTACGTGATAACCGCAGTGTATTCATTCAGTTTCATAGTCGAGAATTTCAACACAGCCCAGTCCACCAAATTGATGCAATCCTCTGGCCGCTCCTCTGCCTCCCGCGACCACCTTTTTGTTGTCCTAATCTATGGATCTTGCTCTTTTGCTTTTGGTTCTATGCAGGTGGAGAAGGATACCTGTGTAATCAGATGCGGCTTTTGGGCTGGGTAGTGTAGGAATTTCGTAACTTTATATACAGTGGCAGTAGTCTAGTGTGTTCGGTCTTCTGGATGTACAGGTGATATGCTGAAGGTAACTGGGCAAAGAGTTCTTCAAGCAAGCCCCGTTGAATTTTCCGACTATGATTTGAAATGCGTCGAGATGGGTTGTTACCTGTTTGGGGATGGCCTCATGTAGTAACTCAGTCGGATGATGATGCTATGTAAACTGAGACCAGGATCATAAAGGAGGACTCTCTTGGTAAATAGAACGGCCTGCGTTTGATCGTTAAGTGTTCAAGTTCGGACGAAAAAGATCACAAGAAAATTGCCATATCGCAGAAGTACAGTTTATCATGAAACAGATATCTCGACCGTTTCCGATTCAGTAGTTCGATCAATCCTGTGTCCCGAAAAGCCATCGGTCTGTTCGATTCTTATACGTTTGTCTTTCGTGGGAGTCGTGTTTAAGCACTGGCCGACTTGCTAAGTTAATAATAATTTTAAAAAATGTCACTACACAAGCTGATGAATTTCTCGGTTTGGCTAGAAGAGAATAAGAGGGAATATAGCTTTCTCATATTAAATCATAGATGGCAACTATGATCTGCTGGATCTATTGTAGTGTTCGGCGGTCCTGTACCTCAATCGTGGGAACCATTATTCATATGATTCTTTAGTTCATTAGCTGAACGCAAATTCGCAAACTGTCAGAACGAGAACTGAAATATGATTTTCTTCATTGTTCCAGACATTTAGATTACATGGCCTAAATCATATCAGTAGTTTGCTACAGAATTTTAGAAAGTAACCAAATAGTGACAAAGTAAAGCCGACTGATACCGACGTGAGTTGCAGACGAAAAGGAAAGCAAAATCTGAGATTCTGATTGGATCAGCCATGATCGTGAGCAAGGAATTTAGTCGGATTAAAGATCCAGGTTCTTTCTGAATATGCAGAGGAAAGATCATAGTGATTTAGGAGAGTGCTACTAAGCACTTCCTCATCTGGACTCACCGATTACTCTCCAATTATTGCTCCAAACTTCTCCTAATCTTTTAATACTTGTTTTTTTCTCCTCCTTCTTTCCTTCCTTCCAGTTCTAACGAAGAGTCTGGTCACGAATCTTCGACTGTTCACTTCTCTCCATAGATGCCGCTTGACACAATTTAGCCAAGCTTCACTGTATTTTCCTCCAAGAAAAAACCTACCATTTAAAAAGGTCAAAATTGTTCGCAGTTGTGGCTAAACCGAGTCATTTTCCCTTGCTGCAGGACGGCTCTCTTGTCATATGCCAAGTCATTTACATCAACGTTTAACATTCTGTAGCCTGCCTCTGGGTTCATATTCAGCTTTCATATTCCACAACCCAAGACCTTCAATATCAAGTTTACCAGTTGTAGTATACTCCCAGCTGTGTCTCTCCACGCCCCATCCTCTTCCACCTCTCAGCTTCAAGGCACGTGTGTTCGACACCTCCCCTCCTAGTTCACTGGACAGCAAAGAATTTGCATCCTGAATACTTTCAGGTTTGTCTTATGGATTGTGTGCTGCTGATCGTAAAAGTCTCCATGAGGTTTCGCTGTCACGTGCCATTTTTAAATTGCCTACATTTATTAATTCACCTCATAATTCAAGTCAATTAAAATATTGCCCACGATGTAAGCTGAAAAGTTTTATTTTTCTCGGGGCATTAGGCAGGGCGGGTGCTGCATGACAGGACAGGTTTTGGAAAGATATAAAAGCGTCATGCACACTCCGTTCTATATGTTGCATTTAAATGTGCATCTGTTAGCATAGCATATTGTGTGATTTCCTTATAACCAAGTAATGCTATTTTCAGCAGTATCTGTGAAAGCAAGATGTCTCATCAATCTTGCATCAACAGCGATACTTTCTGTTATACTTGTAGTGAGTATGAACTTAAAATTCAACCACGGAGAATAACTCCTTTTGTTAAGAAAGCCTATGAGTTCTACATTGAGTGTAACATTGGTGACAAACTCAATGCCTGGGCTTTTCTTATTTGTCGCTCAACAGGTGTTATCGGTGTGAGAGTTTGGCTCAGAGATATTCGGAAGGCAATAGCATACGTGGTACCGATGATATGGAGACAGCTATTTCTGTCTGACCAGTGTGTCTGGTTTCTCTGCTAAAATAATTGAACACTGCAATTTCCTTTCAGCATCGAGACCTGTGCCGCCTGATGATAGTCTCGCAGTACTGAAGTCATCAGAGACACAGAGTCTGGAGGAGGAAGAGAAAGATGACAATGTGTAAGAGGCAGGAATGGAAAACGAAACTTCCCGATACAGATTCTGAAAATTTTATGTCCAGTGAGCCTCTTCTGACACTCAATCTACCTTAAACGACTTGGACAGAGATTTCGGTTTACCAAAGGCAAAAGCAGAATTACTGCGTTCAAAACTGCACGGATGGAATCTGCTGTCTCCAAGTGCAAGAATTTCCGTGGATGTTTTCGATATGTGAGTGAGATGTTTCTCCAGAATTTTTGCAAGGACTAGGGTGAGGACGAACCCAACTGCAGGATTCAGGCGCAGAGCAGAGTCGTGAGGCATAAACACTGCCGCGAACTGGGAGCTGGTATCCAGGAGAGTCTTTACACGGAGACAAGGTTTACGTAGAGTATCCAGGAAGTGATTCGGAGCTTAGACCTAACAGTCCCAAGGAATCAGGAAACGAGGTTTACTCACAATGGAGTCGACCAACGAACTGGCAAAGCATGGCTATGCCGCCCGAGTTTTATCCGATGTTCGCTAATGGGAACCAGGTGTGCTGTAATTAGTGGAACTGGGAATGATTGGAAATCAGACGAGGGGATTATGGCCCAGATAAGGAGGTAATTGCAAGTTGGGAAAATGCCGGACGGGACCATGAGAGTCTCCCCACCCCCTCAACAGGAGCCTCCAGGCGATTCTCCAGGCTTGTCCTGATGGTCCGCATGAAAGTCTTGGATGAGGGAGGGATGCAGGATGAAGGGGCGCGGAACCCAGGAACGCTCCTCTGGGCCGTACTTTTGCCAGTCGACCAGGTATTGGAGGTCCCTGTCCCGACGGTGCACATCTAGTAGCCGCCGGACGGAATATGCCGGATAGTTGTCGATGATCGGGGCGAGTGGACGGGTTTCGGTCGGAGGACACAAGGGGCTGACGGAAAGTGGTTTTAATTGGGAAACATGAAAAGTAGGGTGGATGTGCATAGATCTTGGTAGTTTAAGTCGGACTGTTCTGGGGTTGATGATACTTTCGACCTTGAAATGTCCCAGGAAGAGAGCGGCGAGTTTCTTAGGCTCTTTTATCAGAGGGATGTCTTTAGATGAAAGCCACACCATCTGACCAGGTCGATAGTCAGGCGCAGGCATCCGGTGTCGATCGGTGTTCCCCCTATTTCGATCGACTGATCTGATCAGGGCCGTGCGTGTGTCCTCCCAAACCCCGCGTTCCGATCGATATGGGCCTGAAGAGACGGCACTGCAATATTCTCTTCTTGCGCGGGGAACAAATGGGGTTGTTATCCTTGGGAGCACTCCAAGGGAGACCTTCCGATTGCAGTACTAACCAGACAGTTGTGGGCGTACTCAGCCCAGCGAGGTGTTCACTCCAGGTAAACGGGTTGTTGGTTGTAATATAACGTAGCGTCGCCTCCAAGTCCTGGTTGACCCGTCCACTTGCCCGTTCGTCTGTGGATGAAAGCCAAATGACAGGCTGAACGAAGCATCTACGGCTTGGCAGAAGGCCTTGCACACCTGCGAGATGAATTGGGGACCTCGATCGGAGACGATGTCCGCGGGGATTCCGTAGAGGCGGCACACGTGGCGGACGGGAAGCTCTGCGGCTTCCTGAGCAGAAGGGAGGTTAGGGAGGGCTACAAAGCGCACAGTCTTGGAGAACTGGTCTACCACGGTGAGTGCGGTGGTGTTTCCGTGTGAAGGAGGTAGACGGGTGACAACATCTAGGGCAGTGTGCGATCAAGGACCACCAGGAACAGGAAGGGAACGAAGTAATCCCGCTGATGGCCGATACAATGCTTTTCCACGGGCACAGACGGAACATGCAGAGACATAGGAACGGGTATCCGCCTCCACAGAAGGCCAACAAAAGTGTCTTTTCAGGAGAGCCAGGGTCCGGTCTCCCCCGGGTGGCAGGCGAACCGAGATCTGTGCCCCCACCGGAGAACCTGAGATCTGACGGAATCAGGCTCAAAAAAGGCAATTGGCGTCCATTGTCAGGGTCAGGGTCTCCCTGTTGGGCTTCTTTTGCTATGGGCTCCTCTCCCAAGTGAGAGTTGCCACCACACAGGATGGTTTGAGAATAGTCTCTGGGCTGGAAGTGTCCTCCTTGGAGTTGTATTGGCGGGAGAGCGCCTCCGGCTTACCATTCTTGGACTGTGGACGGTATGTGAGGGGAAACTTGAACCGTCCAAACAAAAAAAAAGCCCAACGGGCCTAGCGAGAGTTCAAAGTTCAAACGTTTAGCGGTCTGAATATATATCCCAGGTTCCTGTGATCAGTCCAAACAATAAACGGGTGTTCCGCGTTTCCAGCCAGTGCCTCCACTCCTCTAATGCTAGCTTGACCGCCAGTAGTTCCCGATTCCCCACGTCGTAATCCGCTCCGTGGGGGACAATCGGCGAGAAAAGAAGGCACAGCGATGAAGCTTTTCGTCCGAACCTGATCGTTGGGACAGGACTGCTCCTACCCCGTAGTCGGATCTGTCAACCTCAAGAATGAATTGATGGGAGATGTCCGGTTGGACCAGGAAGGGAGCGCTTGTAAACCGCCTCTTCAAGTCGGTGAATGCCGAATCACCCTCGGAGTCCCAACAAAAACGTGGGGCAGGCGAGGTAAATCAGGTAAGGGGCGCCACCACCAGACTGTACTTCCTGATAAATCGACGATAAAAGTTTGCAATCCAAAAACTGCTGAAGTTGTTTGCGGGTCGTGGATCTGGGCTATTCTTCCACCGCCCGGATCTTCTCGGGATCTGCCCTCACCTGCCCGCTTTCGATGATTTAGCCCAGGAAGCTGACCGCAGCAACGTGGAACTCACATTTCTCCGACTTCACAAATAACTTGTCCTCCCACAGTCTCTGGAGGATTAGACGGACATGGTGAATGTGTTTCTGGGGAGACGCTAGAAACTATTAAGATATCATCTCGGCAGACGAACACGAAGCGATTCATAAAGTTCCTCAGTACATCATTGATTTGGGTTTGAAAAACGGCGGAGGCATTGGTGAGGCCAAACGGCATGACGAAGTATTCTAAATGGCCCAAAGGTGTATTAAAGGCCATTTTACGCTCGTCTCCCTCCCTGATCCTGACCTATGGTAGGCTCTACGAAGGTACAAACTCGAGAAGATGGTGGCTCCGTGAAATGGTTCAAATGCCGAGTTCTTGAGGGGTAGTTGGTACTTATTTTTAACTGCTATATTGTTTAGTCCTCGGTAATCAATACAGGGACGAAGCGACCCCTCCTTCTTCTCTGAAAAGAACAACCCGGCTCCCACCGCGGAATATGAAGGTCGAATCATGCCAGCCGCGAGGGACTCACTAATGTATTTCTCCATGGTCTCTCTCTCCGGTCGTGATATGTTATAAAGCCGACTGGTGGAAAACGAGTCCCCGAGGAAAAGGTCGATATCGCAATCATATTTTATATATATTCATATAATAATATATTCCATGTGTGGAGACAGGGAAAGAGCCCGTTGTTTGCTGAATACCTGTCCCAGGTCATGGTATTCTGCGGGAGCTCCGTACATGTCTAGGGGTTCGAAGACCGGAGGTGTTCCTGTAGCCTCCCTAGGGTCGTGGCAAAACGGGCTCCAGCTGGCCATACTTCCGGTAGACCAGTCGATGTAGGGGTTGTGTTGGTTCTGTTAGGGTTATCCTAGAACTACAGGGGCTTGAGGAGAATGGATGAGATTAATTCGTACCTCCTCTCGAAGGTTTTTGGACAGAATCAAGGTGAGGGGTGGCGTACAGTGGGTAACCCGAGCCAGCAGTTTTCCGTCCGGCGCCCAGGCTTCCGAGGTAATCCGGCCCGGGAGGCTATGTCCTAGTTCGGCAGATTTCCCTCGGCACTGGAATCCACCATGGTGGAAAGGAACAGGGACTGTTGTTGATAATTCACGGTAGCCAGGATCTGCGTCCGGGTCTGGGGGACTGAAGGCAGTGTCGTCCGGCTCTCGGTGACCCCCTTTCTACTGGTGAGCCCTCCCTTTTGGCCGCAGAGAACAGGTATCCCGGAAATGTCCCGGCTGGCCGCAATAGTAACAATCCCCCGGTCTCCGCCTCTGACGTAGTTTGGCAGGGGAGAGACGGTTGCGTCCCAGCTGCATCGGTTCCTCCCCCAGGGTAGTGGGGACGGTCGAAGCAGCTGCTATACTTGGAGTGGATAGGGAGGGGAGGGTGGCTGAAGACAGTCCAGGCTGTCCGCGTCATCCCTCGCTCCCAGTTCATCTTTTATCTTATCTGAGAGGCCCTGTAGGAACACTTCCCGTAGTGCCTCGTTATTCCACCCAGAGTCGGCCGCTAATGTTTGGAACTCGACGGAGTATTATGCTACGCTTCGCGAACCCTGACAAAGAGTTAGCCAGCGCTTAGCGCCGTCCATACCGCGAATGGGCTGTTCAAAGACCTTCTTCATTTCGGAGACGAAAAAGGGGAAGGAGGAACAGATCTGGCTGTCCCAGATCGCTGTGACCCATGCAAAGGCATCCCCTCGTAACATCCCCATGATGTATGCAATCTTTAATCCGTCCGAGGTGTACGTACGTGGCTGTTGCTCAAAGACCAAACAGCATTGCAATAAGAAGGCCCAGCAGTTCCCAAGTTCCCCAGCGTAGAGATCCGGTTAGGGTACGTACGGTTCTCTAAGGGATTATGCTGCCGATCCAAGGGGCGTAACCATCCCAGGCTGTGCGGTTTGGTCAGTCGGGGTTCTTGGAAGGGACAGAATAAAAGAAGCGTTTACCTGTTCAACCTGCTTACTGAGCTTCCTCAAATCCACGGACAGCGCACCAAGATTTTCTGTGACCTCTTTGAGCAGTTGGTCGTGGGCGACCAGTAGGTAGCACTGGCTGGCGAGGGCCTGTTGTACGGGGTCCATGTCCGCTGGGTACATTTTTGGCCAGTTCGTCTGTTGCAAGGACGAGGCTGAGAAGGAACCCAAGTGCAGTACACCGGCGTGGAGGCACAGTCGTGAGGCGTCAGCAGCGCCGCGAACGGGGAACCGGCATCCATGAGAGACATTATACGGAGACAAGGTTACGGAGTGTATCCAGGAAATGATGCGGAGCTTAGAACTAACAGTCCCAAGGGATCAGGAAACGAGATTTACTCACACTCGAGTCGACCAACGAACTGGCAAAGCATGGCTGTGCCGTCCGAGTTTTAGAAACATAGAAACATAGAAACATAGAAAATAGGTGCAGGAGTAGGCCATTCGGCCCTTCGAGCCTGCACCGCCATTTATTATGATCATGGCTGATCATCCAACTCAGAACCCAGCCTTCCCTCCATACCCCCTGACCCCTGTAGCCACAAGGGCCATATCTAACTTCCTTTTAAACATAGCTAATGAACTGGCCTCAACAGTTTGCTGTGGCAGAGAATTCCACAGATTCACCACTCTCTGTGTGAAGAAGTTTTTCCTAACCTCGGTCCTAAAAGGCTTCCCCTCTATCCTCAAACTGTGACCCCTCGTTCTAGACCTCCCCAACATCGGGAACAATCTTCCCGCATCTAGCCTGTCCAATCCCTTTAGGATCTTATACGTTTCAATCAGATCCCCCCTCAATCTTCTAAATTCCAACGAGTACAAGCCCAGTTCATCCAGTCTTTCTGTATATGAAAGACCTGCCATCCCAGGAATCAATCTGGTGAACCTTCTTTGTACTCCCTCTATGGCAAAGATGTCTTTCCTCAGATTAGGGGACCAAAACTGCACACAATACTCCAGGTGTGGTCTCACCAAGGCCTTGTACAACTGCAGTAGTACCTCCCTGCTCCTGTACTCGAATCCTCTCGCTATAAATGCCAGCATACCGTTCGCCTTTTTCACCGCCTGCTGTACCTGCATGCCCACTTTCAATGACTGGTGTATAATGACACCCAGGTCTCGTTGCACCTCCCCTTTTCCTAATCGGCCACCATTCAGATAATAATCTGTTTTCCTATTTTTGCCACCAAAGTGGATAACTTCACATTTATCCACATTAAATTGCATCTGCCATGAGTTTGCCCACTCACCCAACCTATCCAAGTCACCCTGCATCCTCTTAGCATCCTCCTCACTGCTAACACTGCCACCCAGCTTTGTGTCATCCGCAAACTTGGAGATGCTGCATTTAATTCCCTCATCCAAGTCATTAATATATATTGTAAACAACTGGGGTCCCAGCACTGAGCCTTGCGGTACCCCACTAGTCACCGCCTGCCATTCTGAAAAGGTCCCGTTTATTCCCACTCTTTGCTTCCTGTCTGCTAACCAATTCTCCACCCACACCAATACCTTACCCCCAATACCGTGTGCTTTAAGTTTGCACACTAATCTCCTGTGTGGGACCTTGTCAAAAGCCTTTTGAAAATCCAAATATACCACATCCACTGGTTCTCCCCTATCCACTCTACTAGTTACATCCTCAAAAAATTCTATGAGATTCGTCAGACATGATTTTCCTTTCACAAATCCATGCTGACTTTGTCCGATCATTTCACCGCTTTCCAAATGTGCTGTTATCACATCCTTGATAACTGACTCCAGCAGTTTCCCCACCACCGACGTTAGGCTAACCGGCCTATAATTCCCCGGTTTCTCTCTCCCTCCTTTTTTAAAAAGTGGGGTTACATTAGCCACCCTCCAATCCTCAGGAACTAGTCCAGAATCTAACGAGTTTTGAAAAATTATCACTAATGCATCCACTATTTCTTGGGCCACTTCCTTAAGCACTCTGGGATGCAGACCATCTGGCCCTGGGAATTTATCTGCCTTCAATCCCTTCAATTTACCTAACACCACTTCCCTACTAACATGTATTTCGCTCAGTTCCTCCATCTCACTGGACCCTCTGTCCCTTACTATTTCTGGAAGATTATTTATGTCCTCCTTAGTGAAGACAGAACCAAAGTAATTATTCAATTGGTCTGCCATGTCCTTGCTCCCCATAATCAATTCACCTGTTTCTGTTTGCAGGGGACCTACATTTGTCTTTATCAGTCTTTTCCTTTTTACATATCTATAAAAGCTTTTACAGTCCGTTTTTATGTTCTCTGCCAGTTTTCTCTCATAATCTTTTTTCCCCTTCCTAATTAAGCCCTTTGTCCTCCTCTGCTGAACTCTGAATTTCTCCCAGTCCTCAGGTGAGCCACTTTCTCTGGCTAATTTGTATGCTACTTCTTTGGAATTGATACTATCCCTAATTTCTCTTGTCAGCCACGGGTGCACTACCTTCCTTGATTTATTCTTTTGCCAAACTGGGATGAACAATTGTTGTAGTTCATCCATGCAACCTTTAAATGCCTGCCATTGCATATCCACCGTCAATCCTTGAAGTGTCATTTGCCAGTCTATCTTAGCTAATTCACGTCTCATACCTTCAAAGTTACCCCTCTTTAAGTTCAGAACCTTTGTTTCTGAATTAACTACGTCACTCTCCATGTTAATGAAGAATTCCACCATATTATGGTCACTCTTACCCAAGGGGCCTCTCACGACAAGATCGCTAATTAACCCTTCCTCATTGCTCAAAACCCAGTCCAGAATAGCCTGCTCTCTAGTCGGTTCCTCGACATGTTGGTTCAAAAAACCATCCCGCATACATTCCAAGAAATCCTCTTCCTCAGCACCTTCACCAATTTGGTTCACCCAGTCTACATGTAGATTGAAGTCACCCATTATAACTGCTGTTCCTTTATTGCACACATTTCTAATTTCCTGTTTAATACCATCTCCGACCTCACTATTACTGTTAGGTGGCCTGTACACAACTCCCACCAGCGTCTTCTGCCCCTTAGTGTTACGCAGCTCTACCCATATCGATTCCACATCTTCCCGGCTTATGTCCTTCCTTTCTATTGCGTTAATCTCTTTTTTAACCAGCAACGCCACCCCACCTCCCCTTCCTTCATGTCTATCCCTCCTGAATATTGAATATCCCTGAACGTTGAGCTCCCATCCCTGGTCACCCTGGAGCCATGTCTCTGTGATCCCAACTATATCATAATCATTAATAACAATCTGCACTTTCAATTCATCCACCTTATTACGAATGCTCCTTGCATTGACACATAAAGCCTTCAGGCGCTCTTTTACAACTCTCTTAGCCCTTTTTAATGCTTGCCCTGGATTTTATCTTATGTTCGCTAATGGGAACCAGGTGTGCTGTAATTAGTGGAACTGGGAACGACTGGAAATCAGACTGAGGGATTAAGGCCCACTTAAGTTGGGTTATAGCAAGATGGGGAATTGCCGGACGGGACCATGACAAGAATATCTGATGCCAAAATTAAGTAAGGCATTTTCTGTTGCTCCGCATATCAAACAGGTCATCAATGGCAGGCCATTCAAAGATCGTCTAGTGATACCGGAGAAAGTCCTGTGGAAGGCATTCCAGGATGTCGGTGAAATATTTTTTGGCAACCAGAGAGCATCAAACTACGTGCAGCTGCATGACACCATTCTTCAAGCATACAAAACTATAAAGTGCAGCATGTCAGTAAAAAAATCAGTTTCTGCACTCCCATTTAGACTTTTTCCATGCAGATCTTGATGTTGTTCGTAACAAGCGTGGTGAAGGGAGTCACAAGGAGATAGTGGTCATGAAAAAATGTTATCAAGGCAGCTGGACTCCATGAATGCTGGCGGATTGTTGTTATGTGAGAAGCCTCAGGCACTGAATACAAACGAAAATCTTCAGAAAATATTTTAGCTTAGTCGAATTATTGCCAGGCGTCATTACCATTATACAATTACACGCTTTATAATCAATAAAAGTTTATGTCTTGTTTCACCAGTTTTCTTTGTGATACAAGTAATTTGAATTTATCATTCTATTCATCTTCAGGCAGTCTGTCTCATCCACATCTAAAGAAGCAAAACTTTCGAAAAACTTTGCTGCCCGGTTGTTGCATCCATCTACAACACACACATTTCACACAAAGCCTTCCCTTTCCCCTATCTTGCCCTGGCTCCATCTACCCTTCACCTCTCTTCTAATGGTCCCCATCATCTCTTTCCTTTATTTGTTAGATTCCAGAACTGGTCGTCTTTGCCTTTCTGCTTATCACCCTCCAGAATCTGTACCTAGCTTGACCTCCCCAGTCCTCCTTTCACGTCAGCTGCCTCAGCAGTTAAAAGTTTTTCAAATTGTTATACTCATCTCACGGATTATTTACAGGTAGATCAACAGAATTACACTTCGATTTATCTTCTTTTCTCAGAGTTGTCGCTCTGGACTTCTAACCTCACATTCATGAACTATGAATCCAAGCAATTAAATTACATCGAAGGAAATGACTGCATTCTTGTGTTTCCTTTCCTATTTCATCTGCCAATTTGAAAGGCCAACCGCTTTTGTTCAATTCAGGAAGTTTCATATCCTCTCAGAAGAGATATATTTTCACATCCTGTTCGTAATTCACAAATGCAAATATTTGCATGAGAGCTTCTGCAAGTTTTCTAAACAAAAGATTTTCAGAAAAAAATTTTAATTCATCTGTCAGTTTCAATAGTTAGGGTGAGAGATAAGTGGTTCTGTGGAAGAGATCGAGAATTCCGATGGCCTGTTGCCCCGCTGGTGCCAGGGTCCGCGATATCTCGGATCGAGTTCTCAGTATTCTCAAGAGGGAGGGTGAGCAGCCAGATGCTGTGGTCCATGTATGGACCAATGACGTGGGTAGGAAGAGTAAGGAGGTCTTGAAAAGTGAGTTTAGGGAGTTAGGCCGCAAGTTAAAGGACAGGACATCAAGCATAGCAATTTCAGTATTGCTAACAGTGCCACGTGCAGTCGGGGTTAGAAATAGCGAGATAGAGCAGATAAACACGTGGCTGAAGACATGGTGCAGGAGGGAGGGCTTCAAATTTATAGATAATTGGGCTGTTTTCCAAGGAAGGTGGGACCAGTTCCGCCGGGACGCTTTTCATTTGAAATGGAGGGGGACAAATGTTCTTGCAGGTAGGTTTACTAGAGAGGCTCCGGTGGATGTAAAATAGGTACAAGGTGGGAGGGGAATAAGAGTGCAGGAACAGATGTAGGGGAGAAGGAAGAAAAAGAAGATAGTAATGTTGTCTGCACCGTCAGTGATAAATAGAGAGTAGGAGGTGGAGAATTACTTAAATGCATTTATTTTAATAACTAGGAACATTGTAAGAAAGGTGTATGGGCTTAGAGAATGGATTGATACCGGGAAATATGATGTTCTACCTATTAGCGAAACATAGTTGCAGGAGGGGTGTGATTGGCAACTAACTATTCCTGGATTTTATTGCTTCAGATGTGATAGAATCGGAGGGGCAAGAGGGGGAGGTGTTGCATTGCTTGCCAGAGAAAATAGTACAGCGGTGCTCTGGCAGAATAGATTAGAGGGCTCTCTAGGAGGGCTATTTGGGTGGAATTGAGGAATGGGATAGGCGTAGAAAAACCTATAGTGGTGTATTATAGACCACCTAATGGGGCGCAAGAATTGGAGCAGCAAATTTGTAAGGAGATACCAGATATTTGTAGTAAGGTCTGGTTCTGATTTTGGGATATTTTAATTTTCCACACATACACTGGGAAGACCATACTGTAAAAGGGGTGGATGATTTGGGGTTTGTAAAATGTGTCTAGGATAGGTTTTTTTGCAGCAATACATAGAGGTACAAAACTAGAGAAGGGGCAGTGTTGGATCTCCTGTTTGGGAATGAGATAGGTCAGGCGACGGAGGTATGTGTTGGCGAGAACTTCGGGTCCAAGTGATCACAATGCCATTAGTTTAAATGTAATGATGGAGAAGGATAGATCTGGACATAGTGTTGAGATTTTCGATTGGAGAAAGGCTAACTTTGAGGAAATGCTAAAGGATTTAGGCGGAGTGGATTGGGACAAATTGTTTTATGAGAAGGATGTAATAAAGAAATGGAGGTCATTTAAAGGAAAAATTTTGAGGGTACAGAATCTGTAGGTTCCTGTTTGGTTGAAAGGAAATGTTAACAGTTTGAAAGAGCCATGGTTTTCAAAGGATATTGGAAACTTGGTTCAGAAAAAAGAGAGATATCTAAAATTAATATAAGCAGCATGGAGTAAATGAGGTTTTGGAGAAATATAAAGAATGTAAAAATAATCTTAAGAAAGAAATTAGAAAATCTAAAAGAAGACACGAGGTTGCTTTGGCAAGTAAGGTGAAAATAAATCCAAAGGGTTTGTACAATTATATTAATAACAAAAGGATAGTGAGGGATAAACTGGTCCCTTAGAAATTCAGAGTAGACAACTATGTGTGGAGCAAAAAGAGATGGGGGAGATTTGGAACAATTTCTTGTCTTCGGTATTCCCTAAGGAGAAGGATATTGAATTGTGTAAGGTAAGGGACACAGTAGGGAAGTTATGGAAACTATGATGATTAAAGAAGAGGAAGTACTGGTATGTTTAAGGAATATAAAAGTGGATAAATCTCCGGGTCCTGACAGGATATTCCCTGGGACCTTGAGGGCAGTTAGTTTAGATTAGATAAGATTATGAGGACACGCAGTCCTCTTTTATTGTTATTTAGTCATGTATGCATAAGGAAGTGATACCATTTGTTCCTCCAGAATGCTGTCACAGAAACACAAGACAAACCAAGTCTAAAAGAACTGACAAAACCACATAATTATAACATACAGTTACAACAGTGCAAGCAGTACCGTAATTTGATAGAAGGACAGATCATGGTCACGGTAAAAAGTCTCAGTCTCTCGAAAGTCGCATCATTTCACGCAGACGGTTGAAGGAAGAAAACTCTTTCTGCCATGAGCTTCCAGCGCCGCAAACTTGCCGATGCAGCACCCTGGAAGCACTCGACCACTGTCTGACTCCGAGTCCGTCCGAAAGCTTCGAGTCTCCGACAAACACTCAGAAACGGATCACCGAGCACCATCGCTGCCGAACGCTTCGACCCCGGCCCCGGCAATAGGCGAAAGGCAAAGCCGAGGATTCGGGGCCTTCCCCTCCGGAGATTATCGATCGGACAGTAGCAGCGGCAGCGAAGCAGTTATTTCAGATGTTTCTCCAGATGTTCCTCCGTGCTTCTCACGGCTGTCTCCATCAAAGCAGGGTTGTGCATCCTGGTTAACAAACACGATATCAATTCGGAGCGGCGGTGTGCGGTACGTCGCGCCCCCATCTTTTTCTCCCTCCTTACTGAGTGTAGAAATAGCAGGGGCTCTGACAGAAATATTTCAAATGTCATTAGAAACAGGGATGGTGCCAGAGGATTGGCGTATTGCTCATGTTGTTCCATTTTTTAAAAAAGGGTTCTAAGAGTAAACCTGCCTAGTAAGTTTGACGTCAGTGGAAGGGAAATTAATTGAAAGTATTCTTAGAGATGATATATATAATTATCTGGATAGACAGGGTCTGATTAGGAACAGTCACCATGGATTTGTACGTGGAAGGTCATGTTTGACAAATCTTATTAAATTTTTTGAAGAGGTTACTTGGACAGTTGACGAGGGTAAAGCAGTGGATGTTGTCTATATGGACTTCAGTAAGGCGTTTGACTAGGTTCCACACGGAAGGTTAGTTAGGAAGGTTCAATCGTTAGGTATTAATATTGAAGTAATAAAATGGATTCAGCAGTGGCTAGATGGGAGATGCCAAATAGTGGTGGTGGATAAATGTTTGTCAGATTGGAGGCCAGAGACTAGTGTTGTGCCTCAGGGATCTGTACTGGGTCCAATGTTGTTGTCAGGAGGTCATGAGTTGACTGTTAGGGGGCAAAAGTTCAGGGGTAACATGAGCGGGAAATTCTTTACTCAAGGAGTGGTAGCTGTGTGGAAGGAGCTTCCAGCAGAAGTAGTAGAGGCAGTTTCGATATTGTCATTTAAAGTAAAATTGGATAGCTATATGGACACGAGAGGAATGGAGGGTTATGGACCGAGTGCAGGTCGGTGGGACGAGGTGAGGGTAAGCGTTCGGCATGGACTATAAGGGCCGAGATGGCCTGCTTCCGTGCTGTAATTGTTATAGGTTATATGGTTATATATACATTAATCATCTGGATGATGGGGTGGTAAGTATGCAGATGATGCTAAGATAGGTGTTTTTGTGGATATTAAAGGAGGTTTTCAAAGTTTGCAGAGTGATTAAGGCCAGTTAGTAGAGTGGGCTGAAAGATGGCAGATGAGTTTAATGCTGATAAGAGTGAGGTGCTATATTTTGGTAGGACTAATCAAAATAGGACATACATAATAAATAGAAACATAGAAACATAGAAAATAGGTGCAGGAGTAGGCCATTCGGCCCTTCGAGCCTGCACCGCCATTTATTATGATCATGGCTGATCATCCAACTCAGAACCCAGCCTTCCCTCCATACCCCCTGACCCCTGTAGCCACAAGAGCCATATCTAACTTCCTTTTAAACATAGCTAATGAACTGGCCTCAACAGTTTGCTGTGGCAGAGAATTCCACAGATTCACCACTCTCTGTGAGAAGAAGTTTTTCCTAATCTCGGTCCTAAAAGGCTTCCCCTCTATCCTCAAACTGTGACCCCTCGTTCTGGACCTCCCCAACATCGGGAACAATCTTCCCGCATCTAGCCTGTCCAATCCCTTTAGGATCTTATACGTTTCAATCAGATCCCCCCTTAATCTTCTAAATTCCAACGAGTACAAGCCCAGTTCATCCAGTCTTTCTTCATATGAAAGACCTGCCATCCCAGGAATCAATCTGGTGAACCTTCTTTGTACTCCCTCTATGGCAAAGATGTCTTTCCTCAGATTAGGGGACCAAAACTGCACACAATACTCCAGGTGTGGTCTCACCAAGGCCTTGTACAACTGCAGTAGTACCTCCCTGCTCCTGTACTCGAATCCTCTCGCTATAAATGCCAGCATACCGTTCGCCTTTTTCACCGCCTGCTGTACCTGCATGCCCACTTTCAATGACTGGTGTATAATGACACCCAGGTCTCGTTGCACCTCCCCTTTTCCTAATCGGCCACCATTCAGATAATAATCTGTTTTCCTATTTTTGCCACCAAAGTGGATAACTTCACATTTATCCACATTAAATTGCATCTGCCATGAGTTTGCCCACTCACCCAACCTATCCAAGTCACCCTGCATCCTCTTAGCATCCTCCTCACTGCTAACACTGCCATCCAGCTTTGTGTCATCCGCAAACTTGGAGATGCTGCATTTAATTCCCTCACCCAAGTCATTAATATATATTGTAAACAACTGGGGTCCCAGCACTGAGCCTTGCGGTACCCCACTAGTCACCGCCTGCCATTCTGAAAAGGTCCCGTTTATTCCCACTCTTTGCTTCCTGTCTGCTAACCAATTCTCCACCCACACCAATACCTTACCCCCAATACAGTGTGCTTTAAGTTTGCACACTAATCTCCTGTGTGGGACCTTGTCAAAAGCCTTTTGAAAATCCAAATATACCACATCCACTGGTTCTCCCCTATCCACTCTACTAGTTACATCCTCAAAAAATTCTATGAGATTCGTCAGACATGATTTTCCTTTCACAAATCCATGCTGACTTTGTCCGATCATTTCACCGCTTTCCAAATGTGCTGTTATCACATCTTTGATAACTGACTCCAGCAGTTTCCCCACCACCGACGTTAGGCTAACCGGCCTATAATTCCCCGGTTTCTCTCTCCCTCCTTTTTTAAAAAGTGGGGTTACATTAGCCACCCTCCAATCCTCAGGAACTAGTCCAGAATCTAACGAGTTTTGAAAAATTATCACTAATGCGTCCACTATTTCTTGGGCCACTTCCTTAAGCACTCTGGGATGCAGACCATCTGGCCCTGGGGATTTATCTGCCTTCAATCCCTTCAATTTACCTAACACCACTTCCCTACTAACATGTATTTCGCTCAGTTCCTCCATCTCACTGGACCCTCTGTCCCTTACTATTTCTGGAAGATTATTTATGTCCTCCTTAGTGAAGACAGAACCAAAGTAATTATTCAATTGGTCTGCCATGTCCTTGCTCCCCATAATCAATTCACCTGTTTCTGTTTGCAGGGGACCTACATTTGTCTTTATCAGTCTTTTCCTTTTTACATATCTATAAAAGCTTTTACAGTCCGTTTTTATGTTCTCTGCCAGTTTTCTCTCATAATCTTTTTTCCCCTTCCTAATTAAGCCCTTTGTCCTCCTCTGCTGAACTCTGAATTTCTCCCAGTCCTCAGGTGAGCCACTTTCTCTGGCTAATTTGTATGCTACTTCTTTGGAATTGATACTATCCCTAATTTCTCTTGTCAGCCACGGGTGCACTACCTTCCTTGATTTATTCTTTTGCCAAACTGGGATGAACAATTGTTGTAGTTCATCCATGCAACCTTTAAATGCCTGCCATTGCATATCCACCGTCAATCCTTGAAGTGTCATTTGCCAGTCTATCTTAGCTAATTCACGTCTCATACCTTCAAAGTTACCCCTCTTTAAGTTCAGAACCTTTGTTTCTGAATTAACTACGTCACTCTCCATGTTAATGAAGAATTCCACCATATTATGGTCACTCTTACCCAAGGGGCCTCTCACGACAAGATCGCTAATTAACCCTTCCTCATTGCTCAAAACCCAGTCCAGAATAGCCTGCTCTCTAGTCGGTTCCTCGACATGTTGGTTCAAAAAACCATCCCGCATACATTCCAAGAAATCCTCTTCCTCAGCACCTTTACCAATTTGGTTCACCCAGTCTACATGTAGATTGAAGTCACCCATTATAACTGCTGTATGGTAGGACATTGAAGAATGCAGTAGAACAGAGTGATCTAGGAATAATGGAGCATAGATCACTGAAGGTGGAATCTCATGTGAATAGGGTGGTGAAGAAGGTTTTTGGTATGATGGCCTTCATAAATCAGAGCATTGAGTGTAGGAGTTGGGATGCAATGTTAAAATTGTACAAGGTATTGGGAAGGCCAAATTTGGAGTCTTGTGTACAGTTCTGGTCACAGAATTATAGGAAAGATGTCAACAAAATGCAGACAGTACAGAGAAGATTTACCAGAATGTTACCTGGGTTTCAGCACCTGCGTTACAGAGAAAGGTTGAACAAGTTAGGTCTTTATACTTTGGAGCATAGGAGGTTGAGAGGGGACTCGATAAAGGTATTTAAAATTATGAGGGGAATAGGTCGAGTTGACGTAGATAGGCTTTTTTTTCCATTTAGAGTGTGGGAGATTCAACCAAGAGGACATGAGTTGATAGTTAGGGGGTAAAAGTTTAGGGGTAACACGAGGGGGGACTTCTTTACTCAGAGAGTGGTAACTGTGTGGAACGAGTTTCCAGTAAAAGTGGTAGAGGCAGGTTCGATACTGTCATTTAAAGAATAAAATGGTAGGTATATGGACAGGAAAGGAATGGAGGCTTATGGGCTGATTGCACGTAGGTGGGACTAGGTGAGAGTAAGCGTTCGGCACGGACTAGCAGGGCCGAGATGATCTGTTTCCTTGCTGTAATTGTTATATGGCTATATGGTTATATGTTTACCAAGTATGCATTTGAACTTTGTCTTTATGGGACCTAATACGCTACCTGAGAATAGAATTGCACTCGTCAGTCTGCTGTTAACATCATGGAAAATATGTGGTTAAAGACTGCTTCTCTCTGAAAGCTGTATGTTGCAGACAGCTGGTGTTATCACACTTGACGTTTAAGAGTAGGTCAATAGGTTTAATATAGTAACTTATTTGATATCTTGTTTCTGTCAGCTAAATATTTCTAAAGCTGTGCTTCAACGGCTATACTTCCTGTTTCTTCGCCATGTTCATTCTGGAAATAAATATACTAAACAATTCTAAAAAAAAACAGCTAAATAGCTGATATTTATGTGTGACTGATTCTCTGAGAGCACATAATGGAGAACCAATTACTTTGCAGATTAAAAGACATTGTAAACCGATGTCAGGGGGAAAGCAATATCTTTCCTAATTAATTAAATGAGGAAGTTCTTTAAAAGATCACCTGTGATTTCTGCTCATCCGGATAATATTAGCTCTCAGAATGTTGGTATTATTTTTTGTGTATTAGGTAAAATCTTGCAAAGTGAGAACGGTGCAAATCATATCAGAACTCATAGGTTACTTGTAATAATATCTGCTTCGAGTCACAGAGTGCAAGATTGTCATTTGATGACTTTGACCAGTTCCAGAGAGAGACGATTTGGACAATACATTTGAGAATTCGGTCAAAGTCCTTCCGTATCGCTGAACTGGTATGGGTTTTCCTCACAACCACGTGACAAATTGCAACAAAAGATTCAATTTGCATAAAATGCAGGACTGCTGGGAATTATATGTAACTTATTCGCAGTAATGAATTTTTTTTTACGATACAGAAGGAAGAACTAGAAGGAAATTCTGCAGTAACGAGGCTTCAGAATGTCCACACAGACATGCAGTGAATTATTCGATATAGATCATCCGCAGCAGGTAGATATTCAGTTTATTTGACATTGTGTTCGCGACAGATAGCTTACCCGAATGTCCTATTCCTGTCCTATACTGGTCCGTTGTTCTATTAAAAACGGTGTTAAGGGAACAAGGAACAGATAGACAACATTAAAAAGCAGCAATGTCGAGAGTTGACTCTTGATCTAAAGTTTTCCGGAGATGATGTTATAGATTTGAATGGAAGGGGAATTAAGGTCATGTCGCTTTGTATTCAGCTCATATCAAGTAAGATCATGAATTGGAAAGCAGGGTATTTAAAGTAAAACAGGATTGCAGATGTTTGCAGTCCGAAATTAAGCGGAAAAAATCGGGAATCTTATATGAGAAGGGGAAAATCCAAATCATTTCTCTTCTTGACAAAGTGAAAAATTATCAACTTGATATTCACGCTAGTACTCCCTGTAGCTCTCTATAAAACTCTGGTGAGGCCACGCTTGGAGTATTTTGTCCAGTTCTGGTCGTCTCACTATAGGAAGGATGTGGAAGCATTGGAAAGGGGATAAGAGGAGATTTACCAGAATGCTGGTTGGTTTGCAGAGTATACATTATGATCAGATATTAAGGGAGCTAGGGCTTTACTCTTTGGAGAGAAGGAGGATGAGAGGAGACATGATAGAGGTGTACAAGATAATAAGAGGAATAGATATACTGGATAGCCAGCGCCTCTTCCCCAGGGCACCACTGCTCAATACAAGAGGACATGGCTTTAAGGTAAGGGGTGGGAAGTTCAAGAGGGATATTAGAGGAAGGCTTTCTTACTCCGATCGGTTGGTGCGTGGAATGCACTGCCTGAGTCAGTGGTGGAGGCAGATACACTAGTGAAGTTTAAGAGACTACTAGACAGGTATATGGAAGAAATTAAGGCAGGGGTTTATATGGGAGGCAGGGTTTGAGGGTCTGCACAACATTGTGGGCCGTAGGGCCTGTACTGTGTTGTACTATTCTATTTTCTATGTTCTATGTTCCATGTTCTATTTCTCTCAGCAGACGCTGCCTGGCTTGCTGATTGTTTCCTATGACTTCCACCCAGTAGTATCAAATAGTAGCTTTAATTTTGCAGTCGACTAACTACAATTCAGCTCCCTATTATCTATTAACGATAATCTGCATTCAGTTGAAACATTCATCCTAAAAGAACCTTGCTGAAAACATTTTGGAATAGGTCTTTAATGAAGATAGAGACAATTAAATGCGCGATATTATAAGATTATCTCGTCCGGTGGACAAAATTGTCTCACAAATTAGAAATCTAGATTTACAGTCAATCCTTTGGCAAAACCAGAGCTGTGCTTGACATTTATACACTTCTTAATTTTTCTGAAATTTTCATGTATTCAAGCATTTAAAATTTAAAAAAAAACCCAGTAAACTGAATGCTTAAAAAAAGAAAAAAAAGTCTTTCCTGAGTGTTTCTGCCCCAGTTAACGATATGCTGGTGAAAACATAGAGATGTAGGGTTTATCTCTAAAGCAATTAAAACTAAAAATGCATGGGCATTCTTAATCAATTGGCACCTAAGAGCTAGCACGACAATCCCAACCGTACTCAAACGAAGCCAATTTTCATCAGCCAGCTTGTTTTTAAGTGCTTAGTAATTGGTCCAAGTCACTGCTCCATTCTTACACACCATGAAGGATGGACTGATGGAGAACAGAGAGTGGTTCATGGGGAACAAATCGCAGTACTCTTATCTTTGGTACTTACGTGTCGAGAAAAAGGAATATCAGATGATCAAGGCAGAAATCACGACAGAAAACGTACCTTCTGGAAATAGTGTTTTCTGCTGCAGACACATTTTTGTATTCGGCATCTCAAATTGCCTGTAACGTAAAACTAAGCTATCTATCATTAGAATTGCCTCCTACGATTCATCCAGATCCACAGCAGGATAATGTTCCAAATGTCGATATCATTTCTCGGCTAAAGTCCTCAACAAACAGACCTCAATTACTTCTCGTGGGACCTAAGAGACAAAATTTGTGTTACCTCTGACCAACTTTACGCCCCAATCAGGCACATAATTTCAGATCTGAGAGGACGGGAGATACAATTTTATAATGGTGATAAAGCTTCTGTGAAAACGGCATAACATCCCCACCGCTTCGTGGAAATTGGGAAACATAACCGATCAAAATGGTGAGCCGTTTGACATGGTATGGGAAGCACATGAAAAGGTCATTATTGTTTCATCACCAACCAAGAAGCATTTAAATATTCAGTGGATAACAATTGATGCCCTGTCAGGTTAGACACTTATGTGCGTGTTAACCCTATCTTTCTGTATCGGGTTAAATTTTCTGCTCGATGGATGCAGAATGTTAGGGATAAATTTGTCCCGGTGAGGAAGATAAAGAATGGTAGGGTGAAGGAACCATGGGTGACAAGTGAGGTGGAAAATTTAGTCAGGTGGAAGAAGACAGCATACATGAGGTTTAGGAAGCAAGGATCAGATGGGACTATTGAGGAATATAGGGAAGCAAGAAAGGAGCTTAGGAAGGGGCTGAGAAGAGCAAGAAGGGGGCATGAGAAGGCCTTGGTGAGAAGGGTAAAGGAAAAATCCAAAGCATTCTTCAATTATGTGAAGAACAAAAGGATGACAGGAGTGAAGGTCGGACCGATTAGAGAAGATGTGCCTCGAGGCTGTGGAAGTTAGCGAGGTCCTCAATAAATACTCTTCGTTATTCACCAATGAGAGTGAACCTGATGATAATATGAGTGAGGTTGATGCTCTGGAGCATGCTGATATTAAGGGGGAGGAGGTGTTGGAGTTGTTAAATACATTAGGACGGATAAGTCCCCGGGGCCTGACGGAATATTCCCCAGGCTGCTCCATGAGGCGAGAGAAGAGATTGCTGAGCCTCTGGCTAGGATTTTTATGTCTTCGTTTTCCACGAGAATGGTACCGGAGGATTGGAGGGAAGCGAATGTTGTCCCCTTGTTCAAAAAAAGTTGTAGGAATCGTCCGGGTAATTGTAGAGCAGTGAGCCTTACGTCTGTGTTGGAAAACTGTTGGAAAAGATTCTTAGAAATAGGATCTATGGGCATTAAGGGAATCATCGTCTGATCAGGGACAGTCAGCATGTCTTTGTGAAGGGAAGAACGTGTCTAACAAGCCTAATAGAGTTCTTTGAGGTGGTGACCAGGCATATAGATGAGGGTAGTGCAGTAGATGTGATCTAAATGGATTTTAGAAAGGCATTTGACAAGGTTCCACACGGTAGGCTTATTATGAAAATCAGAAGCCATGGGATCCACGGAGGTTTGGTCAGGTGGATTCAGAATTGGCTTGTCTGCAGAAGGCAGGGGGTCGTGGTGGAGTGAGTACATTCAGATTGAAGGATTGTGTGTAGTGGTGTCCCACAAGGATCTGTTCTGGGACCTCTACTTTTCGTGATTTTTATTAACGACCTGGATGTGGGCGTAGAGGGGTGGGTTGGCAAGTTTGCAGACGACACAAAGGTTGGTGGTGTTGTAGACAGTCTAGAGGATTATCGAAGATTGCAGAGAGACATTGATAGGATGCAGAAGTGGGCTGAGATGTGGCAGATGGAGTTCAACCCGGGGAAGTGTGAGGTGGTACACTTTGGAAGGACAAACTCCAAGGCAGACCACAAAGTAAATGGCAGGATACCCGGTAGTGTGGAGGAGCAGAGGGATCTCGGGGTACATGTCCACAGATCCCTGAAAGTTGCCTCACAGTTAGATAGGGTAGTCAAGAATGCTTATGGGGTGTTAGCTTTCATTAGTCGAGGGACAGAGTTTAAGAGTTGCGATGTAATGATGCAGCTCTATAAAGCTCTAGTTAGGCCACAATTGGAGTACTGTGTCCATTTCTGGTCGTCTCACTATAGGAAGGATGTGGAAGCATTGGAAAAGGTACAGAGGAGATTTACCAGGATGCTGCCTGGTTCAGAGAGTATGCGTTATGATCAGAGATAAAGGGAGAAAGTGCTTTACTCTTTGGAGAGAAGGAGGATGAGGGGAGACATGATAGAGGTGTACAAGGCAATAAGAGGAATAGATACAGTGGATAGCCAGCGCCTCTTCCCCAGTTCACCACTGCTGAATACAAGAGGACATGGCTTTAAGGTAAAGGGTGGGAAGTTCCAGGGGGATATTAGAGGGAGGTTTTTTTACTCAGAGAGTGGTTGGTGCGTGGAATGTACTGCTTGAGTCAGTGGTGGAGGCAGATACACTAGTGAAGTTTAAGAGACTACTAGACAGGTATATGGAGGAATTTAATGTGGGGGGTTATATGGGAGGCAGGGTTTGAGGGTCTGCACAACATTGTGGGCCGAAAAGCCTGTAATGTGTTGTACTATTCTATGTTCTATGTTCTATGTTCGATGGACTATCCTATTGCCTCCTGTTTGCTTTGTGGAAATGTAGGAGATAATTGAAAGAGCAGCCTTTCCCTCATGGAATTGCTTGTGTTTATTGAATTTAAAATGGAGTCTCGGAACTGCAATCAATTATTTGAACCTTCGTCGATGCACCCTTTATGGATTTTATCGCAGTACCTCTTGAATATCTGTCATCATTAAACTGAATAATTTGTGTTTGAAAACTAACTCTCTCTTTGTGTGATTAATATTCTATACCCGGAATCTATCTCCAACACAGTCAGCATTTGTTGCTGCATTATGCTGAGTTTCACGCGAGCTGGTCGCTGCAGAGTGTAAGGAACCTGAGTACTATGCGGTCTACTTTCAGAAAACAGACTGAAATCTGTCACTAGAATAAATTTATGAAGTTTTCACACTATATGCTTTTGTTTCATGAAAATTGCTGAAGTAATAAGGATCCACCTTTACCATCAAAATTCGCAGAATGCAGATTTGAATTCATATCTCAATAAAGATATCGATAATCCCTAAATTCAGTAAGAGGGCAAAATTTCTAGCATAATCACGAAAGCACTAGCTGGGCTATGTGAAAATTAGAATTGTAAGAGTTCGTTTCTCCCTTCCAGCGGACGCAGAGTTAAAATTTGAACTATATTATTCTGCCTTGCCGTGGCGTCATCCTACGTCATACTGATACATTTCCTCATGAAGAACTTCTCCTCCAGCACTTGCTTTAAAATACCACTTGCATTGCAGGAATTTGTCGATTGGTTTCTGTAAGATGTCGGAGAAATTTACGGTTTCGTACATGGCACTTCTGGCTATTACTTGTCTAGGTATGCTGATTATATATGCCGTTTCCGAACTGAATAATATTTTAGAATATTAAACCCTGAGTGCCTGCAGCAAATTCGGTTACAGTGGTTCAGCTATTCGATCGTCTTTGGCTCTTAGATATCCAGTGACATACGTCTGTAGTTTTGTTTTAATTCACTGTATTTAACTGTTATTAATACTGTTGCTTATTTTTCCGGCAGCGGTCAAAGTAACTGCAAGCGAAGTATCTCAATTACCAAGGGAACTGGAAGTCCTGGGTGGTGAGAATGTTACTATGTTCTGCAAATTTCCAATATCACAAGGTACTGTTGACGTTCGTTGGTGGAGGGAAGGCGAGAAAGCATTCTTAGAAACGGACAACAGAAGACATTTTACGGTAGAAAGGGGAAGGGGAGAACTTGCACTCTGGAATGTCAAATTGGCCGACTCCGGACTGTATTACTGTGAAGCAAACTATCAGAAACAATCTTTCGGGACTGGAGGTGGTACCAAGCTGACTGTGTTCGGTGAGTGTGGCTGCTTGGAGATTTTCGGCTCTGTGCATTTTACATCAAACTTAAACTTAGTGCTGAGGATAAAACGAAAAGTTTCTACTGGATAAAACAAACGGCTAGAGTACATTTGTTTCCCGCGTTAAAATACATCCCAGTCCAGAGATTCTAAATTCAGACTTAAAAAGAACAGAAGAATTAATCACATTTCATGTGGCAACTATTCGGCGCATAATAGAGTTGGTTCTGTTCATTGTATCGTATCTCACCGGCTCTTTCCCTCTGCTCTAGTCCAGCCCTCTTCATCAACAATCTCCCCGTTAAAGCTAATGTCCAAGGTTCGTGATACCTTTCGATTTTACCCTCATTATCGCGAAGGTACTTTTTGAATGCAACGAATTAACATTCAAGCAAGGTTAGGATTGTTTTGCAAGCAAAAGGCTGAAATAATGTTAATGTTAATGTGAATAGCTGGAGTTGGATAACTAGATTCGTCATCACAGAGGAGGCAAAATATTAATACTTTAATAGAATAATCACTATCAAAGGGTCTGTATGCAGCAACACAATGCTCCATTTACGCATCAACTAGTAGAGAGGAATAATACCCAGCTCCAAACCAGTTAATCACAACATCATGTAACAATTTGTCGCATGCACTGCAATTGTCATTCCAACTTTTGTCATGCAGGATTAGCAAAATCTATATTTCTTTCACCATACAAAATGGGGAGAAATATAAACCTCTCAAAATCGAGGTGAATTTTGATAGGGCTAATAGTAAAGTGTAGAGAGTCGAGCGCAAACCTACATTTAAAACTTCCGCTGGCAGCTCATTGCACAGTAGCATCACCGTCTGAGTGAAGACGTTTCCCCTCAGGTTCGTATTTAATACTTCTCATTTCATTCTTAAGCAATGACTTCCAATTCCATTCTCACCCAACCTCAGTGGATGAAGCAGGCTTACATGCACCATATCTACATCCCTCATAATTTTGTATGCCTCAATCAAAAGTTCGCTCGTTCTCTTACGAATCATGGAAACAATCCTAACCTGTTAAACCTTTCCTGATAATTCATGTCCTCAAATTCATGCCACTTCCGTGTAAGTTTTCTTTGTACTCATTCAATCATATTGATAACTTTCCTGCAGATAGGTAACCAGAACTGCAAACAATACTCCAAATTTGTTCTCACTTATATCTAATACCAATTCAGCATAACATCCCAACTTCTACACTCAATATTCTGATATATGAAGGCCTGTATAACCAAGGCGATCTTTACGATACTATCCGTCATTGACTCCATTTTCAATGAATTATCGATCTATATTCCAAGATTATTTTTACCGCACTCCTCAATGCCAGTCTCTTTGACTGTGTATATCCGAGACTGGTTTGTCTTCTCAAAGTGCAACAGCTTACAATTACTTTCATTAAATTATATCTGCCATTTTCAGCCCACCTGCTCCATGACCCTCTGCAAACTTTCATAGCAATGCCTACACCACTAGTCAAAGGCCTTCATTCAAAGATCAGCCATCCACTACCATACTCTGGATTCTCCCGTGAAACCAACGTTAGATGCAATTTACTCATTCATACTGAATGCCAAGCGAACGTACATGATCAGCCCGCCACCCCCATGAAGAACTTTTACAAAGCTCTTGCTAAAAGCCATGTTGACCACATCCACTGTTATCCTTCATCAGGAGCAATGGTAACCGGTTCAATAAGCTCTTTGAGATTGGTTAGACACAGCCTACATTGCACAAAACAATGTTGCCTATTCCCAAACAAGCCCAGTCTATCTTAAAATTTACGGTATATGTCACATTCTTTAGAATAGCTTCCAATAAACTACCCACTTCTCTGTAATACCCACTGGTCTATAATATCCCGGCTTATTCCCAGAGTCTATCTTGAACAGCGGCAAACTAGAGACATAATTGGAGAGCAGGTTACTGGGAAACTAAATGGTCTGAAGGTAAGTAATTCACCTGGACCAGATGATGTACATTCCAGGGTCCCTATAAAAGTTGCTGATGAGATTGTGGAGGCAATAGTAAAGGTCTTTCAGGAATTAATAGATTTTGGAATGGTTCTGGAAGACTGGAAAGTTGCAAATGTCATTACACTCTTCAAGAAGGCAGACAGGCAGAAAAGAGAAACTATAGGCCAGTCAGTCTCAGCTAACTGGTTGACAAGATTTTGGAGTCCATTATTAAGGATCAGGTCTTAGGTTACTTGAAGGAACATAATAAAACAGGCCATATTAATCATGATTTCCTGAAGAGAAACTCTCGCCAGACAAATCTGATTGAATTATTTGAAGGAATGAATAAAGGATAGATAAATATAGGGAGAATCTGTTGTTGTGTACTTGGATTTTCAGAAGGCCTTTGACATAGTACCACACACAAGGCTGTTTAACAAGCTACGAGCCCAAAGCATTACAGGAAAGATTCTAGGGTAGATAAAACAGTGGCTGGTTGGTAAGAAGACAAAGAGTGGGAATAAAGGGAATATTTGTTGGTTAGCTGCCCGTCACTAATGGTGTTCCAAAGGGGTCTGTGTTGTGACCTATTCGTTTAAGGTTATATGTCAGTGATATGGTTGATGGCATTGATGGCTTTGTTGCAAAGCTGCAGACGATAAAAATAGATGGACAGGGAGGTAGAGAGACTGCAGAAAGATTTAGACAGATTAGGAGAATAGGCAAACAAATAGCAGATGGGATGCAGTGTGGCCATCCACTTTGGTGGAGGGTATGAACGTTTTGACTATTTTCTAACTGGAGAGAAAATACAAAAAACTTTGAGTCACAAAGGGACTTGGGAGTCCGTGTGAAGTAATCCACAAAGGTTAATTTGCTGGTTGAGTCGGAGATCAGGAAGACAAATGCAATGATCGCATTTATTTCGAGAGGACTAGAATATAAAAGCAAAGATGTAATGTTGAGACTTTGTAAAGCACTGGTGAGGCATCATGGCATATTGTGAGCAGTTTTGGGCCCTCTCTGTGAATGTACTGGAACTGGAGTAAGTTCAAAGTAGGTTCACGACAATGATTCCAGAATTAAATAACTAGTCATATGTAGAGGATTTATGGCTCTGGGACTGTTTTCACTAGAATTCAGAAAAAAATAAATTAGGGGCGATGGCATGGAAACCTGTTGAAGGTGAAAATACTGTTTAGTGTGGATGTGCAGAGGATGTTTCTTATGGTGGGAGAGTCTCAGACCAGAGGACGCAGCCTTACAGTAGAGGGACGTCCTTTTAAAAAAAGAAATGAAGAGGAATGCCTATAGCCAGAGAATGGTGAACCCGTGGAATTTTTTTTTTGCCACAAGCTGCTATGTAGACCAAGCGTTTATGGATATTTAAAGCTGTAGTTGATAGATTCTTGATTTGTCAGGGCATGAAGAACTACGGAGAGAAGGCGGGAGATTGGGGCTGAGAGGTAAAAGTTAACTCTGATGAAATGGCAGAGCAAACTTGGTGGGCCAAATGGCCTAACTCGGCTCCTATATCCAATAGTCATATAGTCTTAAAACATTAGTTATACTCTAGTCCTCCGGCACTTCACCCATGAGTAAGGATATCTTGAATACGTCTATCGGGGCACTTTCACTTTCTGCACTAGCCTCCAGCGAGGTCCGATGGGACACCTTGCCATATTCGGGAGACTTCTGCACCCTAATTTGCCTCAAGGCAGTAATCCGTATGTGGGCAATGACATTGCTTCTGTTTTGCATGAGTTGTATAGTCTCTGTGTACGTCTCCCGAGTAAAAACAAATGGAAATAGATAAGATCTCCCCCCATCACTTTCGCCTCCATGCATTGTTGAACACGCTGATCTTCAAATGGATCAATTCTGTTTGTCGCTATCCCTTTGCGCTTAATGTATCTGTGAAAGCCTTCGATTTTTTTCACCTTGGGATTGCCCTTCACCGAGAATTTAACAAGGCCAAAATCGTTGACGTCGGTATAGGCGTGGGAGATGGAATCGGGCAACCGTGAACGCGGGATGGCCATTGCAAGCAGAGTGAAATCCTCACTGAATTATAAACAGATAAAGCAATCTAACTATTGAATCCCCCCTGTTAGACACAGACCATAGCTGCAGCCGAAGCAGTCTATGATTACAAAACCTTAAAATTGGGCTCATGTTTTAGAAAACTCTGTGTATGGTGCAATTGAAGTTGTTCAGTTCCTGTTCGATACTCTGCAAGGCATGATTTTCACAAACTATCCTATAGCAGTGCCAAGTCACTGTCGACTATGTTTTGCAGGCTTTAGCAAGAATAGAACTACAGAATCAATGAACTTAATATCAATGTGCATTTGCGTTCCTGGTTGTTTCACGGAGGATATAATTTACAACATTCAATATGGGGAACTGTTGCAGGAATGGTTTACATTTCGAGGGAAGCTCTATTACTGAATGTTTATTACTTGAAAACTCAACCCCAAGACCTGAAACACTCCCTTAGCAATTGAGCTGCTAGAATATTATACTCCATGTGCTATAGAAATCTGTGATATTTGGGTTTTGTAGCTCAGTCTTATACGAAATGAAAAAAACAAAAGTAGCCAGGTTCCAAAGCCAACGCCCGCCGCAAACCAACTGTGGAATGAAGCTCAAATACCATTCAAAGAGAATGTCTTCCTCATTTCGAACCTTTTAGATTCGCCATCGATATGTATTCTCTGAACTATTCCTTTCATCCGTTCCCTAAGGTGACTCCATTTTATTTTGCTTGTTTTGTGACTGTCTGTGCTGGATGGTAACTACATGTGCTATGTGTGATGATATGTACTGTATTTTGCAATTTACCCCAGAAGAGCAATGTTTCGCTTAGAGGTGTGTGTCAATGCTTGAGCAACAATAAACCGAACGTAAAATTGAAAGAATTAGAGTTAGACGGTCATGCCAGTTGGCGGGGAATTAAGGGAACCTACCTACTCTGAAATGGATTGAAAGTACCCAAAATAACTTTGTTTTTACCCAAGCTCCTCCAACTCCTTTGGAAATTGTTCCTGTTGGAGAGTTTTCGTCTCCTCGAAAGCTCCTTTGTAAAACGGCTGCCTTCTACCCGGAGAAAGTAGAAATCGTTTGGCAAAGAAATAACAAGCAAATTCGCACTGGAATAGAAAGTGTGACAAACCGGAGCGTGGACGGCTTGTACGAAGCTTTTAGTTTATTGGAAACCAGGAAGTCTACTTGGGGAAAAGATGTTTACACCTGTCTGGTATCGCATGTCTCCCTCAAGGTGCCTGCCAGTTTCAGCTACTTCCTGGACCAAGGTAAGATGGTGTCTCGATGAAGTCATGATGTTGGATCTCGGACATAAACGTCGACACTTTAGATCTGTCTGATCCGCTGAGTTCCTCCAGGACTTTATGTGTTACTCTGGATTTCAGCAGGTTCAGAATCTTTTGCGCTCATTGTAAGATGGAATGGCTTATTAGTCATAATGATGGGGTCAATGTGACTTTGTTAAGAACAGTAACTGAACAGCTACTCAAACAAGGAAGAATGACTAATATTGATAGTTAATATTCAGTGTGAACGATGTTCAAGAACTGACGTGTTTTTTCCGTTATATTAAGTAGTGTAGGACGAATTGAATTCGTGCAGTATTTGGAAGGTATCAAACTTCTGATCATTTGGCAAAATTGTGATAATGCAACACTTAAACTTTTTACCTTATCGTGATATAACAAAGGTGGGAATCTGCATTTCCTGTCTCATGATATATTTTCCGATATGTGCAGTGAGATTTGAAAGGAGCCTATGAAGTAATTTACGTTGTTGATTCTCATGTGTAGATTTGTTTTTAGATGTATAAATGCTTCACAGTTTCTTGTTTTACCCCTGTAGAGCCACAAGGCGCTGATACTAAATTGATTCTGGCATTTGCAGTGGGCGGATCGGCAATTTTAGCTCTGATAATAGTTTTGGTGAAAGTCAAGTTAAAGAGCTCGCATGGTAAGGACCCTGATCGCTGAGAAATATCAGCTTTATTCGTGCAAAATAGATGCACTAAAGATATTGAACTTCAAAAAGAATAAGTGTCATTACAGCATGATTAGACATAGATTGAGATGTACGAACATGATTACATTGATAACCATCAGGCACAACACAAGCTGGATGTTAAGTGCATTAATTTCACCAGTCCACTCGCTGTATTTACAGGCTGTATCTTGTTCATAAATGCCGTCATATCTCTTTGGAGTACTTCAAATGCCGTTTACAATACAATGGCAGATCCATATTCTGAAGCGTATGCAACTTGGCGTAGGTCTGGACTTACTATGAATGTGTAAAGAACATTGACGAACTCGTGCATGTCTCAATGATTTTAATTTCTATTTTAGCGACAGTATTTAAACGTAGTCCAGTTTTTACAATGCAAATAATTTCTTTTATTTCTTAAGGGGTTAGCACAAGTTCTGTGGACAGATGTCAGAATGCAGAGCCGGTACGTGTAGTGGTTCCTCTTCTTTCAGAACGACGTATATATATAGCAGATACATTATGAATTTATTTTGTTCTAACATTTGGAACGCAGTAGGGAAGAATGAAACTCTGTGACAACTCTTTATTTTGAAGCATATATCCAAGATCTATTTGAATATTCCTGTTGAATCTACTTCCTATAGTCTTTCAAGATTCCATATCAGTTACATTAAGATGAACCGTAATGTAGACTAAGGGAAGTTAGGCTGTTAATCATTCTTCGTGTGACGAATGATTAAATACAAATCTAAGACGGGGATGTTTTAGATGTCAAATGTCGGTTTACGAGAATGGCGGTGTAGTTGTCATTGGGAAAATACATTACACGCATGAATCAGTTCGCAATATATGTTACAATTGATTTAAACGCACAGTAAGCAAGATAAAAACTGCAACGAAGTCTTGTTTTGGAACTCATATGCAGTTTTTAACCTGGATTCCCAACAAAGATCCACACAGCAGTGTATAGAATCGAATATGCTCCCAATAACACCGTGTACTATCTGGTGCACAATGAAACACAAATGGTAACGAAACTCCTCAAGGCGCCTTCTGCTCCACGAGGCTACGCTGAATGGTTATCATCCTCAATTTTGAAAGAAGTACATGAAATCTATAAATGTATTGTCATCTCTCATTTTCGATTTAAACCAGAAATTAAAAATCTTAACGACATCTTGGAAAAGAGTAATATTTGTCCTTTCAGATTGAACACCTCTCCACAGAAAGCAATGTCAACTTCAAATGTTTCTCTTTGCTCTGGTGTTTCCTGATCTACTGTGTGTTTTATTTGTTTACTTTAAATTTCCAGCAGTTCAATGTTATTAAAATTGTCCCACCTGGATTCTTCTTTTAGAATATATTTAATCTTTGTCGATTTTATCTGACTAAAACTGAAGATGTCTTCTTGTGTTCCATTAATCATCTTCCCAATTTTAGTGCAATATTTTACATTTACCTAACGATATTTGCTGCAGCAACTTTTCATATCACCAAAACAAGGTTGTCATATATCACTGGCTTCATTATAGTAGAACTCCGTTAAAACTTCCATCAGCGTTCGTATCACTTCCCGAAATGAAGGACCGCTTCTGAGAGAAAAATCTAAGTTGAAACTGATCGTTCAAGATGGTTTTTGCACTGTCGCTTTATTCCTCTGGAATGCTATGTCATTGCTTCAGCCATAACAAATGCTATTTTAACGACTTACTGCGGCCATGTCTAACTGCTCTATTTCATTTTATTGTAGTTTAATTGATTCACCAGCAACACCAGTCAGTTCAACAGTTGGCAAGATGCCCCTTCCGTATTCGCTACCTCAGTTCAGCCAGGCTGGAACAGTACATCAGGTCTTGCCATTTGTTCCAATGTCCTCAAAGTAGATATTGCGAGTTTGAAGGGTCACAAGTTCTAAATGCACCATGGGGACGAAATCTGGTCACGCCAATAATTATAATGATTTGATGGGGTGCATAAGATAATCGCATCGGAGAAAGCCCATGAACAAAACTTGGAGGGGCGTAAGGGATGTGACAGAAGAGATGGAAAAAAAAAAGATGGCCAGACCTGAGAAATCCATCGGCTTGATAGAATGGTTTTACGTGGTTGTTCGGAAATCTAAAATAAACGTGTCAACTTCTAGCCTGAAATGGGTTTGGTATCCCAGCTCCCGTATGATATACGAACAACGATAGTATACGCGCACAAAATATCATTCCAACCATTTTAAATACTTTTCTATGATTAGATATTCCGAATCAAACGTATTTCATGGTCACTGACCTTTGTATCAGTTATCAGTATTAAATGTGTTTTCCCAACAGGCTGAACAGGCTGCGGTTGATCTCACCACCGCCTATGTTTCACTAAATATGCGGGACAGCATAGGATTTCGGAAAGATCGACAACAAGAAGAGCGCACTATCTATTCTCAGGTAAAGCAGAGAGTTTGCCATGAATAACATATGAATTTTCTTCAGATATTTAACACTGTTACTGAGGCGTCCGGCCTAATAGGTTCGTACCGCCCAATTGCACCCATGTTACCAATTAGCCGACTCGCCGTACTTCTTTCAAATGTGAGAGGAAACCCGAACGCCTAAAAAAGGCATACGGTCATGGGAAAACGTATAAACCCACCATTTAGTCATGTATGGGAACTAAACCTGGATCACTGCAGCTGTAATAGTGATACGCTAGCCGCTACGCTACCGAGCCACGCAAAACATATATATATATATAAAACCATAAGACTATAAGATATAGAAGCAGAGTCTGCTCCGGCATTCAATCATGGGCTGATCCAATTCTTCGAGTCATGCCCACTCCCCTGCCTTCTTCCTATACCCTTTGATGCCCTGGCTAATCAAGAACATATATATCTCTGCCTTATATACACCGAATGACTCGGCCTCCACAGCCGTTCGCGGCAACAAATTCCACATATTAACAACCGTCTGACTAAAGTACTTTTTCCGCATCACTGTCTAAATGGACGACCTTCAATCCTGAAGTCGTGCCTTCCTGTCCCAGACTCTCCTGCCATGGGAAATAATTAGATTCGCCATATCTAATGGGTTCAGGCCTTTTAACATTCGGAATGTCTCTATGAGATTCCCGCTGCATGCCCCTAAATTCCAGGGAATACAGCCCAAGAGCTGCCAGACGTTGCTCATACGGTAACCCTTTCACTCCTGGAAGCATTGTCGTGAATATTCTCTGAAACCTCTCCAATGTCAGTTTATCCTTTCTAATATAAGGAGTCCAAAAGTGCAAACACTACTACAAGTGTGGACTCATGAGTGCCTCTTCGAGCCTCAACATCACACCCATCCGCTTATATTCCAGAAATGAAATGCCAACATTTGCTTTTCTTCAACACCGACTGAGCCTAGGGGTTAACTTTAGTGCATTCTGCACAGAGACTCCCAAGTCGTTTTGCATCTCTGCATTTTGAATTATCTCCCCATCTTCCCAATAGTCTGTCCGTTTATTTCTCCCACCAAGGTGCATGACCATATACTTTCCAACATTGTATATCACTTGCCACTTCTTTGCCCATTCCCCTTAACTAGCTAAGTCTTTCTGCAGACTCTATGTTTCCTCAAAACTACTAACTCATCCACCTACCTTTGTATCATCGGCAAATTTAGCTACAAGTCTATTAATTCCATAGTTTAAATCATTGACATACATGGTAAAAAGCAGCGGTCCCCAACACCAACCCCTGTGCAACTCCACGGGCAACCAATAGCCAGCCAGAATAGGATCTCTTTATGAGGGGACCTAAGGGTCCGTGTTGGGGCCGCTTCTTTTTACATTGTGCATCAACGATTTGTATTATGGAATACATGGCTTTGTGGCTAAGTTTGCTGACGATACGAAGATAGCGGGAGGGGCCGGTAGTGCTGAGGAAACGGAGAGGCCGCAGAGAGACTTGGATAGATTCGCAGAATGGGCGAAGAAGTGGCCAATGAAATACAATGTTGGAAAGTGTACGGTTATCCACTTTGGCAGAAGAAATAAACGGGCAGATTATTATTTAAATGATGAAAGAATTCAAAGTTCTGAGATGCAACGAGGCTTGGGAGTCCTCGTACAGGATACTCTTAAGGTTAACCTCCAGGTTGAATCGGTAGTGAAGAAGGCGAATGCAATGTTTGCATTCATTTCTAGAGGAATAGAGTATAGGAGCAGGAATGTGATGTTGAGGCTCTATAAGGCGCTGGTGAGACCTCACTTGGAGTACTGTCGGCAGTTTTGGTCTCTATATTTAAGAAAGGATGTGCTAACGTTGGAGAGGGTACAGTGAAGATTCACGAGAATGATTCCGTGAAAGAGAGGATTAACATATGAGGAACGTTTGTCCGCTCTTGCACTGTATTCCTTGGAGTTTAGCAGAATGAGGGAGACCTCATAGAAACATTTCGAATGTTGAAAGGCATGGACAGAGTGGATGTGGCAAAGTTTGTTCCCATGATGGGGGAGTCTATTACGAGAGGGCATGACTTAAGGATCGAAGGGCGCCCATTCAGGTCAGAAATGCGAAGAATTTTTTTTAGTCAGACGGTGGTGAATCTATGGAATTTCTTGCCACGGGCAGCAGTGGAGGCCACGTCTTTGGGTGTGTTTAAGGCAGAGATTGATAGGTATCTGAGTAGCCAGGGCATCAAAGGTTATGGTGAGAAGGCAGGGGTTGGGACTAAATGGGAGAATGGATCAGCTCATGATCAAATGCCGGAGCAGACTCGATGGGCCGAATGGTCGACTTCTGCTCCTTTGTCTTATGGTCTTATTCCACTCTCTGTTTTTTGCCAATCAGCCACTGCTACTCCCATGCTACTGACTCCTATGTAATGCCATGGGCTCTTATCTTGCCAAGCAGTCTCATGTGCGGCACCATGTCAAAGGCCTTCTGAAAATCTAAGTACACCATATCTACTACATTTTCTTTCTCTACCCTGCTTATACTTTCCTCAGAAATTGAAATAGGTTAGTCAGGCAGGATTCTCCTTTCAGAAAATCATGCTTGCTTTGGCCTATCTTGTCATGTGCATCCAGATACTCCGTATTCTCTTCCCTACCATCGCTTCCCACAACTTCCGAACCACTCATGTCAAGCTAACAGGTCTGTAGTATCCTTATATAAACATTATCCCAAAGGAGGTTAATTTTACCGACCTGAGCAGACCTTTGTCACTATGACATTTACAACTGAATACCCTCGAAATATCATTACCTTTTTGTTCCATCTGGGTGGACTCCAACCTGAAGGCATAAGCATTGATCTCTCTAACTTTTGATACTTACTTCATCACCACCTCCTCTCTTTTTTTTCTCTGCTCCCAATTCTGGCTCCCTTTCACCTCTTCTCTTCTCTTCTCTGATCTGTCCATCACCTCTACTGGTGCCCCACCTTCTTCCATTTCTTCCAGGGTCCATTGATTCTTCCTATCAGACTCCTTCCTCCACCATTTTCCTTTTCCACCCACCACGTCCTAGCTTCTACGTCACTCCATCCCCCATCATCCACACACCTTCTTACCAACCTTGTTTTTCCTATCACCTGCCATGCTCTACCCCTTCCCCACCTTCTGATTCTAACTTCTGACTCCATTTACTGTCCTGTTAAAGCGCTTCGGCCAGAAACATCGACAGTTTATTTATACATGCTGCCTTAGATAATGAATTTCTTCAGCATTTTTCTTTGCATTCCTCAAGATTTCCAGCATCTGCAAACTCTCTCAAGATTAGCTTTTTCTCTTGCTTTTATGAATTTAATTTCCCATATGTAATTTGCAAACCAGGAAGTACTAAAAAGCATGTACATGCGAAAGCCATCCTCTCCAAAGCCCATTATCATCTCCATAATGAACACGAATATCTGATAATAACAGTGGAACACTGAACCAAACGAACATTGGTGTTATTGATGGAAATACTGAACTGTGACTAAACAGTAAGCATACGGAATGAATGAACAAAGTGCCAAACTTCAATCTATCAGCTGTGCGGTATCCACTGATAGCAGTGTCTATGTGTATTTGGAGTTCTGTTTTCAGGTGTGACTGAGGAAATACCAGTAAGGTCTATAGACTAAGCAGTTTGCAGCAATCAGACACATATAACACAAAAAATGTGCTTGTATTTTCAGTTAGCGAAATATTTTGTATACAGTATACCTGCTGCTTCAAGGAGTTAACAACTCTCCCAACTCGATTTTGTTGAACTTCATTTCAAATAAGGACAGAAACGCTTATTGTTCAGTGTGCCAACACAGGCTGTTAGAGTGGAAATACCATATGAATCAAAAAGAAAAAGTTGAAAAAATATTGACAAAACTTTTGTGTAAAACAGCAGAAATCTAGTTTGATAACTTATGGGCGCATCACCAATTTATTCTACAATCTTTGATTCAGTTTGTTCAATCGATGATTCTTGATTAACTGCTGGTTTTGAAATATTTTCACAGACGAAAAGAATTGGAGCTGACAAACTGACTTACGCCACTCTGCAGCTTCCCGATTCCAAGAACACCTCAGCATCCAAACATCAAAACCAACATTCATTGTACGCAGATGTAATTACAGCAAAGAAACTGTGAAGCTGAGAATCCAGCTGCAGTTTAGAGCTACGGACTATCAATGAATGCTATCCCGAGGCACTGTTTTGTTCCATTTCTTGCATCCAGACATAGATTGTTAATCGATATCACATGTATGAGTTTGGAAGATAAGGGATCAATTTCGTCTTCGATTTATTGGGGGCGATTATCACTGGAAAAAAAATAAAAGAACGAAGCTTATGGATAAGATTGAGAATACATTGTGCCATTCCAACTCTCTCTACTGCCCGGTCATTCAAGAGGATAATGCCTGATATGTTCAACAATAACCTCCTTTGCTGGTTAATTGAACAGTTCCCAGTCGTTCCATGATATAAACCTACATTGCTTTAAAAACCCCTCCGCCACCAAGATATTCCCTCCCCAGTCCTCAGAGGATGAAAGAAATATCAGAGATTCGTCACAGCCTGCGAGGGAAACGTTGTTTGTAGGGTAACATCCACCAACTGAACAGTTATTCTTGCTCACTGATGTCAACGTTCAACTGAGGGAAATACAGATTTGAAGATGTGAAAAAAAAGATCGCAAAGTATTCTCGTGATAACACCTCTGTGCCTGAATTTTTATCAGTAAATGTCGTATGATAAAAAAATGCAGTACTCTTCTGTTTCATATACATTCATGACTTGCTGCTCAAAATTAGTTGTAAAATATAACTGTACTATCACATGGTCGTAACAGAAATGCCAGGGCAGCCAAAAGGCAAGAGAAATGCATCACAATCTGCGTACGTTCACAGCCCACACTGGGCAGAGGAAATAAGCACATGGTCAAATTAAAGCAAATCAAGTTTAGCCTAACCATAACATTTGACTGAAAAACGTGGACGTTAGAATGTAAATTTATATAGGAATCACGTCTTTAGATGTGTACTCTCGAAGAATATGGTGCTCTGGACAGAGCTCCTCAGCGATTAATAACTTCCCAATTGCCCGATGGAGCAAAATAAGTCAGCAATATGCCCAGCAATTATTTGGCCAATAGTCAATAAATTGACACATTAACTCCGATTCAGGTAGATGTATGTGTGACACAACAGGGAGAACATCCTGTTAGAATAATATATAATTGTTGGTCATCTGGTCAACGTGTTTATTTGGATAACGTGCGGGGTTAAGAAAGGTGGAGAGTAGGTACAGATGTCACGTACCCCGTGACAGGTTAAACAGCCAGCAGGGATAGAAAACACTATTAACTAATGGAATGTATTAGAAACTACGCAATACAGTAATATAAATGCAGATACATAAAACAGGTTAGCAATGATTATGTATAAGTAAGTGTGGAAATATATGACAACCAAGCTTCTTCAAGTGTATGGGGTAAATAGGTAGTCTTACGAAGATGACTAACGTTCAGTTCAGTTCGTGGTGTTGAGCTGAGTAGTGGTGGAGAGAGAGAGAGAGAGAGAGAGAGAGAGAGAGGGCGATATTTGAATCTTCAGGTGAGCTGACGCCGTCGATCATACTCGTAGTCATAGTCATAGTCATACTTTATTGATCCCGAGGGAGATTGGTTTTCGTTACCAATTTCTTCCCATTATCTTCAATTGATCTTCCCGTTATCCTCCGAAATCCTTTCGAAGTCACCGACTGTGACCACAACAAAGGGGACCGTTTTTCAGAGGTGAAAGTATCAACCCAGGCGAGGATTGGATATAAATATAGCTCCCCAACGGTCACGCCCTTGTATCACAATGGGGTCTGGGAACGGACCCAAATACAAGACACAGCCACTGATGTACAAGGAACAGGACTTGACTAGAGTAGAGACGTGACAGGACTCAGACCAGGATCAGCGACAAGAACGCAGACTTGGGCTAGGGAAAGAGGGACCAGGCCTAGAAACCAGCGACTAGAAGGCAAGGCTTGGACTCCGAGCCCGAGACTGGACATGGACCCATAGCCTCGGCATTGCCCAGAACCAGGCAGGGACTTCCAGGTTATTGAGTATATGTGAGTTTAGCCTCCATAGTGTTTTCCTCATTTTCCATTCCAGGATTAGAGACATAGAGACTGGGCTATGATCCGACAGATCAACTGCTGCAATATTACAGTTTTTTTTTATCCTGAGTCTATCTGCATTAAAGATAAAGAAATAGTCTATCCTTGAATAGGCTGAATGAGGGAAAGAGTAATGTGTATAATCTTTACTAGTGGGGTGTAATTCCCTCCACACATCTATAATTCCCAACTCCTCCATTAATAAATTCATTTTTCGAGTCAGAGGTTTATTCTGAGTAACTATTCTTGAAGAATCTAATACAGGATTTAATCTAATGTTAAAATCCCCTCCACAAATTACTACCCCTTGAGAACTGACCATTAGATCAAAAATGTGTCTATAGAATGACCATTCACAACCTGGAGGAGCATAAACATTTAGCAATGTTATTTCTGTACCTTCTATTCTTCCTGTAATTTTTACAAACCGTCCTTCTTTGTCTTTAATCTCTGAAATATGTTCATAATTAAGAGTACTTGATATGAAAGTAGCTACCCCTCTTTTGTGACTCAATTTATATAATGAATAAAATATATGCTTAAAGCCCATTCTTTTTAATTTTTCATGTTCAGAGTGGCTCATATGTGTTTCTTGGAGGAAAGCTATATGTGCCCTCTCTTTTTTCAATTTAGACATAATCTTACTTCTTTTAATTGGATTCAAAACCCCATTAACATTATAGGAAATTATTTTTACCAATTCAGTTTGCATTTTTCTCTAGTAGAAAAAAGACACTCTCCTTTTCTAACCAAACAGTAAGCAATCCCTTCTCAACAGTAAACCAAGACATATAACCACACCCTAGACATTTTTGAACGTGTAACATTTGAAAATTTTTCCCGACTTCCCACAGTGAGGCCTGAGCACCGACCCGCCTCAGTTCAGAGGGATAACCTCTATCTTCACCCTGTGTTAGAGGGCCCTCAGCAGTTTGAATAATCATAGAGAATTGTCTCCTGTTTGTGTCTCGACCATATTGCTATCATTCAAGTTATTCCGTCTAGTTTATTTTCAGTTACCAGTTTTCATTTTACCTTTAAGTCCGATTTATTCTTTTCAGTCATTTCTCTTAATTAATCTGTTTTCTCTGTACTTTCGCGTCTGAATATTTGCAGCTTTTCCTTGTAGTTTGACACTCTGGTTCGTGTGGAGCGTCCTCACCACACTGGCTTCCACGTCTTCTGCCGAATCCTCTCCAGTAGCGACTCCGGTTGGGTGATAACTTTAATAGGTAGTCCCCGGTCCGCCAGGTCCAATGTTGCCTCCTGCACCGTAGCGTAAGTTTTTGTCCCTTCGTCGTAAAGGACTCTCAGCCGAGCTGGATACAGGGTCTGGAATCTGATGTTGTTTTCCTTCAGGACCCTCCGTGTTTCCGTATATTCCTTCCGTCTGGCAAGAATCCCCGGTGCGTAGTCGTGGTCTAAACTGATTTTACAATTGCTCCACGTGAAACTTTTCTTCTGCCATGCCCGTTTAAGCACCTCTTCCTTCGTTCTGTAACTGAGAAATCTGACCAGAATCGATCTGGGCTGGGCGCTTGCCGGAGGCTGTGGTGCCAACGCGCGGTGAGCCCTTTCTATCTGTAGGTCTTTTGCAGCCGGTATATCAAGGTTCTCTCTCAGCAACTTCTCCACGAAGGGAATCATCAAACCGGGTTTACCTTCAGTTCCTTCGGGAACTCCGTAAATCCTCACATTTTCCCTTCTTGAGCGGCCTTCTTGATCTATTAGTTTCCACTGGAGCTGCTCTAGCAGCTTTAGCATTTCTGCTATCACTTCCTCGGCGTGTTGTAGCTTCTCTTCAATTCCAACAATCCTCGCTTCGGTTTCATCTATCCACGAGTTAGTTTTTACTATTTCTCATTTAATATCTTCCAGCTGTTTGCTGTTATCTTGTCGGAACTCGCGAATCCTTCCGAGAATCAAAGACAGAGTCAACGATTCCCCCTCATTCTCTCCGTCCTGGCTTGCCGTGGGGGAGCTAGGCCCGTCGCCTTGGTGCGTCTCTTTGTGTTTATCAGCCTTCGGAGCGGACTTTTTAATTTTCTTTTCGACATCATCCTTGCCCCTTTTATTAATATAGTTATGGAATATTAAGTATTCGTCTCAATTCGATTTTGGGACAGTTTACTTTCTTTTTTTACGACCCGGAAGTCCCCCCGTCCTCCAATTTGACACACAGTTATCCACCACTACTCTCTGGCGTCGCCCATCCAGCCACTGCTGAATCCATTTTACTACTTAATGCCCAACGATTGAACCTTCCTAACTAACCTTGCGTGTAGAACCTTGTAAAAGGCCTTACTGAAGTCCATATAGAAAACATCCACCGCTTTACCCTCGTCAACTTTCCTAGTAACCGCATCAAAAGAGTCAATAAGATTTGTCAAACATGACCTTTCACGCATAAATCCACGTTGACTGTTCCTAGTCAGACACTGTCTACCCAGATAATTATGTGTACCATCTCTAGAATATTTTCTATCAATTTACCCACCACTGACGTCAAACTCACAGGCCGATATTTGCTAGGTTTACTCTTAGAAACCTTTTTAAACAATGGAACCACATGAGCAATACGCCAATCCTCCAGCACCATCTCTTGTTCAGCAGGTCTATATATTTCAAGATTCATGCAATACAGATGCTGTTTTATAGGTTTGACATCACTGCTATCTACATCATGTGAGGCTACTGTTGTTCTTTTTGGAACTTCAGGGAACAAATCCTTAAATTTCATGATCAACATCTTCATCTGTTGCCATTGCTGTGGCTGTAACTAAGCCAATTTCTCATTAGGATTTTCCAAAATAGTCGAGTTTGTCAATCTGGTTGAAATAATGTTTGATTTAAAATAAACCTCAGATGGATCAGCTAGCAAATTCCCAGAGAGTTCAGATTCATTGTTATTGACAGCAACCGTCACAGCTGCTGTCTGTTTCTCATGATATAGCTGAAGCATGTTTACGTGACAAAGCTGGGTTGGCCTTGTGCTATCTGCTGTTTTCACTATATAATCCACATCATTGACTTTCGACAGAATTTCTAAGGGACAGTTCTTAAAATCTTAATATGGCAAACTAGAAAGGTCCAGTAATCCACGGAATAAATGAGGGGAGAAACTTGTAAATCCACATTAAAATGTAGAGAGGAGGCGGTCACTAAGGATTCTACAGGTTTCACGTTGGGAAATCGAAGTAACAGTCGCAGCAGATCTTATCCATCGAGTCGTCCCGAAATCCACGTAGAAATATTACACGGTGACAGTCATGGAATATTCCTTATCACAAGTGGTTACCACATACCATGCCGATAACCATGTCAGGGTTAATAAAGGTGGTCGCCACAGGGTACTCCAACAAAATCCACGAATAGATCATTGGAAGTGACAGTCACACATCCAATGGTCATTGTGTGCCGTTGATCAACCCAATCCTTTGGGCATGGGAAAGCATCAGACGTTACACATTGTTGCAGCAAGTTCCTGCGGCAGCTTGCGGTCCAAAACACTCTCTCTCTCTCTCTCTCTCTCTCTCTCTCTCTCTCTCTCTCTCTCTCTCTATCTATCTATCTATCTCTCCCTCTCTCTTTCCGTCTCTCTCTCTCTCGCAGAGAGAAAGTCCCAGAGGTCTGTCGCAGCTTGGTATACTGACGTCATAGTTCCGCCGCATCCAGGCGTTTTAAAGTGACACCTACAGTACACGAAACCGTGGTGACGTAACACAAAGAGGGTTGCTTTGTTTATTTATTGGGTATCCTTTTCTGCATGACCCTTTTTTTTAATCCAACGAAAATAGTACATCCGTCTCTGGACGGGTACTTTATCCACGTGTCCATGTGAAAATGATGTTTTTTTTTCGTAGAGAGAGAATTCGCGTCTGTAATGATCACAATGTGGAAGCTCTTGTATATCAATGTTCAACCTTGACGTGCTTCAAGGCTCTTTGCTGGTTTCAAGTCAATGATAATACTCAAAATTTAGACAGCGGGAGACTGGAACGAACAGCATGACCAAAATTACAGAAGTTTGTGCAGGCAGATCAGTTCATTAGGAAACCAGCCTTCTCCCTATGTGGTCTGTATACACTTGCCCCCACTGTTCCAATTAAGCTGTGCGGGTATGCAGCCGCGCAGTAACTGACGTGCTCTTGGGCACATAGCCTTTGTTGTCACGCAGCTGGAATTTACTTTCTGATAATGTTAATCTAATTTTGAAATTATGCTCATATGGTTATGAAATCTATGTTAATGTTGTTGCAAAGATGAGGCTGAGGACGAACCCAAGTGCAGGACAAAGTCGCGGAGGCAGAGTCGAGAGGCGTTAGCACCGCTACGAACGGGGAACCGGTATCCAGGAGAGTCTTCACACGGAAACAAGGTTTACGTAGAGTATGCTGGAAATAATGTGGAGCTTAGAACTGACAGTCACAAGGAATCAGGAAACGAGGTTTACTCACACTAGAGTCGACCAACGAACTGGCAAAGCATGGCTGTGCCGCCCGAGTTTTATCCTATGTTCGCTAGTGGGTACCAGGTGGCTGTAATTAGCGGAACTGGGAATGATTGGAAATCAGACAAGCGGATTCAGGCCCAACTAAGGAAGTAATAGCAAGATGGGGATTGCCAGACGGGACCACGACAGTTTTCGGTCCAAACGGAAGCCTCCAGGCGATCCTCCAGGCTTGTCCGGATGGTCCCGATGGAAGTCTTGGATGAGGAAGGTGTCCAGGATGAGGAAGCGGGGAACCCAGGAGCGCTCCTCTGGGCCGTACCCTTCCCAGTCGACCAGGTATTGGAGTCTCCTGCCGTGACGGCACACATCTAGTAGCCGTCGGACGGTGTATGCCGGATGGTTGTCGCTGATCGGGGCGGGTGGAGGGGTTTCGGTCATATGACACAAGGGGCTGACGGAAAGTGGTTTTAATTGGGAAACATGAAAAATAGGGTGGATGTGCATAGATCTTGGTAGTTTAATTCAGACTGCTGTCGGGTTGACGATATTTTCGACCTTGAGAAGTCCCAGAAAGCGAGGGGTGAGTTTCTTAGGCTCGTTTTTGAGAGGGATGTCTTTGGATGAAAGCCATACCATCTGCCCAGGTCGATACTGAGGCGCAGGAGTTCGGTGTCGATCGGCAATCTTCCTATTGAGATCGGCTGATCGTACGTCTGTCAAGCTTGTGGCACCGATAGATATGGGCGTGAACAGACGGCACCGCAATCTCCTCTTCACGCGGGAATAGCGGGGGTTGGTACCCAAGGGAGTACTCAACGGAGACCTTCCGATGGCAGTACGAACCAGAGATTTGTGGGCTTACTCAACCCACTCGAGGTGGTCGCTCCAGGTAGATTGATTGTTGGTTGTAATACAACGTAGCTAAGTCCTGGTTGACCCGTTCCGTTTGCCCGTTCGTCTGTGGGTGAAAGCTGGAAGACAGGCTGACCGAGGCACCTAAGGCTTGACAGAAGGCCTTCCATACCTGCGAGATGAATTAAGGACCTCGATCAGACACGAGATAGTATGCGGATTCCTGAGCAGAACGGAGTTTCGGGTGGCCTCCAAAGTGCACCGTCTTATAGAGCTGGGCTTCACCCGGATAACTAGCAAATCTGTAATCTGGCTCTCCACTACGTAAGCCGTAGAAATCCAGTGGTTGGCAAACTTCTGCTTCCCTTGTAGTCCCAAACTTATTATTCAAACTCTTTCTCCAGGCATCAACTGGAAGAATATGATTCTTTGACCATATCTCTTCTAACTTACCTTGGTTTTGCTTGGTAGCAGAAACTGCTACTAACTAATAGGCTTTTTGCATTTCTTTCCTCACGTCAGACACATACTTCCGATACGTGTTCTGCGGCAACTCCAATTTATTCTGTGTGCAGTTGCAGCAGTGTATCAAATGTCTAATATGTTGGCTCCACTTTTTTTTTCTGTTGGCATCCAGGGTCACAAGCATGTCGATCAATGTGCTGTTGAATCTTTCAGGCTGAGGATCACCTTAAGAGTGACATGGCGTAGTCTTTGACTTCTCAACTCCAAGCATGCTGAGTAACTTATATATGACCAGGCTCTAAAAATCTCTTCCCTGCTTACTGTGTATCCTTCTCAGGAGGCCATAATGAATAATATATTTATCTCATAACATTTTGACAACTGTGGATACTCTCTGATCCTTAGTGGAGAAGGCTTGAGCATATCTGGTGTATTGGTCCGTGGTGACCAAGACGTTCGCAGTGTTACTGGAATCAGGCTCCATGGACAGGAATTCCATACACACACTGACAAGTGATCCATTTCTTTGTAAATGAGATAAAGGCAGCGTCTAACAGACAACTCTGGTGGGCAGCGTCTTCCTCCGAATGCATTGGATGCACGACGTGCAGTACTTTTCAACTTCAGGCTTCACTCGTGTCCAATAAAACCGATCTTGGACTAATCCGGAAGTCTTAGCAAATGCCAAATGACCTAAAGTGACTTCAGTACAATCTTCGAATATTTCTTTCAGGGAAACGCAACTGGGAACGTCGAGGTCTATCTGGGTGAAATGGAACACTGTGTAAAGCTTTGTTCCTCAAGTCCAGTTTGTCCCATTTCCTCATAGGTATGGGCATGGCAGGGTGTTTTGTCTTCTCAACTGCGCCCATAACGACCTTGACAACAGAAAACTAGAAGGCAGCTTTACAAGTGTCGGCTTGCTGAGCTGCTGCCAAATCCGAAGTACTCGAGGCGAGCAGCTTCTTCGTATTCAGCGCGGTCAAGTTGCAATATACTTAGGGAATGGCATGGTTCGAAGCTCCCAAATAATCATCGCTGTATCAGGCTAAAGTCTGTGCTCTGATTCCCCAGCTGTGGAAAACTGGCACATTGCCTTAATACCAGAGACAGGAGCGTCCTCCCACTCTCAGTCTTTTGCCGGCACCTCATGAGAACTTCGTGACAACGCAGCCGCATCATTGCTTTGACTTCGAGGCCGATATGCAAGGCAGAAATCAAAATCTTCATCCTGATATAGAACACCGCCCAATCCATAACGGCTGGCGTCTGTGTGCAATAAATACGGCAACTGTTGCTTTGCAAAGGCAGGCAAGGGTGCTTTAGTCAATAACTCTTCAGCAGCTGAAATGCCTCTTCACACTTTGCATCCCATCTTTCCTCTAAAGGCTCCGAAGAGCGAAGATAAACCTTGCCTTCTTCTCCCTTTGTTCCATACCTTCCTTCACTAAGGGAGGGTAATCATACAGAAGTTCATTCAACTGATGGCTTACTCTGGAGTGGCCCTTTACAAATCTCCGGTAGTACCCACAAAATCCAAGGAATGAACGTACGACCCTCACATTCTTGGTCCCTGGCCATGTGGTTACCGCCTGTATCTTCGATGGATCCGTCGCCACTACATCCGGGGAGACTATGTGAATGACTTAGTTAACTGACGTCTTAAGAGCAGGAACTTGTCCAGTGCGAGTTTCAACCCTTCCGCTTTTAGGCGGCCTGACACATAAACAGTCACGTCTCATGCTCCTCCGGTGTTGATCCTATCACTATTGCTTGAATTTCAATTATTTTATATGATCAATAATATGAAGTGTCCTTCGTACATTGTCTTGTGTTTGGCGTTGTTGTATAAAACTCTATGATCATTATGTATCAGTCTGGGTTTCGACTCTACTCTTCTCATCGTTTGGCCACGATGGAGGTAAATATGTTGTAATCCACATTTAGAACAAATATTGGTCGAAATGTCACACATACAATTTCTTCCTTGCCTTCTTTGTCATGGTCCCGTCCGTCTAGTCTGTATTCCGGTTCACGTTCCGGTCCATTGATCCTTGCAACAGGTTTTCCTGACTACCCTGTTGCTGTAATTGTTGAGCTCTAATTGAGTCACCTAATTCTGGTTGGGGCTGGCTGCATAAATATCTTCAGAGAACAGGGAGCGGCGGCTGGATTGTTCTTGTCCTGCTTCTTGTATCCCTTCCTCTGCCTTTTGTTTCCTCGCCTGAAGCCCTGCCTTGTCTTGCCGGTAACTCTCGGCTCGCCTGAAGTTCCATTCTTGCCTTGCTTTGCCAGAAGCCTTGCCTTGTCTTGCCGGTAACTCTCCCCTCACCTGAAGTTCTCGTCTCGCCTTGCATTGCCTGAAGCCTTGCCTTGTCTTGCTGGTAACTCTCGCCTCGTCTCGCCTGCAGTCTTGTCCTGGAGCCACCCTGTACCTAGCTCCCTTCCTGCCCCTTGCTTCCGCACAAGTAAACCAGGCCCTCTTGCCGTTACCTGCGGTTGGTTACGTCCCTCCCTATCCCTTGCCTCCGTCGGGTAAGCCAAGACGTCTCGCCGTTACCTGCGGTTGGTTCTGTCCCAACCTGTCCCACGCCTCCATCTGGTGGTGAACGGCGCCGTGCCCAGGAGTACCGCGCCCTGCCCAGGAGGACAGTGCCCTCACCAGGTGATCCGCGCTCTGCCCAGGTGAGCCGCGCCCTGCCCGGGAGTACCGCGCCCTGCTCCGGAGGAGCTCAGCTACCCTCAAGCCTGAAGATTCCAGCCTCTTGCCTAGCCTCAAGCCTGAATTCTCCAGCCTCCTGCCTAGCCTCAAGCCTGAAGTCTCCAGCTTCCTGCCAAGCCTCAAGCCTGAAGACTCCAGCCTCCTGCCTAGCCTTAAGCCTGATACTCCATCCTCCTGCTTAGTCTCAAGGCTGAATACTCCAGCCTCCTGCCTAGCCTCAAGCCTGATACTCCATCCTCCTGCTTAGTCTCAAGCCTAAAGACTGCAGCCTCCTTCCTAGCCTCAAGCCTGCCTGAGCACTGCAGCCTCTTGCCTATCCTCAAGCGTGAAGACTCCAGCCTCCTTCCTAGCCTGAAGCCTGAACACTGCATTCTCCTGCCTAGCCTCAAATCTGAAGGCTCCAGCCTCCTGCCTACCCTCAAGCCTGAAGACTCTAGCGTCCTTCCTAGCCTGAAACCTGAATACTGCAGCCTCCTGCCTATCCTCAAGCCTGAAGACTCCATCCTCCTTCGTGGCCTCAAGCCTGATGACTGCAGCCTCCTGCCTACCCTCAAGCCTCAAGTCACGAGCTAACTGCCAAGCCTCGCCTCAAGTCTCCTGCCTCCTGCCAAGCCTCATGTCAAGTCTCCTGCCTCCTGCCAAGCTTCGCCTCAAGTCGACTTCATCCTACCAAGCCTCGCCTCAAGTCTCTAAGTTTCCAGCCTTGTCCTGCTTCCCAGCGAAGCCTCGTCCTTGCCTGGTTCTGGGGTTAGAGCCAGAGGCAAGACCCTCCTGGTTTCTTGTCCAGCCTCTGGCTCGGAGTCCAAGCCCGGGCTCCTAGCTCTCTTGTCCAGACCTGTTCCAGGTTCCTGGTTTTCGTGTCCATGTCCTTGCCATGAGCCTGCATCCTAGTCCTGTCCCTTGTACTTCAGTGTCTGTGTCTTGCACTTGGGTCCGCTCCCAGCCACCACCATATGACAGAAAAATCCACCCAACCATGGACCCAGGGACAAAGACACTGTCGTTTTCCTCTTGCCACCCGGGTTTTCTTTCGGTTCAACAGGGTAGTCCATAGTCTAGATACCATGTTTGGTCGCCCGAGGCTCCCGTTGAGGCGTGGGGTGAGGTGGGTGGTACTGACATTGTCCTGTCCGTTAAGTCCGTATTCCATTTCACTGTCCGGTCCATCGATCCTTGCTCCAGGTTTTCCTGTCTACCCTGTTGCTGTTCTTGTTGAGCTGTAATTGAGTCAGCTGATGCTGGTTGGGGCTGCCTGCATAAATAGCTTCAGAGACCAGGGCGTGGCGGTTGGATTGTTCTTCTCCTGCTTCTTGTATCGCTTCCTCTGCCTCTTGTTTCCTCGCCTGAAGCCTTGCCTTGTCTTGCTGGTAACTCTCGCCTCGTCTCGCCTGCAGTCTTGTCCTGGAGCCACCCTGTACCTCGCTCCCTTCCTGCCCCTTGCCTCCGCACAAGTAAACCAGGCCCTCTTGTTTCCTCGCCTGAAGCACTGCCTTGTCTTGCCGGTAACTCTCTGCTCGCCTGAAGTTCCCGTCTCGCCTTGCATTGCCTGAAGCCTTACCTTTTCTTGCTGGTACCTCTCGCCTCGTCTCGCCTGCAGTCTTGTCATGCAGCCATCATGTACCTTGCCCCCTTCCTGTCCCTTGCCTCCGCACCGGTCTTGCCGTTACCTGCGGTTGCTTCTGTCCCTTCCTGTCCTTTACCTCCGTCGGGTAAGCCAGGCCGTCTCGCTGTTACCTGCGGTTGGTTCTGTCCCTTCCTCTTCTATGCTTCCGTCGGCTGCTGAACCGCGCCCTGCCCAGGAGTACCGCGCACTGCCCCGGAGGAGCTAAGATACTCTCAAGCCTGAAGACTCCATTCTCCTGCCTAGCCTCAAGCCTGAAGACTGTAGCCTCCGGCATAGCCTCAAGTTTGAAGACTCCAGTCTCCTGCCTAGCCTCAAGCATGAAGACTGCAGCCTCCTGCCTAGTCTCAAGCCTGAAGTCTCCAGTCTCCTGCCTAGCCTCAAGCCTGAAGACTGCAGCCTCCTGCCTACCCTCAATCCTGAAGAATCCAGCGTCCTGCCTAGCCTCAAGCCTGAAGACTGCAGCCTCCTGCCGAGCCTCAAGCCCGAAGACTTCAGCCTCCTGCCTAGCCTCAAGCCCGAAGACTGCAGCCTTCTGCCTATCCTCAAGATTGAAGACTGCAGCCTCCTGCCTAGGCTCAAGCCTGAAGACTGCAGCCTCCTGCCTAGCCTCAAGTCTCTATCCTCCAGCCAAGCCTTGCCTCACGCCTCTAGCCTCCTGCCAAGCCTCGCCTCGAGTCACCTGCCTCCTGCCAAGCCTCGCCTCAAGTCTCTCAGACTCCAGCTTCGTCCTGCCTGCTAGTTAAGCCTTGTCCTTGCCTGGTTCTAGGGTCCGAGCCAGAGGCAGGACCCAGGTACTGGATGCTTGTCCACTCTCTGGCTCGGTCCACGCCCCCTGCCAAGCCTCGAGTGAAGTCTCCTGCCTCCTGCCAAGCCTCGCCTCAAGTCTCTAGGACTGCCTGCCAAGCTTCGTCCTTGCCTGGTTCTGGGGTCCGGGCCTGAGGCAAGACTGTCTACCCTGTTGCTGTTCTTGTTGAGCTCTAATTGAGTCACCTAATTCTGGTTGGGGCTGGCTACATAAATACCTTCAGAGACCAGGGCGTGGCGGCTGGATTGTTCTTGTCCTGCTTCTTGTATCCCTTCCTCTGCCTCTTGTTTCCTCGCCTGAAGCCCTGCCTTGTCTTGCCGGTAACTCTCGGCTCGCCTGAAGTTCCATTCTTGCCTTGCTTTGCCAGAAGCCTTGCCTTGTCTTGCCGGTAACTCTCCCCTCACCTGAAGTTCTCGTCTCGCCTTGCATTGCCTGAAGCCCTGCCTTGTCTTGCTGGTAACTCTCGCCTCGTCTCGCCTGCAGTCTTGCCCTGGAGCCACCCTGTACCTAGCTTCCTTCCTGCCCCTTGCCTCCGCACAAGTAAACCGGGCCCTCTTGCCGTTACCTGCGGTGGTTACGTCCCTTCCTATCCCTTGCCTCCGTCGGGTAAGCCAAGCCGTCTCGCCGTTACCTGCGGTTGGTTCTGTCCCAACCTGTCCCATGCCTCCATCTGGTGGTGAACGGCGACGTGCCCAGGAGTACCGCGCCCTGCCCAGGAGTACAGTGCCCTGACCAGGTGATCCGCGTTCTGCCCAGGTGAGCCACGCCCTGCCCAGCTTCGCTTTCTGCCTAGCCTAAATGCTGAATACTCCAGCCTCCTGCCTAGCCTCAAGCCTGATACTCCATCCTCTTGCTTAGTCTCAAGCCTAAAGACTGCAGCCTTTCTCCTAGCCTCAAGCCTGAGCACTGTAGCCTCTTGCCTATCCTCAAGCGTGAAGACTCCAGCCTCCTTCCTAGCCTGAAGCCTGAACACTCCATTCTCCTGCCTAGCCTCAAATCTGAAGGCTCCAGACTCCTGCCTATCCTCAAGCCTGAAGACTGCAGCCTTCTGCCTACCCTCAAACCTGAAGACTCCAGCCTGCTTCCTAGCCTCAAACCTGAAAACTGCAGCCTCCTGTCTAGCCTCAAACCTGAAGGCTCCAGCCTCCTGCCTATCCTGAAGCCTGAAGAATGGAGCCTCCTGCCTATCCTCAAGCGTGAAGACTCCAGCCTCCTTCCTAGCCTGAAGCCTGAACACTCCATTCTCCTGCCTAGTCTCAAATCTGAAGGCTCCAGCCTCCTTCCTGGCCTCAAGCCTGCAGAATGGAGCCTCCTGCCTACCCTCAAGCCTGAAGACTCCAGCCTCCTTCCTAGCCTCAAACCTGAGCACTGCAGCCTCCTGCCTATCCTCAAGCCTGAAGACTCCAGCCTCCTTCCTGGCCTCAAGCCTGAAGACTGCAGCCTCCTGCCTACCCTCAAGCCTCAAGTCTCGAGCCAACTGCCAAGCCTCGCCTCAAGTCTCCTGCCTCCTGCCAAGCCGCGTGTCAAGTCTCCTGCCTCCTGCCAAGCCTCGTGTCAAGTCTCCTGCCTCCTGCCAAGCTTCGCCTCAAGTCGACTTCATCCTACCAAGCCTCGTCTCAAGTCTCCTGCATCCTGCCAAGCCTCGCCTCAAGTCTCTAAGTTTCCAGTCTTGTCCTGCTTGCCAGCAAAGCCTCGTCCTTGCCTGGTTCTGGGGTTCGAGCCAGAGGCAAGACCCTCCTGGTTTCTTGTCCAGTCTCTGGCTCGGAGTCCAAGCCCGGGCTCCTAGCTCTCTTGTCCAGAACCTGTTCCAGGTTCCTGGTTCTCGTGTCCATGTCCTAGCCATCAGCCTGCATCCTAGTCCTGTCCCTTGTACTTCAGTGTCTGTGTCTTACACTTGGGTCCGCTCCCAGCCTCCACCATGTGACAGAACAATCCACCCAACCATGGACCCAGGGACAAAGACACTGTCGTTTTCCGCTTGCCACCCGGGTTTCCTTTCGGTTCAATAGGGTAGTCCATAGTCTGGATACCATGTTTGGTCGCCCGAGGCTCCCGTTGAGGCTTGGGGTGTGGTGGGTGGTACTGACATTGTCCTGTCCGTTCAGTCCGTAATCCATTTCACGGTCCGGTCCATCGATCCTTGCTCCAGGTTTTCCTGTCTACCCTGTTGCTGTTCTTGTTGAGCTGTAATTGAGTCAGCTGAAGCTGGTTGGGGCTGCCTGCATAAATACCTTCAGAGTCCAGGGCATGGCGGTTGGATTCTTCTTGTCCTGCTTCTTGAATCCCTTCCTCTGCCTCTTGTTTCCTCGCCTGAAGTCTTGCCTTGTCTTGCCGGTAACTCTCGGCTCGCCTGAAGTTCCATTCGCGCCTTGCTTTGGCAGAAGCCTTGCTTTGTCTTCCCGGTAACTCTCCCCTCACCTGAAGTTCTCGTCTAGTCTTGCATTGCCTGAAGCATTGCCTTGTCTTGCTGGTAACTCTCGCCTCGTCTCGCCTGCAGTCTTGTCCTGGAGCCACCCTGTACCTAGCTCCCTTCCTGCCCCTTGCCTCCGCACAAGTAAACCAGGCCCTCTTGCCGTTACCTACGGTTTGGTTACGTCCCTTCCTATCTATCCCTTGCCTCCGTCGGGTAAGCCAAGCCGTCTCGCCGTTAACTGCGGTTGGTTCTGTCCCAACCTGTCCCATGCCTCCATCTGGTGGTGAACGGCGCACTGCCCAGGGGTACCGCGCCCTGCACAGGAGGACAGCGCCCTGACAAGGTGATCCGCGCTCTGCCCAGGTGAGCCGCGCCCTGCCCAGGAGTACCGCGCCCTGCATCGGAGGAGCTCAGCTACCCTCAATCCTGAAGACTCCAGCCTCCTGCCTAGCCTCAAGCCTGAAGACTGCAGCCTCCTTCCTAGCCTCAAACCTGAACACTGCAGCCTCCTGTCTAGCCTCAAACCTGAAGGCTCCAGCCTCCTGCCTATCCTGAAGCCTGAAGAATGGAGCCTCCTGCCTATCCTCAAGCGTGAGGACTCCAGCCTCCTTCCTAGCCTGAAGCCTGAACACTCCATTCTCCTGCCTAGTCTCAAATCTGAAGGCTCCAGCCTCCTGCCTACCCTCAAGCCTGAAGACTCCAGCCTCATTCCTAGCCTCAAACCTGAACACTGCAGCCTCCTGCCTGTCCTCAAGCCTGAAGACTCCAGCCTCCTTCCTGGCCTCAAGCATGAAGACTGCAGCCTCCTGCCTACCCTCAAGCCTCAAATCTCGAGCCAACTGCCAAGCCTCGCCTCAAGTCTCCTGCCTCCTGCCAAGCCGCGTGTCAAGTCTCCTGCCTCCTGCCAAGCCTCGTGTCAAGTCTCCTGCCTCCTGCCAAGCTTCGCCTCAAGTCGACTTCATCCTACCAAGCCGCGTCTCAAGTCTCCTGCATCCTGCCAAGCCTCGCCTCAAGTCTCTAAGTTTCCAGCCTTGTCCTGCTTGCCAGCAAAGCCTCGTCCTTGCCTGGTTCTGGGGTTCGAGCCAGAGGCAAGACCCTCCTGGTTTCTTGTCCAGTCTCTGGCTTGGAGTCCAAGCCCGGGCTCCTAGCTCTATTGCCCAGACCTGTTCCAGGTTCCTGGTTCTCATGTCCATGTCCTTGCCATCAGCCTGCATCCTAGTCCTGTCCCTTGTACTTCAGTGTCTGTGTCTTGCACTTGGGTCCGCTCCCAGCCTCCACCATATGACAGAACAATCCACCCCCACCATGGACCCAGGGACAAAGACACTGTCGTTTTCCTCTTGCCACCCGGGTTTCCTTTCGGTTCAATAGGGTAGTCCATAGTCTGGATACCATGTTTGGTCGCCCGAGGCTCCCGTTGAGGCGTGGGGTGTGGTGGGTGGTACTGACATGGTCCTGTCCGTTCAGTCCGTAATCCACTTCACGGTCCGGTCCATCGATCCTTGCTCCAGGTTTTCCTGTCTACCCTGTTGCTGTTCTTGTTGAGCTGTAATTGAGTCAGCTGATGCTGGTTGGGGCTGTCTGCATAAATACCTGCAGAGTCCAGGGCATGGCGGTTGGATTGTTCTTGTCCTGCTTCTTGAATCCCTTCCTCTGCCTCTTGTTTCCTCGCTTGAAGTCTTGCCTTGCCTTGCCGGTAACTCTCGGCTCGCCTGAAGTTCCATTCGCGCCTTGCTTTGCCAGAAGCCTTGCTTTGTCTTCCCGGTAACTCTCCCCTCACCTGAAGTTCTCGTCTAGTCTTTCATTGCCTGAAGCATTGCCTTGTCTTGCTGGTAACTCTCGCCTCGTCTCGCCTGCAGTCTTGTCCTGGAGCCACCCTGTACCTAGATCCTTTCCTGCCCCTTGCCTCCGCACAAGTAAACCAGGCCCTCTTGCCGTTACCTGCGGTTGGTTACGTCCCTTCCTATCTATCCCTTGCCTCCGTCGGGTAAGCCAAGCCGTCTCGCCGTTAACTGCGGTTGGTTCTGTCCCAACCTGTCCCATGCCTCCATCTGGTGGTGAACGGCGCAGTGCCCAGGGGTACCGCGCCCTGCACAGGAGGACAGCGCCCTGACAAGGTGATCCGCGCTCTGCCCAGGTGAGCCGCGCCCTGCCCAGGAGTACCGCGCCCTGCTTCGGAGGAGCTCAGCTACCCTCAAGCCTGAACACTCCAGCCTCCTGCCTTGCCTCAAGTCTGAAGTCTCCAGCCTCCTGCCTAGCCTCAAGCCTGAAGACTCCAGCCTCCTGCCTAGCCTCAAGCCTGATACTCCATCCTCCTGCTTAGTCTCAAGCCTCAAGACTGCAGCCTCCTTCCTAGCCTCAAGCCTGAGCACTGCAGCCTCTTGCCTATCCTCAAGCGTGAAGACTCCAGCCTCCTTCCTAGCCTAAAGCCTGGACACTACATTCTCCTGCCTACCCTCAATCCTGAAGACTCCAGCCTCCTTCCTGGCCTCAAGCCTGAAGACTGCAGCCTCCTGCCTACCCTCAAGCCTCAAGTCTCGAGCCAACTGCCAAGCCTCGCCTCAAGTCTCTAAGTTTCCAGCCTTGTCCTGCTTGCCAGCCAAGCCTCGTCCTTGCCTGGTTCTGGGGTTCCAGCCAGAGGCAAGACCCTCCTGGTTTCTTGTCCAGTCTCTGGCTCGGAGTCCAAGCCCGGGCTCCTAGCTCTCTTGTCCAGTGATGTTCCAGGTTCCTGGTTTTCGTGTCCATGTCCTTGCCATGAGCCTGCATCCTTGTCCTGTCCCTAGTACTTCAGTGTCTGTGTCTTGCACTTGGGTCCGCTCCCAGCCACCACCATATGACAGAACAATCCACCCAACCATGGACCCAGGGACAAAGACACTGTCGTTTTCCTCTTGCCACACGGGTTTCCTTTTGGTTCAATACCCTCCCACCCGCCCGGGTAGTCGATAGTCTGGATACCATGTTTGGTCGCCCGAGGCTCCCGTTGAGGCGTGGGGTGGGGTGGGTGGTACTGACATTGTCCTGTCCGTTAAGTCCGTATTCCATTTCACTGTCCGGTCCATCGATCCTTGCTCCAGGTTTTCCTGTCTACCCTGTTGCTGTTCTTGTTGAGCTCTAATTGAGTCAGCTGATGCAGGTTGGGGCAGCCTGCATAAATACCTTCAGAGTCCAGGGCATGGCGGTTGGATTGTTCTTGTCCTGCTTCTTGAATCCCTTCCTCTGCCTCTTGTTTCCTCGCCTGAAGTCTTGCCTTGCCTTGCCGGTAACTCGCGGCTCGCCTGAAGTTCCATTCGCGCCTTGCTTTGCCAGAAGCCTTGCTTTGTCTTCCCGGTAACTCTCCCCTCACCTGAAGTTCTCGTCTAGTCTTTCATTGCCTGAAGCATTGCCTTGTCTTGCTGGTAACTCTCGCCTCGTCTCGCCTGCAGTCTTGTCCTGGAGCCACCCTGTACCTAGCTCCCTTCCTGCCCCTTGCCTCCGCACAAGTAAACCAGGCCCTCTTGCCGTTACCTGCGGTTGGTTACGTCCCTTCCTATCTATCCCTTGCCTCCGTCGGGTAAGCCAAGCCGTCTCGCCGTTAACTGCGGTTGGTTCTGTCCCAACCTGTCCCATGCCTCCATCTGGTGGTGAACGGCGCAGTGCCCAGGGGTACCGCGCCCTGCACAGGAGGACAGCGCCCTGACAAGGTGATCCGCGCTCTGCCCAGGTGAGCCGCGCCCTGCCCAGGAGTACCGCGCCCTGCTTCGGAGGAGCTCAGCTACCCTCAAGCCTGAACACTCCAGCCTCCTGCCTTGCCTCAAGTCTGAAGTCTCCAGCCTCCTGCCTAGCCTCAAGCCTGAAGACTCCAGCCTCCTGCCTAGCCTCAAGCCTGATACTCCATCCTCCTGCTTAGTCTCAAGCCTGAAGACTCCATCTTCCTGCCTAGCCTCAAGCCTGATACTCCATCCTCCTGCTTAGTCTCAAGCCTCAAGACTGCAGCCTCCTTCCTAGCCTCAAGCCTGAGCACTGCAGCCTCTTGCCTATCCTCAAGCGTGAAGACTCCAGCCTCCTTCCTAGCCTAAAGCCTGGACACTACATTCTCCTGCCTACCCTCAATCCTGAAGACTCCAGCCTCCTTCCTGGCCTCAAGCCTGAAGACTGCAGCCTCCTGCCTACCCTCAAGCCTCAAGTCTCGAGCCAACTGCCAAGCCTCGCCTCAAGTCTCTAAGTTTCCAGCCTTGTCCTGCTTGCCAGCCAAGCCTCGTCCTTGCCTGGTTCTGGGGTTCCAGCCAGAGGCAAGACCCTCCTGGTTTCTTGTCCAGTCTCTGGCTCGGAGTCCAAGCCCGGGCTCCTAGCTCTCTTGTCCAGTGATGTTCCAGGTTCCTGGTTTTCGTGTCCATGTCCTTGCCATGAGCCTGCATCCTTGTCCTGTCCCTAGTACTTCAGTGTCTGTGTCTTGCACTTGGGTCCGCTCCCAGCCACCACCATATGACAGAACAATCCACCCAACCATGGACCCAGGGACAAAGACACTGTCGTTTTCCTCTTGCCACATGGGTTTCCTTTTGGTTCAATACCCTCCCACCCGCCCGGGTAGTCGATAGTCTGGATACCATGTTTGGTCGCCCGAGGCTCCCGTTGAGGCGTGGGGTGGGGTGGGTGGTACTGACATTGTCCTGTCCGTTAAGTCCGTATTCCATTTCACTGTCCGGTCCATCGATCCTTGCTCCAGGTTTTCCTGTCTACCCTGTTGCTGTTCTTGTTGAGCTCTAATTGAGTCAGCTGATGCAGGTTGGGGCAGCCTGCATAAATACCTTCAGAGACCAGGGCGTGGCGGCTGGATTGTTCTTGTCCTGCTTCTTGTATCCCTCGCTCTGCCTCTTGTTTCCTCGTCTGAAGCCCTGCCTTGTCTTGCCGGTAACTCTCGGCTCGCCTGAAGTTCCCGTCTCGCCTTGCTTTGCCAGAAGACTTGCCTTGTCTTGCCGGTAACTCTCCCCTCACCTGAAGTTCTCGTCTAGTCTTGCATTGCCTGACGCCTTGCCTTGTCTTGCTGGTAACTCTCGCCTCGTCTCGCCTGCAGTCTTGTCCTGGAGCCACCCTGTACCTAGCTCCCTTCCTGCTCCTTGCCTCCGGACAAGTAAACCAGGCCCTCTTGTTTCCTCGCCTGAAGCACTGCCTTGTCTTGCTGGTAACTCTCTGCTCGCCTGAATTTTCCGTCTCTTCTTGCATTGCCTGAAGCCTTACCTTTTCTTGCTGGTACCTCTAGCCTCGTCTCGCCTGCAGTCTTGTCATGCAGCCATCATGTACCTTGCCCCCCTTCCTGTCCCTTGCCTCCACACCGGTCTTGCCGTTACCTGCGGTTGCTTCTGTCCCTTCCTGTCCTTTACCTCCGTCGGGTAAGCCAGGCCGTGTCGCCGTTACCTGCGGTTGGTTCTGTCCCTTCCTCTTCTATGCCTCCGTCGGGTGCTGAACCGCGCCCTGCCCAGGAGTACCGCGCACTGCCCCGGAGGAGCTAAGATACTCTCAAGCATGAAGACTCCATCCTCCTGCCTAGCCTCAAGCTTGAAGTCTCCAGCTTCCTGCCTAGCCTCAAGCATGAAGACTGCAGCCTCCTGCCTAGTCTCAAGCCTGAAGTCTCCAGTCTCCTGCCTAGCCTCAAGCCTGAAGACTGCAGCCTCCTGCCTAGTCTCAAGCCTGAAGACTGTAGCCTCCGACATAGCCTCAAGCATGAAGACTGCAGCCTCCTGCCTAGCCTCAAGCCTGAAGACTGCAGCTTCCGGCATAGCCTCAAGTTTGAAGACTCCAGTCTCCTGCCTAGCCTCAAGCATGAAGACTGCAGCCTCCTGCCTAGTCTCAAGACTGAAGTCTCCAGTCTCCTGCCTAGCCTCAAGCATGAAGACTGCAGCCTCCTGCCTAGTCTCAAGACTGAAGTCTCCAGTCTCCTGCCTATCCTCAAGCCTGAAGACTGCAGCCTCCTGCCTATCTTCAAGCCTGTAGAATCCAGCCTCCTTCCTAGCCTCAAGCCTGAAGACTTCAGTCTCCTGCCTAGCCTCAGGCCCGAAGACTTCAGCCTTCTGCCCATCCTCAAGCCCGAAGACTGCAGCCTTCTGCCTATCCTCAAGCTTGAAGACTGCAGCCTCCTGCCTAGCCTCAAGTCTCTAGCCTCCAGCCAAGCCTCGCCTCACGCCTCTAGCCTCCTGCCAAGCCTCGCCTCGAGTCTTCTGCCTCCTGCCAAGCCTTGCCTCAAGTCTCTAAGACTCCAGCTTCGTCCTGCCTGCTAGCTAAGCCTGGTCCTTGCCTCGTTTTGGGGTCCGAGCCAGAGGCAGGACCCAGGTACTGGATGCTTGTCCACTCTCTGGCTCGGTCCACGCCCCCTGCCAAGCCTCGAGTGAAGTCTCCTGCCTCCTGCCAAGCCTCGCCTCAAGTCTCTAAGACTGCAACCTCATCCTGCCTGCCTGCCAAGCTTCGTCCTTGCCTGGTTCTGGGGTCCAGGCCTGAGGAAAGACTCAGGTACTGGTTCCTTGTCCAGTTTCTGGCTCGGAGTCCAAGCTCGGGCTCCTAGCTCCCTTGTGCAGTTCTATTCCAGGTTCCTGGTTTTCGTGTCCGTGTCCTTGCCATCAGCCTGTATCCTAGTCATGTCCCTAATACTTCAGTGTCTGTGTCTTTCACTTGGGTTCGTTCTCAGCCACCATCTTATGACATTCTTTCGATATAGCTGAGATTATCACCTCCTTCCAGATGCGTGGCATTTGCACCTTTCTTAGGGTCCTGTTCAGTGTGGGGAGTTAAATGGTAATTAATTCACTTCTAAACTCTTTATACCACTCTGCCGTATACCCCTCTGATCCTGGTGACTTTCTTAATTTTAGCCTACTAATTGTAGTTCTTAGTTCAGCTTCAGTTATGGTAACAGTCATCGTTCTATTCCGTTCTTTACTTAAAGTGGGTAGCTCTAAAGAATTCAGGAAGGTGTCAATTTGGGTTATACTTCCCCCTGGAACTTTGGAATATAGAGTTTTGAGTATTTTCCGTTATCTTTTTTTTTTCTGTTTCCACGCCAGTATTTTCATTGATTTTGATCCACTTTCATAGTGTTTCTGTTTCATAAAGATTATTTTTTTCTAATTTCTTGTGTAACCAAACTATTAATTTCATTCCATTTTTAAAAATTTCCTGCAGTGTATCCTGTGCCAAACTCAATTTGTGTTTTCCTTGATCCTTCAGCTTATTTTGTAATTCCTCTGATGATTTATTCCTTATTTTTCCTTTATATGAAGATATCGCTGAAATTTTCCCTCTTAAGACAGGCTTCAGAGTATCCCATAGAATGGGAGGAGAAGCCTCTCCATTATCACTGAATTCTAAGTAAAGACCAGTTTCTTTTTTGATTTGTTCCCTGAAATGGGGATCATTGAGTAGACTTGAATTTAGTTTGCAAATAGTATTCTTTGGTTGTACGTCAAAATCAACAGATAAATATATAGGTGCATGGTCCCTTACATCTATTGTCCCAATTCCACAGGTACTTATTTAGTCTATATCTTTTCCTAATGTTATGAAATAGTCTATCCTTGTATATATGGAATGGGACGGCAGAATAATGAGTGCAATCCCTTCTGTCGGGGAAGAGGTCCCTCCATATATCAATTAGACCAACATTCTCAAAAAGATTGTTATCTTTCTTATGTAAGGACTTAGTTTCATAACTTTTTTCTGTTGGAAGAGTCTAACTTTGGTTGTAATTGTAAATTTATGTCTCCGCCACAGATCAAGAGACCTTCTGTTTCTGTTAGCATAATATTACTAATTTTCTGGAAGAACCTAATATCACTTCCTCGGGGTGCATATATATTCAATAAAGTAACTGCATTTCCATCTATATTCCCCCTTACCACAATATAGAATTTTTTGAGGATGTAACTAGTAGAGTGGATAGGGGAGAACCAGTGGATGTGGTATATTTGGATTTTCAAAAGGCTTTTGACAAGGTCCCACATAGGAGATTAGTGTGCAAACTTAAAGCACACGGTATTGGGGGTAAGGTATTGGTGTGGGTGGAGAATTGGTTAGCAGACATGAAGCAAAGAGTGGGAATAAACGGGACCTTTTCAGAATGGCAGGCGGTGACTAGTGGGGTACCGCAAGGCTCAGTGCTGGGACCCCAGTTGTTTACAATATATATTAATGACTTGGATGAGGGAATTAAATGCAGCATCTCCAAGTTTGCGGATGACACGAAGCTGGGTGGCAGTGTTAGCAGTGAGGAGGATGCTAAGAGGATGCAGGGTGACTTGGATAGGTTGGGTGAGTGGGCAAACTCATGGCAGATGCAATTTAATGTGGATAAATGTGAAGTTATCCACTTTGGTGGCAAAAATAGGAAAACAGATTATTATCTGAATGGTGGCCGATTAGGAAAAGGGGAGGTGCAACGAGACCTGGGTGTCATTATACACCAGTCATTGAAAGTGGGCATGCAGGTACAGCAGGCGGTGAAAAAGGCGAACGGTATGCTGGCATTTATAGCGAGAGGATTCGAGTACAGGAGCAGGGAGGTACTACTGCAGTTGTACAAGGCCTTGGTGAGACCACACCTGGAGTATTGTGTGCAGTTTTGGTCCCCTAATCTGAGGAAAGACATCTTTGCCATAGAGGGAGTACAAAGAAGGTTCACCAGATTGATTCCTGGGATGGCAGGTCTTTCATATGAAGAAAGACTGGATGAACTGGGCTTGTACTCGTTGGAATTTAGAAGATTGAGGGGGGATCTGATTGAAACGTATAAGATCCTAAAGGGATTGGACAGGCTAGATGCAGGAAGATTGTTCCCGATGTTGGGGAGGTCTAGAACGAGGGGTCACAGTTTGAGGATAGAGGGGAAGCCTTTTAGGACCGAGGTTAGGAAAAACTTCTTCACACAGAGAGTGGTGAATCTGTGGAATTCTCTGCCACAGCAAACTGTTGAGGCCAGTTCATTAGCTATGTTTAAAAGGAAGTTAGATATGGCCCTTGTGGCTACAGGGGTCAGGGGGTATGGAGGGAAGGCTGGGTTCTGAGTTGGATGATCAGCCATGATCATAATAAATGGCGGTGCAGGCTCGAAGGGCCGAATGGCCTACTCCTGCACCTATTTTCTATGTTTCTATGTTTCTATATCTGCCCTCCTTATCTCCCATATCGAATACCTTTTCAAAATTTAGCTAACTTGAGATGAGAATAGCAACTCCTCTTCAATGTCCTGATT